>NC_136526.1:54441560-54459060 GCF_053919585.1 Euprymna scolopes | reverse complement strand
ATAAAGAAAAGAAATCCTTCTTGACCGGTTCAATGTTTTTGACGTCACGTTGGAAATTAATTTTTTAGGAAATGCGTCGAGTAAGGAGCTGAAGGAAAGATAAGAATGTTTTTCTTTCTTTTTGTGTATTGTTTCATCAATGGGAAATCAGCACAAGTGTGTTGCTTGCGCCGCAACACTGTTGCGGCTGTTGCGCACAAGCGACGGAGCGTGACAGTAACGCGTCTTAACTTCTCGGGTGCCGAGCAAAAAAAGAGATCGAGAGAGTTCTTGAATTTGGCGCCAAGCCTTTTTTTGTCTTTTTTTTTGGAGCTCTCGGGAAACGGTGAAATGTTCAAATGTCCTGACAAAATAAATTCCCGGGTAGACGCTACATGGTCATCTTTTAATGAACCAAACCACATACGACACAATGTTTCAATTCTTCAAAGAAAGATTTTCTTTGATAAGAAATAATATCATTTTTCACTTTAAAAAGAATTTTTTTTGTGGACTATTATCCTCCTCTTCATAGTTGTTCTTGTTTCACCACGTTTCAGCTAACTCATCTTCTGGCGTTCATGTAATTAACTCGCGGCACGATAGGAATGCTGAGCCTTCTAATTGTATCCTAGTAATTACTGCCTTCCATAGTTGTTGTCGTCTCACCGATTTTTGGCCAACTAATTCCCTGGCCTGTTTTGGGTAGGATTGAAACCTCTATCTTCAGACAATGCTCACTTGGAATTGTAGAGACTCAACCCCATGGTGAAACAACAACGCTGCTTGGCCTTCGGGTCAAGAAAGATCCATTAGTTAGATTAAGATCCATAGAGTGAATGAGGTATTTTGGTAAATGTTGCCAGTCAAGAGTAAGACTCCAAAGTCTACATTTCTTACTTTTAGTCACTTTAGTCACAAAGACGCTGAATCCTTCCCCTCCCCAATTTCTTGTAGGGCCTTGTGCCTAATTTTGTTGTTTAAGAATCTTTGGTTTTTTACTTAATTGTCTTTAAAAAAATTTTAAAAGCAGTAAAATCAAACAAAAATAAAAACAAAACAAAATAAACAAGATCAAAGTGTAGTATCTGTAAATAAGAACAACACTCCGCAGAAAATGAATACAAAAATTATGAACTTTCAGATCAAAGGATTCCAAAAAATAAAAATGAAATAATATATAATTTCTCTTATTGTCCGCCCAAAATAACACATTTGTAAAACTCTTCCTTCTTCCCCGTGCTAGAATTGTCACGCTTCCACGAATTTCCCCCCAAAATTACATTGATTGTCAACAATTATTCATTTGGCCAATGTGTCTTTTTAGAAAGTAAAAACAATTACTTATATGGGTTTCATATCGTTGCAAACACACACATATTGATCATTCATTTCCTTAATGTTCATATAATAAACGTTTCAATAAATGTTCAAATAATTAATGTTTTATTTTGTGTTATTAGAATTTTCTTAATTTTATTTTAATTCAATAAATGTTCAAATAATTAATGTTTTATTTTATGTTATTAGAATTTTCTTAATTTTATTTTAATTTAATAAATTTTCAGATAATTAATGTTTTATTTTGTGTTATTAGAATTTTCTTAATTTTATTTCACTTCAATAAATGTTCAGATCATTAATGTTTTATTTTTTATTAGAATTTTCTTAATTTTTATTTTAATTCAATAAATGTTCAAATAATTAATGTTTTATTTTGTGTTATTAGACTTTTCTTAATTTTATTTCACTTCAATAAATGTTCAAATAATTAATGTTTTATTTTGTGTTATTAGAATTTTTTAAATTTTATTTTAATTTAATAAATGTTCAAATAATTAATGTATTATTTTGTGTTATTAGAATTTTCTTAATTCTATTTAAATTCAATAAATGTTCAAATAATTAACGTATTATTTTGTGTTATTAGAATTTTTAAAATTTTATTTTGATTCAATAAATGTTCAGATAATTAATGTTTTATTTTGTGTTATTAGCTTCAGTGCATAAGCCCGAAGAATCTTAGAGTGGATGAAACGCTGAATATTCAGTGTAGCTTAATCGCCATATATATTTTATAAATTACTAACTAGCTCTACCTACGTATTGAGCACTTTTGAAGTAAATACTTAAAGTTTACGCATAAATTTATACTTTCGTATATTAATTTTATGTGAGTAAATTAAGTAGTTATATATATATATATATATGAGTGGTCTATTTTTATTATTTGAACTACTGTTCTCATCTTGCATGTTATACTCACAACGTTTCGGCTGAAGTAGCCTCCGACCTTCTTCAGATGCATATTAGCATGTTATTATATGTCACTTAGAATTATCTATTAATTAGGACTTCTATTTACACACACACACACACACACACACACACACACACACACACACATAAATATTATATATGTGTGTGTCTGTGTGTGTGTTCGTGTATTTTTCAAAATAAATTTCTTACAACATATGTTAATGAAATCTTTATTAATGGTTGGATTACTACAGGTCTTTATTTAAATTGTAAAGTTTGTAATCTTATTCATTTTTTTCACTTGGGAGTCACCACTTATTAAGGCTGAAGACCACTCGAGGAAAAGGGTTAATTTATGTAACGTGGTAGTGTAGTAACCATTAATGGAGTAAATTATGTAGAATTTGATTATTTAAGAGGACAGCTCAACAAGAACTTGTTTACATTGGACTTGAAGCTATCATGTATTCAACAGGTATATATATATATATATATAGCCAGTAGAGTTTAGTTTCCTAGAAGTACATCCAATGAAGCAACATGTGTCTACCAAAATAGTGCTCAATGAGTGAACAGAGCAGGTATATTAATTTTATTTATACAAACATTAATGGCTACATATGTGCATACATGTTTCTGTAATCACCCACGTTGGCCAAGAATTACCGTCGAAAGTGCACTTTCGACGGTAATTCTTGGCCTGAAGACGTAATCCTCCAACGTGGGTGATTACAGAAACATGTATGCACATATGTAGCCATTAATGTTTGTATAAATAAAATTAATATATATATATATATATATATATATATATATATATATATATATATATATATATATTTTTTTTTTTTTTTTAAATTTTTTTTTTAATTTTATATTTAACATTATAATTTTTTTTTTCTCCTTTCTCTTCCCAGATCTTTTTTATTTATAATTATGTCTCGGAAGTAGAGTGAAAAGCACATCTTATTTTTCTTTTATTAATATTATTTTTTTCCTTGTACACATTTTTGTGAATTATTCCATGGATTTCTGCCTTTGGATTATTATGGACCATCTTCTTCCAATTACGGGATTTCCTTGGATTTTACTTGTACAAATAGAAATTCTTTTAACTTTCTTGAAGTTATACATTTGGATTTTACCGTCACTGGATTTTTTATCTTCCACCAGACTATCCATTCATGTGTAATCACCTTTTTCTTTACCATATTCCCTCTGCTTAACTTATTTTGTTTTCAAGTAAGATCTTTGACTTGTTGTTTGAATTAGCAAAATCCGATCCCGCATTTTGCTAATTCCTACCCTCTGATGAGAAGGAGAGTATTTCTTCGAAACTCCGCGGATTAAGGACTATCCATTTATCTAGTGTTTCCTTTTCAGATTAAATATGTTTTTAACTCATTTCAAAGTGTTTTTTAACATATTTTATTAACTGTTTGCTCATATATATATATATATATATATATATATATATATATATATATATATATATATATATACCACTTTCCCTTTTGGATAGGGTCCAAAAAAGGGTTTCCAATCTAATATATCCCACTTTGTCTACTCCATGCTCCAACCCCTGTCCCAACAGCGCAATGTTGCATATCCGTGCCTGTTTTACAAATATTTTAATCAAATGTGCTCTGATGAACTCATTGCACTTGTGTCCCTTGATGTACATATCCTCGACAAACCTTTTTTTAAATTTTTTTTTTATTACATTTTCACCTCAAACAAGGCACATTGCCACTTTGTTGTAGGGGGCTACTATCAGGGGCAGCAACTAACGGGGCGCTATGTTGGGATTTGGGCAGCAAGATATCGGTTTACGTTACACTTGAACTTCTGCATGTCAGTACAGTTAGGGAAGCAGGGACCTGGAATGGAATTCCAGAGTCTAGCGGTTCTGGGGAAGAAACTACTGGAGTAGAAAGATCTTTTACATCTAGGGATCTCTACTGTGTGGGGGTGGGATTTAGCTGCCTGTCGGGTTTGTTGAGGGTGTCTACGTCGTGGGGGCACAAGTGTCTGCAGTTCGTCAGAGCATTCACCATTAAAATACGTGTAGAACAGGCAGAGGGATGCAACATTTCGTCGATGGGACAGAGGCTAAAGCTTAGATGCCAGTTCAGGGCCTATCAGATTTGCGACTCTTTTTTGAACCTGCTTAACTACAAAATCTCACCCTTTCACTGTTGAGATCCCTGATATGCAGAAGTTCAAATGTAGCGTAAACTAACATCTTATTAATCTGTCCTAGGCATGGTCCAAAATAGTTGCTCCTTACATCCAAGTGGCATTATACCTTGTTAGGGGGTCAACATAAGAATAATACTATTAAATCTTAAGGACTATTCTGTGATGTGCAGGTAAAAAATAGGAATAAAAACGCAAATGCAAATCATTTTCATCAAATAATTCTTTATTGTAAGTTTTCGCACACATTGTATGCAGAGTACAAATATGTATGCAAGGAACAATAAGTAATAACTCGACTCATTTCTTTTTTGTAACAATGACATTTATTTACAGGTACTTTCCAAAATAAATTAATAATGACAAAATTTACATCTTGAAAAATTCGAAAATTTTCATATTCACGAACCTGTCAGATTGTTAGGGTTTTAGTTTACTTCCTGTATCTGCCATTTGCAATGTTTCCTTTCTAATACAATGTTATTTTTACTTATTATTTTGCTGATATTCTTTGATTTAGACATAAAATAATGACATTAACCATGATCATGCTCCTTCTCTCTAACCTCTGTTTTCGCGCATGTCATCCACATCTCTAACATGATCATCTTCTCTCACATGAACATCGGTCATTTTTATAGTCTTATTCTTTGCACACGGCTCAGCATTTGCACATGTGCATCTGCACTCTGTTACAAATACAGGAATATACTTAAATTGTACTGTTTGTGATTTTTGCATTCTATGTATTTTTTCCAGAATTTTTACAAGCCATAATAAATTCAGTAATATTTTCATAGAATTTCGGAATTGATCAATAAATATCGAAATTCAATTACCTTTCTCTGAAATTGATCTACAAGACACATCATTTTGTATTTTGCATATATGTCAAACACAAAGAAAGCCGATTCACATCTATTTCTCCCCACAAGTTAACCCTGACTAAAAATAGCAAAATAGCATGTCTAGTAGGCATTCAAGCATTATATATATAATATATATATATATATATATATATATATACATATAATGTGTGTAGTATTGGGAATCCCAACTTAAATGCTATACAGGTAGTTTTAGAAATAGAAAGTTATGTAAGTAGATTTTCATTTCCCATCAGCGAGTTGGCAGGGTCACAAAAGGGTAGGTTTGAGATATATCAACCTAGAAAGAATGAACCAGAAATTAGGGGTGACACAGGAATTGTGGTCGTAGGCTTCCGGTTGACGACCACATGCGGAGAGTGGTTTAGGCAGCAGAGGAATACAGATCAGAGATCTGGCTCTCCGACAACCAGGTTTCGAGATGATAGGCTTGCCTTTAATAAAAGATTGAAGCTTCAAATCCATCTTGTTGTTTATCGATGCATCTGTCTGCAGTTACCACTTCCCAACAAGATGGCAGCCCAGCGACCACAAGATATCCGCTGGCCAAGGCAACCAGGTAAGTACGCATTATACATTTGCACACACATGTCTCTGAGATTTTCAAGGCAAGAAACGGTGTAAGGATAAGAACACACACCCATATAACAGTGCATGTAACGTACGTAAGAACATACACACACGTATATATGTAAGAACACAGACTCTTAAAAGTACTCTTAGTAGTAAAAGAAACAAGAAACAAGTAAAAGCAAATGTAATGTAAATAAATAAATAATAAATAGAAGGATGCAAAAGCCTTTTTAACATCATCATCATCATCATCGGCGGTCACTCGTGTCCGAGTAAGACTGTCCTCCGTTGTGGCTTCTGTGGGTCCTCAGGTGAGCATAGAGCCCAATCCTAGACCCAATTTGTCTTGTGCAATTTGGGCAGATAAAGGTAGTCGTGGTGGGGTGGGGTTGGGTGTGTCTGGTTGATAATCTGTCCTTTCTGTGCTTGCGTTTATCCTCAGCAGCTTGATTTAGGTCACTACTATAAAGCGCAGCACCTTCGTGGACAGCGCTCCTCCATGCCAACCTGCTCCCAGCCACGTCCTCCCATGTCTCAAGGTCCATGTGAAACCGCTTTAGATTTGCTTTGATGTTGTCCTTATACCTCATCTTTTGGCCACCCTGGGCACGCTTTCCCTCAACAAGCTGAGAGTAGAAAATCTGTTTTGGGAGGCGGAGATCCGGCATTCGGACAAGATGACCAGTCCATCTGAGCTGGCGTTGAGCAACAGTAGCGGTGATAGTGGGAATGTCAGCCTCACTCAGGACGCTGGTGTTGGTGCGTCGGTCCTTCCAACTAATTCTGAGGATTTTTCGGAGGCATCTTTGGTGGTACGTCTCCAGGGTTTTTACATGCCTCCTGTATGTGGTCCAGGTCTCCAATCCATAGAGAAGAGTGGGCAGCAAAACAGCTTTATATACCATGATTTTGGTCTTTGTCAGAAGGTCACGGTTCTCAAATACTCTCTTCCTTAGCCTTGAGAAAACCCCACTGGCACAGCTGAGACGGTGTTGTATTTCATCATCTATATTGGCTTTTGATGATAGGATGCTGCCTAGGTATGGGAAGTGGTCCACATTTTCCAGTCTAGCATTGTCGATGGAGATGTTTGGGGGTGAGACTGGAGTACTGTTTGGTGGTGATTGATGGAGGATTTGGGTTTGGGTTTTTTAATACACACACACACACACACACACACACACATATATATATAGTCAAGATGCTTTGAATAAAAAATGTAAAGATGAAGAATGCAGTTTAAATTCTCGGAAAAAAAAAATTAACCTATCACAGACTTAGCACCTACATAATCTGACTTCTAAAAAGTTTATATATATATATATATATATATATATATATATATATATATATATAATAAAAAATTACAATAAGTTTACCAAGGTAATCAAAATGGTAAACTTAAAATATATTATAAATATTAAAGAGTTAATATTTACAAGTAAAATAAACTCAGCCAGATGTAAAAGCTCAATAAAACCGAAAAGGAAATAGAGCTTATAATATGAACAAATGATTAATAAAACATGTTAAAAGACATCTTGAAAAAGAGTTAAAAACATATTTAATTTTAAAAAAGGAAACACAAGATAAGTGGATAGTCCTTAATCCGCGGAGTTTCGAAGAAATACTCTCCTCATCAGAGGGCAGGAATTAGCAAAATGCAGGATCGGATTTTGCATATAAAAGTATTTAATGAAACTACAAGTAAGTCACAGATCTTACTTGGTTAAAAAAAAAAGGGTTAGGTAAGGGGAACAGGAAGCAAAAGAAAAATGATAAAAAGATTTCACATGAATGGATAGTCCGGTGAAGGGTAAAAATCCCAAAATGGTAAAATCCAAAACGGTCGAATTTAAAATTTCAATCCAATGGGTAAATTCCAAATGGTCCAAAAGGCAGAGTTCCTTGGAAAAAAAGCGCAAATGGAATGAATTCCAAATCATTAAAAGAAAAGTACTGGAGAGAATATTTAAAAACACGTCTGTCAAGGGCGGATTAAGGACTATCCACTTATCTTGTGTTTCCTTTTTTAAAATTAAATATGTTTATAACTCTTTTTCAAGATGTCTTTTAACATGTTTTATTAATCATTTGTTCATATATATATATATATATATATATATATATATATATATATATATATATATATATATATAGTTTTTTTTTGTTTACATGTAATTCCGAAAAACATCAATTTTCAAAGTAGAAGTTTATTGTTTGAATAAAGAATAAAGTTCAGATTTATTTCCTTAACACATGGATTGTTTTATGTAGGCTCCTCCGAATTAGATCTAACATTACTAATGAGCCTACATCAATAAATTTCTGTTCTAAAAAATTGTTTTTTTTAATTAAATTGAAACAAAAAAAAAACTCAAAAAACTATAAATCCCATTTGCTCTATCAAGTATATTGAGCTATTCTCTTTTTGGTTGGGATCGTCTTATATAATATTACCTCCTAAAAATATTCTTTAAGACTCAATACCACATAATTAATAAATCTGTGTACATATTCACCTCAGGATTCTAATATATATATATATAGTAGAAGCTTGAGATAGGGTGGCCCTTACCACAGAACAAGCTAGGTAACATACAAATATCCGTGCATGAGGTCGCCAAGCTAATCAAGAACCTAGATTCTAGTAAAGCAACTGGCCCTGACGGCATCCCAATTATAGTGTTAAAAAAGCTTCAACCAGAACTTGCTCCCATACTTATGAAACTATTTAAGCGCTGCCTTAAGGAGAAGTGCTTTCCAACACCCTGGAAGACCTCATCAGTTTGCCCTGTATTAAAGAATTCAGGTGATAAGTCATCTCCCTCTCAGTACAGACCAATAAGTCTCCTGTGTGTTATGAGTAAGTTGCTGGAATCCATATTAAATAGAGAAATAGTCAACCACCTCAGCAGGAATAACCTTCTTAGTGACACACAATATGGTTTCCGCTCTGCAAGATCTACCGCAGATGTGCTGACAGTTATATCCCACAGGATTAGTGAATCTCTTGACAAAGGCTTCCTTTCTAGGGCAGTTGCTCTTGACATATCAAAGGCCTTCGACAAGGTATGACATAAGGGTCTACTTCACAAGATTTCCAGCTACGGTATAACTGGAAATGTTTTCTCAATCATTAAATCATTTCTCTCCAATAGGCTCATAAGAGTAGTGGTAGATGGACAAAAATCGGAGGCCTGCAATATAAATGCTGGAGTCCCTCAGGGGTCAATCCTAGGCCCAACTCACTTCCTGATCTACATCAATGACCTCCCTTAACACATACTTAAATCATTCGTTGACATCTATGCTGATGACACGACCATCTATGGCAACACATCAAAGGCTGTAAATGACAAAGTTCTCTCTGATTCTCTCTCCTCTGATCTCGAGCACGTGGTTCAGTGGAGGAAGATGTGGCTGGTTACCTTTAATGCATCCAAAACCAAACTCCTATCTTTACATCATCAATGCTCTGATCCCCATCTGGCATCAATTGTGATGGATGGCTCTCGTCTGGGTGAGGCCCCGTGTTTTGACAAGCTTCTGGGTTTGACCTTTACTCCTGATCTGAAATGGAACACGTACATCAAGTCTGTTGCCAAGGTCGCTGGAAAGATGGTGGGATCCTTTTATCGCTCCAGAAGATATCTCATTACTGATGCAATTCTCTATCTATATAAAAGCCAAGTACGTCCAAGGATGGAATACTGCTGCCATATCTGGGCAGGAGCTGCTAAAAACATCCTATCCTGCCTTGACAGAGTACAAAATAGACTTCGTGGCTTAGTGGGGGATGCCCTTTTCTCTACCCTGCAACCTCTCTCCCACAGAAGAGACGTTGCGAGCCTATCCTTGTTTTATCATTATTTCCATGGCAGGTGCTCGTCTGAACTCCAATCTCTGGTCCCCCCTCGCCAATCTTTCACGAAAAACACCCGTCTAGCTGAATCCACTGTGAAAAATTTCCCCCACTCTATATCTGTGCCTAAATCAAAATGTGGATTCCATGAACAAAGCTTCTTTCTTAGAACTGCACACCTGTGGAACTCTGTTCCGTATGCCTGCTTCCCACCAGACTACAACTTGGATGTCTTCAAGTCCAATGTTAACAAATTCCTAGTGAACCGCCCCCTAAAGTAAACACTTCATCAAACCTCCACACTAACGTAATATACTTGCAATAACCCTTATCCCTGAGTGGCTTCTGGGCCTTGATAAGTGGTGATCACTGTGTAAAAAAAAAAAAAAATTTTTTTTTCAGGTTACAATGTGGAATACAATGTTTTTCCGACCCCTGGTTACCGTATTTGCCTCCCCTTATGGTGTTATTTATAATGTTATTTGATTATATACATGTGTATTATATATTGTACTGTATTTCTGTTACTAAGTTTTAATGCTGTATCCCGGGGTTCTACTGTATATAAGTTTTCCTACATAGAAACAGTTGTTTAAATGCTAAATTAAATTGAAAAAAAACGTATGTAGATTACATTTAAAAGCCAGACAATGCAGATTTAAATAAACGATGTTTATTTGTTTAAAATGATATGTTTCGATATACCGCGTCTTTTTTCAGGATTTATGTATTTCAATTTAATTCACCATTTAAACAACACTTTCAATGCAAAACACTTAAATATTTCAATTCATGCATACCAAGTGCAACTTGAACTTAAAAAATACTCAATAATTTCATATTGTTTCACTACGCAACGACCAAATATACTGAATAAGATAGCTATGTCGAAACATATCAACTTAAAGAAATAAACGTTCGTTTATTTAAATCTTGCATTGTCTGGCTTTTAAATGTACTTTATATATGCATTTCAATTTCATATATATATATATATATATATATATATATATATATATACATATATATAAAAGTATTTAAATTTCATATATATAAATTTCATATATATAAGTATTTAAATTTCATATATATATATATAAGTATTTCAATTTCATATATATATAAGTATTTCAATTTCACATATATATATAAGTATTTTAATTTAATACACACACACACATATATATATAAATAAGTATTTTAATTTAATTATATATATATATATGTTTAAAGAAAAAATAGAAAAAACCGAATGAAATTATTAAAAAATCAACGTTTCGTCCTTGTTTCAGAGGACATCTTCAGGATAATTGAAATAAAAATGTGATAAAAGAAAAAGTCATAGATCGTGCGAAAAAAGACATCTATGACTTCTTCTTTTATCACATTTTTATTTCAATTATCCTGAAGATGTCCTCTGAAACAAGGACGAAACGTTGATTTTTTAATAATTTCATTCGGTTTTTTCTATTTTTTCTTTAAACATAACGTCAACCACCGCTGGTATATTTTTTCATTCCTTATACATATATATATATATATATATATAAATATTTTAATTTCATATATATATATATATATATATATATATATATATATATATATATATATATATATATATATTTTAATTTCATATAATATTTTAATTTCATATATATATATATATATATATTTTAATTTCATATATATATATATATATATATATATATATATATATAAGTATTTTAATTTCATATATATACATATATAAATAAGTATTTTATTTTCATATATATATATATATGTATATATATATATATATATATATATATATATAAGCATTTCAATTTCATATATATATATATAAGTATTTCCATTTCAGATATATAAGTATTAATTATTTCAATTTCATATATATATATATATAAGTATTTTCATTTCATATATATAGAAAATTAAAATATAAATATATATATAGTTAAATTTCATATATAAGTATTTCAATTTCATATATATATATGAACTGTTATTTATGGTATATGATACAGCACATACAGCAACTATATATATATATATATATATATATATATATACAGCAACTATATATATATATATATATATATATATATATATATATATATATATATATATATATATATATATATACAGCAACTATATATATATATATATATATATATATATATATATAGTAGAAATGGTAATTAATAAAAACTGAAGAAAGTGCTCAATACTGTCGTAGAGCAAATATGCGTTTTATTTTTTATTACTGTATCTTTCTGTTAAGTTACATTATTGTTTCAGCTACCCGGTCGTTTTGTTTTTTGGCCGTCTGTAGCTTCCTCAGACTTTTACAGAAATGCCTTTGTACATGTCATACGAAAGTCGAACTGCATAAGAATATGGTTTATCTTTTCTTATCAGTTTGTTCAAGCTGGGGATGGAGCATCCTGCCGGATATATATATATATATTTTGAACTGTTATTTAAGGTATATGTTACAGCTCATACAGCAACTATATATATATATATATATATATATATATATATATATATATATATATATTAAATAAATATATATATATATATATATATATATATATATAGTTGCTGAAAAGAAGATAATTTTCTTTTAATCTCTTGTTCTTACCAGATTGCAGAACAAAAATTCATCTTATCTGGTGGAATACCCAGTTCAATGTTATTTAAGTTTACATCAATTTCCTTTACAAACCCTTATACAGAGAAACCAAAGACACCCAAAGATGGTGTCTATAAGGTTCATCTTTCTTTTTTGAATTTTTTCATTACTTTGTTCTAACTGTGGATGGGGTATCCTACTGGATGCCAGACATTCACCAGACATCTCATACATTCCAACGGAGAAATATTTGTAAGATTCTAAAACTGTGTGTTCACATGTGTATTTTTGTAGAAATGCTATTCTCTCGCTTGTGTGCCTTTGTACATGTCATACGAAAGTCGAACTGCATAAGAATATGGTTTCTCTTTTTTTCTTATCAGTTTGTTCAAGCTGGGGATGGAGCATCCTGCCGGATACCATACGAATGTATGGTAACTCAGAGAGACCTTTTTAAGGTTCTGATCATCCCTTTAAGTGCAGTTGTTTGAATCTCTCTTGCACTTGGTTCGCCAGGTATATTTTCTTGTTAGTTTTTTAATTTCTTTTTCATGACTCCAGTTGCTCCTATAATTAATGGAATGATAGAAATCTTCCTAAGATTCCAGTTTCTTTTCATGTCATACATAAGACTTTGATATTTCGTTATCTTTTCCCTTTCAGTTCTGTTTAACCCAGCATCATTGGGGACACTGACTTCCACTAAGGTTGTTTCTTTTCTGCCGTGTGCGTTCGCATATGCTGGTTCAAATTCCACTTTTCCGAATACGATCTACCACAGAGCGTACATAGATATGTCTTCTCTTGCGTATGCGTTTCGTTATGTCGATCTAAATGAGCTTTCTCGGCAAACGATCTATCACACACGACACAGGTATGCGGTTTCTCCCCGGTGTGCGTTCGGAAATGTCTGTTTAAATTTCCTTTGTGTGAAAACGAGGTCGCGCATAACTCGCACGTGTATGGTTTCTCTCGTGTGTGTGTTGTGATGTGTCGGTTTAAGTTGCCTTTCTCGGAAAATGAAGAGCCACACACTTCACAAGAAAATGGTTTCTCGCCAGTGTGTACACGCATATGCCTTCCCATCTGTGACTGCTGTGAAAAACACGTGCCGCACACTTTGCAGTTATATGGCTTCTCACCAGTGTGTGTTCGTATATGGATTGTTAACTTACTTCGCTTTGAGAATGGCATGCGACATATCTCGCACGAATATGGCTTTTCTTCCATGGAGGTTTTGGATTTAAATGAACTTTGTCTGGAAATGATCAACTACACACTGCACAAGTTTCTCTGTTTGCTTAAGTTATTTAATTTAGACAGAAATGGATTTTGTCCAGTGTGCTTTTTGATATCTTGATTTAAGAAAAGAAATTTGTATTTTGTGTTGATATAAATGAACTTTGTCTGGAAATGATTAACTGCACATTGCTTCTCCTTGTCTGCTTAATCTATTTATCTAACTCTGAGAATCCAACTGACTTTTCTTTTTGTATTATAAACAGTTTCCGACTCCCTTGTATCTTTGACCTTAATAGTTCTTTTAATATCAGATAATACTTAAATCTGTTTTGTTTTGTACAAAGAGAAATCTTGAGCTATGTTCAGTATTTCTGATTGAGTTTAATATTTTATAACATATTAGTCATAAATAAGGGAAGATGGAGGAGTTTTTTCCCACGATCACCAGAAACAAGTTCTATTGCACAAATTTTTTTTTTGAGATTCTCCAGCTTTTTGTTTTATTTTTGTAAAAAAAATTAAAAAAATAGTGTGTTCTGCGATATCTCGCTATGTCTTTGGCACAAATTTTGCAATAATATGACTTTTAAAAAGATTTCTGAATTTCAATTTCAATTTTTTTTCAGTTTTAAAAGATGAACTGGCTCTCCTTGGAACTAATACTTGATCTCATTACAATTTGAATTAATATCCAACAATTCTTTCAAGGTTTGGTTTTTCTTCAATGTGTGTTTGGATATAAATAAACTTCTTCCATGAAGGTTTTGGATTTAACTGAACCACACAAGAATATGGTAGTTCCTTAATCTTTTTGATTTACATAGAAATGGGTTTTTGTCTAGTACGTTTTGCGATATCTCAATTTAAATTGGCGCAAATTTTAACCCTAACCCGACATTTTAAAAACATATTTGTATGTCTCTTTGTTTCGATTTAATTCAGTCTTTTAGATCATCGAAGTTAAGCAATGTTGAACCTGGTCAGTACCAGATAGGTGACCAATTTGGGAATTTCAGGCACTATATTTTACTATTCCAGGTCTTCCAGGAATTGTGTTTAAGTATTTCTTAAGATGTTTTTATTAGCCGCTCCTAAAACAACTGTTTATATCTTTCGGAGACGATTTCGTGTTTCAATCATTTTTGAGTATTTCTTAAGATGTTTTTATTAGCCGCTCCTAAAACAACTGTTTATATCTTTCGAAGACGATTTCGTGTTTCAATCATTTTTGAGTATTTCTTAAGATGTTTTTATTAGCCGCTCCTAAAACAACTGTTTATATCTTTCGGAGACGATTTCGTGTTTCAATCATTTTTGAGTATTTCTTAAGATGTTTTTATTAGCCGCTCCTAAAACAACTGTTTATATCTTTCGAAGACGATTTCGTGTTTCAATCATTTTTGAGTATTTCTTAAGATGTTTTTATTAGCCGCTCCTAAAACAACTGTTTATATCTTTCGAAGACGATTTCGTGTTTCAATCATTTTTAAGTATTTCTTAAGATGTTTTTATTAGCCGCTCCTAAAACAACTGTTTATATCTTTCGGAGACGATTTCGTGTTTCAATCATTTTTGAGATTCAGATATTTTGTTATCTCTTGCTGTTCTTTTCTACTAAGATTGAAAACTCATTTGGAATAGTTGCGTCGAAAATTATTAGTCATTTCAGGTTCATCCCTTGCAACTATGTCTTTACCGTGTTTACTTTTCTAAGAAGATTTTCTTTAACAATAAAAATGTCTCTGTTCTATGTCTCTACAACAAACAGGGATTCTCTCGTGTGAAAAATTGAACTTCAGAAAACAAACTTGGACCTCATATATCGAATAGTTCAAACATAGGATCATCCAAAATAAATCAACAATCCAAATTGGACCTTTACATAAAATATGAGACACGTTTAAACGATGTGGTTTCTCTTCAGTGCCATGTATTGCCTAATATGAAATATATGATTAAGAGTTTATCTATCTATTTATCTATATATATAGAGTATTTTGCAAAAAAAAAAATAATATATACTTTCTAGTTAAATGAGATGTTTATGAACTGAAGTTATTTTAAAGTTCTTTAGTTAATCTCTTTCTCAACTTGTTTGTGGCAACCGGATCTTTCAAACCCTAACCCTAACCGTATCTTTCAAACCCTAACCTTAACCGTATCTTTCAAACCCTAACCCTAACCGTATCTTTCAAACCCTAACCCTAACTGTATCTTTCAAACCCTAACCCTAACCGAATCTTTCAAACCCTAACCCTAACCGAATCTTTCAAACCCTAACCCTAACCGAATCTTTCAAACCCTAACCCTAACCGGATCTTTCAAACCCTAACCCTAACTGGATCATTCAAACCCTAACCGTATCTTTCAAACCCTAACCCTAACCGTATCTTTCAAATTCATATTATTGTTTTAAAAGCATTAAAAATTCCAGATATTTGTCTTATTACTGTACACGCAATAACACTTATCCTCAAGTGGCTCCTGGGCCTTAATAAGTGGTGACTACCATGTAAAAAAAAGAAGATATTACAACAACTTGTTATGAGATTTTGTATGGCAACTTGAAAAACGCATAAAAGCTAATGGATGGTTTTACGTCAACAAAGTATGGAAGTTTTCGTGGGTTAGGGTTTAGGGTTAGCAAAAAAATTTTTTCATATTTGTATTTTTCATCTCCAGAAAACTATTTTGTCTTTGTATCAAGTTTCAAGTTTAACTTGTTTTTAAAGCAGAACTTGTTTATGTTTTTGTTTCAAAATATTCAAGTTATTTCTTTGAAAAAAATTACTAGTGATTTGTTTCTTACTAAAGCAGAAAAATTGTTTTGATAAATTGAATGATAAAGATTATTATGAGAAGGTCAAACAAAATTTAATTGAGTACTTATAAGGTAGTGTATGATGTTTAAGAAATTCTTGTTACAAAAACTCCAGTCATGGAAACTCCGATTGATGTGGGTAAGAATTCAGGATCCTTTTAGTGAATGCATTCAAGGTTCAAGTAAAAATCTGTGAAAACAAGAAAAAAAAAATATTACAATGTTTAGAAATATTTTGCTCACAATCATCTTAATATAAACAGTATTGTTATTTCAGTGATTCTTATGTTAAAAAACTTCCCCAAAATTTAATAGTTTTGGGTCTTTGAGGATTGCAGGCATAATATCTATTTCATTTATTTAACACTCCCTCTAGATTACTGGACACAATGCTGAAATAAGAAAAAAAAAACACATACAGCAAGTAAAATTTGAAAATAGTTAGCCATTTTAGTACTAAGAAGGTTTAACTTTGGAGATTTGATGGGAACTGGTATGTAAAGATGAGTTATGCCGTATATATATATATATATATATATATATATATATATATATATATATATATAATTATGCTATATAACCTATAAATATGCTATATATCTATATATGTAATGATGATATATATATATATATGACTATGCTATGTATTCAACTATATATAATTATATATATAGATATATATTTCTGTTATAAATGTATACATATATATAATTATGCTATATATATACATATATATATATAATAATAATAATATAGGTGCATATATATAATTATCCTTTCTATGTATATATATATATATATATATATATATATATATATATATATATAATTATGCTATATATATATATAATTATGCTATATATGTATATATATATTATTATGCTATATATGTGATATATATAGTATTATGGTATATATATATTATTATGCTATATATGTATATATATATATTATTATGCTATATATATATTATTATGCTATATATGCATATATATATATTATTATGCTATATATGCATATATATATATTATTATGCT
>NC_136526.1:54424060-54429060 GCF_053919585.1 Euprymna scolopes | reverse complement strand
ATAATTATGCTATATATATATATATAATTATGCTATATATGTATATACATAATTATGCTATATATATATATATAATTATGCTATATATATAATTATGCTATATATATATATATAATTATGCTATATATGTATATATATAATTATGCTATATATGTATATATATAATTATGCTATATATATATATATATATATATAATTATTCTATATATGTATATACATAATTATGCTATATATGTATATACATAATTATGCTATATATGTATATACATAATTATGCTATATATATATATATAATTATGCTATATATATATATATATAATTATGCTATATATATAATTATGCTATATATATAATTATGCTATATATATAATTATGCTATATATGTATATATATATATAATTATGCTATATATATACATAATTATGCTATATATATATATATATATAATTATGCTATATATATATAATTATGCTATATATATATAATTATGCTATATATATATATATATATATATATAATTATGCTATATATATATAATTATGCTATATATATATATATATATATATAATTATGCTATATATATAATTATGCTATGTATGTATATATATAATTATGCTATATATATATATAATTATGCTATATATATATAATTATGCTATATATATATGGTTACTGATCTGAACTACGCCGCCATCTTCGTTACTGATTTGAACTAAGCCGCCATCTTTGTTCGACACAAGTGTCTCAAAACTTAACCCATCTATAAATAGCATTAATTTTGAAAGTAGCAATAATTTGCTGAAAGGTTTAACATAACCAGTATACGACTAGTTTTACTAACATTGCCTTTTATCATCATAATTTTTTTTTAGTTTTTTTATCACTCGTAAATGTATATGTTAATCGACTTTTCATTGACTCTTATTATCATTCGTAACTATATATTTCATTTCTATTTTTAATATTTCATCTCCACCTGATGATGATTCAAGAAAGAATCGAAAGCGCTCGTGTGAACCATGGAACATTTGTAAATACCTTTCATCTTGAAGTTAAAAAAATCTTACGAAAGATCGAAAAAATGAAAAAAAGAATCATTAAGCAAGGTATCTCTGTTGTTTTTAATAATGTTTGCCTGAATGAAGGAATGCTGTCTAAATACACTAATATATATATATGTATATATATAAAACCATTCTTTTATGATGGGTATTTAATGATTCAAAATTAATAAAATACATTTCAAATCTAAAAATATTAAAACAAAAAAAAAATCATTCGTTTTTTTTTTTCGTTTTTATATTTTTAGATTTACATTTCAAATCTAAAAATTTTAAAACGAAAAAAAAATCATTCAATTTTTTTCGTTTTAACATTTTTAGATCTACAGGGTAAGGGGCTTAGATGGAGAGAGTTGTTAGTTGTTTTTGTTTTACGGCATATCAACCCTTTTCAGGTTATTTAGTGCCAACTCCAATTATTTTAAAGAAAATTTTTTTAGTAGACTATATTCATTGTTTTCAAGTCGGTTTCTATTTAACCCATAATTGGGACCCTAACAGGTACTACCACTCTGGGTCAGAGTGGACCTGGGAGCAATGGCAATTAAAGGGTTGCTCCACACTCCTCAAAGCCTGCAAGCTGGGACCTCACCACTGGATATAGTTTAAGGTCATATCCAGGACCTTAGATGGAGAGAGAGGACTAACATTAACATGAAGTGCCCAAGTGATATGTTTATTGAAAAAATGTTTGAAAACGATTTTAATGGATTATATATCAGTCATTTATTCTATAGGAGGAATTGGCAATTAATTATCTTGAACTTTACAGGCTGTCCAAAAAGTCACTGAAGGGTTGAAAATCTTTATCATTTTACCATTAATGATTATTTTTTCTCTATTTCAGATTTTTTACAGATATTGGATATTAAAAATGAATTAGTACACCATTGAACACAGTATTCAAGTTATGAATTCTTTTACCAAAATTAGGGGTAAGGTTCAGTAACTTTTGGACATCCTGCATATAAAAAAGGCACTTTGTATGTGTGAAAGTTTGTCTCCTATGAACTCCAAAAAGGCTGTGCCGATTTGTTTAAATTTCGCACAAATCTACTTTATATCCCTGGGAGTGTTCTAAGATAGATTTTGAATCGAAATGTCCCGGATACGTATCGAAGATAATATTTTTCAAATTAATTATAGATAATATTTTTCAAATAGATTATAGATAATATTTTGCAAATTAATTATAGATAATATTTAGAAACTATTCATAGAAAATATTTTGAAAATTAATCATAGATAATATTTTGCAAATTAATTATAGATAATATTTTTCAAATTAATTATAGATAATACTTTTCAAATTAATTATAGATAATATTTTTCAAATAAATTATAGATAATATTTTTCAAATAGATTATAGATAATATTTTGCAAATTAATTATAGATAATATTTTGCAAATAAATTATAGATTATAGTTTGCAAATTAATTATAGGTAATATTTTGTAAATTAATTACAGATAATATTTTGCAAATTAATTACAGATAATATTTTGCAAATTAATTATAGATAATATTTTGCAAATTAATTATAGATAATATTTTGCAAATTAATTACAGATAATATTTTGCAAATTAATTATAGATAATATTTTGCAAATTAATTATAGATAATATTTTGCAAATTAATTACAGATAATATTTTGCAAATTAATTATAGATTATACTTTGCAAATTACTTATAGATAATATTTTGCAAATTAATTATAGATAATATTTTGCAAATTAATTATGGATAATATTTTGCAAATTAATTATAGATAATATTTTGTAAATTAATTATGGATAATATTTTGCAAATTACTTATAGATAATATTTTGCAAATAAATTATAGATAATATTTTGCAAATTAATTATAGATAATATTTTGAAAATTAATTATAGATAATATTTTGAAAATTAATTATAGATAATATTTTTCAAATTAATTATAGATAATATTTTGCAAATTAATTATAGATAATATTTTGCAAATTACTTATAGATAATATTTTGCAAATAAATTATAGATAATATTTTGCAAATAAATTATAGATAATATTTTGCAAATAAATTATAGATAATATTTTGCAAATTAATTATAGATAATATTTTGCAAATAAATTACAGATAATATTTTGCAAATTAATTATAGATAATATTTTGCAAATTAATTACAGATAATATTTTGCAAATTAATTACAGATAATATTTTGCAAATTAATTATAGATAATATTTTACAAATTAATTACAGATAATATTTTGCAAATTAATTATAGATAATATTTTGCAAATTAATTATAGATTATACTTTGCAAATTACTTATAGATAATATTTTGCAAATTAATTATAGATAATATTTTGCAAATTAATTATGGATAATATTTTGCAAATTAATTATAGATAATATTTTGTAAATTAATTATGGATAATATTTTGCAAATTACTTATAGATAATATTTTGTAAATTAATTATGGATAATATTTTGCAAATTAATTATAGATAATATTTTGCAAATTAATTACAGATAATATTTTGCAAATTAATTATAGATAATATTTTGCAAATTAATTATAGATAATATTTTGCAAATTAATTATAGATAATATTTTGCAAATTACTTATAGATAATATTTTGCAAATTAATTATATATAATATTTTGCAAATTAATTACAGATAATATTTTGCAAATTAATTATGGATAACCATCGTACTGAACAATGTATCCAAGTGAAATTTTTTTACCAAAATCATTATTATTAAAATCTGTTATTTGGACTCAAAGAGCTTATCAACGGCATTTTCATGTAAGAGATAGCTCAAGTCACAACACAATTCGAAACATTGTGGGTCACTATTTAAACAAACCCCAAATCTTGCAAGAATTGAAGGAAAACATCAGGAACAAAATAAGGGGATTATGTTTCAGTCCAGAAATTTTGCAATCTGACATGAATAATGTTTCGGAAAGAGCACAAATATGCGGAGCTGAAAATGGGCAACATTTAAAAGACATTATTTTTCATAAATAAAGACTGTTTGAATTTTGCATTTTTTTTTTTTTAATTCCCAATGTCTTAGTCAGATTGCGTTAAAATTACAGAAAAATATCAAAAATAAAGAATTTATTTAAGTTCAAAACCCTTCAGCGACTTTTTGGCACCCTGTATTGTCAGTAAATGAGTAAAGGGTACATATTAAATTTAGAAGGTATATGGTTGAATTTTTTCCTCTGAATATAAGAACCATTCTTTGAAACTCTATGGAGTAATGTAAATTTTATTTTTGACGTGTATGCCTTGTGTCGAATAATAAATTTTGCATATTAATGTACTTCACATGGTGTGTAAGTTACACATTTTGGTGAGTGTTGTTTTTTGATTTGTTGTTCGTTGATTTTGCCTTCACAGTGCAAGAAGGGTACAAAGCCGTAGAACTTCTTCTGAAGCCAAACCTGGTCTAAATTTGGACTATGGGTGTGGCAGCAGGGCTCGATGCTGCCCCACAAGTCCAGAGACCCAGGCTTGGCTTCAGAAGGAGTGCTACGACTTTGTACCGCTCTCTCACTAGCCCCCTTCCTCCTCCAACCTGAACCCACTGGATTACTTCATTTGATCATATGTTGAGAACATCACCAACATGACCTCTCACAACTCCAAAGCCAGCCTGCTGGCTGCCATCCACCGAGTATTTGCTGGCACCTGTGGAAAAGGCATGCTCCCAGTTCTGGACCCGCATCGAGGTTGTGATTGAGGCTGAAGCCGGCTACATTGAATAGATGTCAGCTCTACTACATAAGCAAGTTACCTTAATTGATTTTTTTTCAACAGAAGTTTTAAAATAAAGCTGTAGTGTTATTTTCTTTAGGGCAGCAACTTTATCGTTCCACCCTGTAGGTGACTGTGATGTTTTTGAATGTGATGTTTTTATAGAAATCCCTCCAGA
>NC_136526.1:54216560-54419060 GCF_053919585.1 Euprymna scolopes | reverse complement strand
TCGTACTAATTTTCAATGTCCATTTTCAACAGTTTTCAAAAGTTTTTCAAGGCCTTCTGCAGACAAAATTTAAGTTTTGAAAACAAAATTTGATGCATAAACAATATGATAAAACTTAATTGACAACGAAAAAAGTCATTTTCGTTTACAAACACAACAATATGCCTGTCGACAATCGTTTTTACATTCCCTGATACACTTAGATTTGGCCAACCAAGCGCAATTGAATATTATTTTCCCCATTGTTGATTGTGTTCGTTTTACTTCTAAATTTTGAATTTCTGGTATTGTGGGTACAAGAGTTATGTCCCTTTATCACGAAACTACTTGATGTTATTATATGGAAAACATCTGGTAGTTTCGTGATAAAGGGGATGTAACTTCTGTATCCATGATTATACAATGCAGTTTCCAAACAAGGTATTTCGATTTTATTATATAATTTTATAATCTATATTTTAACCAAATACAAACTCCTCCATCTCAAACCAACCAGTTGCAAATTTAGTTGCTTCCACTGAATGAATTTTTAATTCATCCTTTCTTCCAGTAACAATGAAATGGAAAGCATAGTAATGTCCTTTCTAATTTATTTGCAGAGTGTATCTATTCAGTAGATATATAACTCTAAATAACTAATTCATTAACATTAACTACCCATGCTGGAACACAGAAATACCTGGTTTAGGACCCAAGCGTGGGGCTAACCCTCTTGGTGCTGATGGGCCCGTAGACCTTCTCAGGTTATCCATCTAGGAGAAGGAAAACTCTGAAGTTAAACCTTAGGGGAGGGAAGCCTCTTTGGTTCTGGATGACGACCTTCCTAGAGCTGGTAACTCGAACAAATTACTGGTTTGCAAACCTAAGCTGCTTAAGTAGTAGATAGGCTTCGTCTATCACCCGGCTTTCGTACTCCTTCTTTGCATATAACCAGGCACAGAGGTGTGATCACAGGGACGCCACAGAAACACCAGGTGGTGGACCTTGTTTCCAGACTAGGGCAATGAATGCCATTCCCCACTCCTATCACATCCCATCCCCTAAAACTGGGCATTTTGGGGGTGTCTGAGTGCCAGATATGCCAATGCAGTTGGATTGGGTTGATTTTTGTCTGATGGGTTGAGGGTACCAGATTTGCTGGCTGCTGTTTCCAACTGACAGAACAGGAGCCCTGTTTGGTAGCGCTTAGAGTTGCTGCTCCATCAACAGTTGCATAATATCAAGATGGTTGTAGTGCCATGTTGTGCATGGAAAAGGGACCCTGCACCCATCTCCAGTGCGCTTTCCCGAGGCCACAATCCTGTAGATGAGGAGTCGGCTGATGGTCTACTTCTGTTGCATGTTTGGTATTCTGCTCAGCCACTTTGTCCAGCACCTCTCACCCTTAAACTGAAACTTCTAAATAAAATAAAATGGCAGTTCAATCAAAAACTATGATTAAACCAGGTTTAAACTCAAACAAAACCAATTTGCTTCCTTCCTTTGAGGCTCGCATTCATGAATATCTGCGGACTTAGAACTAATTTAGATGATGCTGAATCATTTCTCCTAGCAAAAACCTCGGATATCTTAGCATTAAGTGAAACTAACCTACACTTCTCCATCCTCTCTAAGCTCTTTAACATGCCTGCTTATATCGCACTTTCCTGTAAGGACTCAGACAGACATATGTACGGGTTTGGAGTTTATATTCAAAACTCTTCATCCTTGACTAGGGAAACAAAACTAGAATCAGACGATAAAGCGTTTATGTGTTTTAGACTTAACATGCAAAATAATATTAGCTACTTATATTTTCTCTACCGCTCTCCCTCAACCCAGGATTGTACTCTAATCAACCAAGTCTCTAATAGCATAGATACAACACTCTCCCTCGATACTAACACACAAGTACATGTATTTGGTGACTTCACTGTCCACCACAGTAATTGGCTTGGATTCCCTACTTACAAAGACGCAGCTGATAGCACAACGCATAGCTTCTCTATATCTCATTCTCTATCACAGACGGTTATGTTCCTGACACGTTTCTCAGATCAGCAAAATAAACATGCCTCACTTCTAGATCTATTTCTGACCACAGTTCGCAATGATTGTGTAACGAATGCCTATAGCCCACGCGGGAATGCTGATCATGCTGAGATAATGATAGAAATCGCCCTTAATTCTCGACCCAATCATCATCATCATCATCATCATCTTGCAGCCTCAGCCAAGATAGTATTTCCTATCTGTCATAGCATGCAAAAGATCTTCCTTGGAGATAAATATATCTCATTGTATCTGTTGTGGTGGCACCCACTCATTTACATATGTGGATAATATTACACATAAATAGCAAGACTCGGTTAGTCTGAGTGTGTTTTAACCAGAAGCCACCGAAGGCCGAGCCGAGAGCAGATATGTTCTCCAGCCAAGACTTTCTTACCTGACAACCATTATGTAAATATACTGTAAATATGCTTTTCCTAATACACTTCTTATTGATCTACCTTTGTTTGTTGAGTCTTCATTTGTATTGCCTTATATGTTATTTGCAAACATAACAGTATCCTTTCTGGAAAGGTTAACTTTCATGATCGATTGTGAGATGATGGGTGCCTCCACAATACAAATGATGAAACAAGTTTATCTGTGGCACGTGCACAATGTCCAGCAAACTGAACACGTCTCTTACAAACGGAGTTTGATACTCTCAGTAAGTTTCCATATATCATTTCTAGAGTTGGGTGGTTTCGCCATGAGAGATTAAGTACTCTTCTCAAAAGACGTGTGTAACATCCATCCAAACGATGCTGTTGTTTTGCTGAAAGAGTCCAAGTTTTAAATGCATAGAGTAAGATTGGCTCAATAAATATGCAGAAAACTTGGATTTTCAATTTGCGAGCAAGATTGGATTTTCAGATCTTATTCATTTTGTTACAAGCAGTCCATGCCATGCCCTTTCTATTGTAAAAGTCTTTCTCAGAGTTCCTGATGAGTGATCCTAGATAGTTGTAGTCTTCAACACATTTGGTAATCCCACAAATCTGCCAGGCGATGTGTTCTTCCCAAAAGTTCAAATCAATAGTTCTTTGAACGTACCAACACGAGAGTATACCATTGCAGAGTTAAAATAGGTTCTAAAGAAGAAAATGAACAAAGCTCTTGGTCCAGACAAGATTCCAGCCATATTGTGGAAGGACCCTATCTTTCATCAATTACTTTTCGACCTGTTTAACTATGCAAAGAGCAGCCACGTTTCACTAACCATTTGGCTGTGATCACATATCATTCCCACTCCCAAAAAGGGTGATTTGACATTACCAATGAATTATCGCGGTATTTCGTTGCTTCCTATAGCAGCAAAAATCTATAACAAGCTTCTAAATCATATTCGACCTGAAGTAGCGCTCATTCCACGCAAAAACTAAAATGGTTTCTGTCCAGGTCACTCCACTCTTGGACAAATCTTCACATTGAGAAAAATAACTGAAAATTGCAGTTATATCTCATGTCTCTGATGTATCGTTATTTTCATGGAAAGTGTTCGACTGAGCTTCAATCTATGGTCCCCCCTCGCAAAACTTTCACAAGAAACACTCGTCTAGCTGTAAACACTATCAATAATTCCCCCCACTCTTTATCTGTGCCTAAACCTAAACGTAGATTCCATGAACAAAGCTTTTTTCTTAGAACTGCACACCTGTGGAATTGTCTTCCGTTTTCCTGCTTTCCGGCTGACTACAATATGGTTGTGTTCAAGTCTAACGTAAATAAGTTCTTGATGAGCCGTTCCATATAAGTTATCAACTTTACCAAATTTTCATTACTAATGATAACTATAATGTCCAATTTCTACTGTACACTCTATAACCCTTATCCTTGAGTGGCCTCTTGGCCTTGATAATGTGGTGATGCCTATGTAAAAAAAAAAAAAAAATAACTGAGGAAATCACATGCAGCAATAAAACTGCACCTCTCATTGTTGTAGACTTCAGCAAAGCTTTTGACTCCGTCAACTGTGAGACTATGTTCGAAATTCTTGAACTCTATGGCATACCAGTAGAAATCATTGAAGCAACAAAAGTATAGAAACACACAGACCAATGTACTGACCCCAGATGGTGAAACAGAACTTTTCGACATTCTGGCTGGTAAAACACCCGTCTAGCTGAATCCATTGTGAAAAATTTCCCCCACTCTATATCTGTGCCTAAATCAAAACGTGGATTCCATGAACAAAGCTTCTTTCTTAGAACTGCACGCCTGTGGAACTCTGTTCCGTCTGCCTGCTTCCCACCTGACTACAACTTGGATGTCTTCAAGTCCAACGTTAACAAATTCCTAATGAACCGCCCCCTTAAGTAAACACTTCATCAAATCTCCACACTAACGTACTGTACTTGCAATAGCCCTTATCCCTGAGTGGTTTCCGGGCCTTGATAAGTGGTGACCACTGTGTAAAAAAAAAAAAAAATATTCTCCAAGGTGATACACTTGCACCTTTCCTTTTCATCATTGCAATAACCTACATCAGGCGTATCTCTGTGGATACAATCAATGACAATGGATTGATGTATAAACAAAGAAGTTCACGTGATCCTGCACTTTACATCACCGATGTGATTTTGCTGATGACACTGTGCTGTTGTTTCACAACCTTTCTCATGCCCAAGCACTCCCATCTTCTCTTGAATCAACAGCAAACTGTACAGGACTTCACCTGAATGCTACCAAGACTTAACATTCACAAAACCTACAAAATTAAAACCCTTACAAATAACATCCTCAAATGTGTTGAAGACTACTCGACCCAAAACTGAAGAGCCATTGCTCAAAATGACAATGGATTTTAAGAAGGTTGACTGGGAAGCCATCAGGGATCTCATCAAAGATGCCCCATGTGGAAACATCTTTTCTCTTCCCACTGAATAGTGCACAAATGATACCACTGAATGGTTAAAAACGGCAATTGAAGCATATGTTCCAATGCAGAAATTTGTTAGCAAACCCGACTCTCCCCAATGGTTTGCTTGTACTGGTGCAGTTGCTAAGTGGTTTAAAATGGCAATTGAAGCTGTGATAGACATAGAGACGACCTACCTCAGAAACAGGTGAGAATCTGTTTCGGCAGCAGGCTGAAAGACAGAAAAAAAAAAGAAAAAAAAGAGGCCCAAGATGGCGGCTGTTGTCTTTTAAAGCCTCCGGTCACGCGTAGATCTCTAGCAGTCTCGTGTGGTATATGCAAACTGGGTGTGCCTGAAACATAAAAGGCGAGTTGTTGGGAGGAGTGGGAGAAGTGTTTAAGACATGTGAATAGAGAACGTCGACGTGTATCTCATGTTGTGAACAACGAACTCTACTTGACTCAACTTGTGACTAGCGAATCTCTGCTTGACGTTTTAGCTAAAAAGTTTTGTTGCTTTGCGTTAGACAAAAACTTCTGATACAGAAGCATATGTTCCAATGCAGAAATTTGTTAGCAAACTGCACTCTCCCCAATGGTTTACTTGTACTTGTGCAGTTGCCATTGCTCAAAGGCAGCATGCATACCACAGATTTAACCAACATAAGTCCAGTACAAACAGACAAAATTTTATAGAAGCTGGAAATAATTGTAAGAAAGAAATATCGACAGCTAAGAGAGAATATATCAAAACCATCAGAAAACGCATTGAAGCACAGAAATTAAGAACCTGTGATTTCTAGAAAATCTACAACAGTGTAGTAAATAATGGGTAATCAATAATTCACCCACTATCAAAAAATCATGCAATTGTTTGCATAACAACTGAGAAGGCTAACATACTTGCCAGTTGCCACATTGAACCCAGCAAACCACTCCCTCCCTGACTTTCCTTTGCAGACAGACGTTACACTAGATGATCTGAAAATTACTCCTTCTCAGGTGCATGATATCGTAAAATACCTTGACACCTCAAAAGCATGTAGATCCGATCTCATCCCGGCTGTGCTATTAAAAAAATGCTCTGCTGAGGTTACTCCAGTCCTCTCCAAACTATACAACAAATGCCTTAACGAATTTTGTTTTCCTGACTGCTGAAAAACTGCTTCTGCGGTACCAGTTTACAAGAATTCTGGTGAAAGAACTGGTCCATTAAATTATTGCCCCATTAGCCCCCTCCCACGAAAATATTTGAGTCCATAATTAACCAAGCTCTAGTTCATCACCTTACAGCTGCTAAACTTCTGACTGACCAACAATATGGGTTTAGACAAGCCCATTCTTCAGCAGATATCCTAACTTTAATCTCTAAACATATATACCATACACTGGACAAAACAGGTGAGGGTAGAGTGGTAGCCCTTGATATATTTAAGGCTTTTCACAGGGTATGGCATGAAGGTCTTCTAAGGAAAATCAGATCATATGGTATCACTGGGTGAATACTTAACATAATTAAATCATTCTCAAATAAGAGAAAAATCCAGGTTGTCCTCGACGGTCATATACCTAAACAATATGATATAAATGCGGGTGTACCTCAAGAACCTATCGTTGGACCTTTATTATTCCTAATATTCATAAATGACCTCCGTGATAAAATTGTTTCTGAGATGGGTTTATATGTTGATGACACCACTCTCTATAACAGGCACGAGGGGAAAACAAATGAACACATATCTAAGGAAATGGCAGAAACATGAGGGGACGACCTTCAATCTGTAATGGAATGGGGACAAAAATGGATGGTCACATTCAATGCTGCCAAAACTAAGCTTGTTTCCTTCAATAATTATAAGAAACCTTCTCAACCACTAATAGCTATGACAGTTGGGAAAAACATGGCCTCTAGGGAAAACATAATGGATTAGATTTGATAATAAAAGTCTTAATATCCAGAAAACTACTAGTATGCGCCAAATTTGAATGTGATATTTGTTTTCAGCATACCTGAAAACCTAAAAATGTTGTCGTTTTAAAGGTGAATGCTAAGGTGGAAAAAAACAACAATCGTTTTTTGTTTTTTGGTTCAAATGCTGTAGAAGCACCAGCATATGAGCCAGTCTGCATAAAAATATAACTACGCTGAAAATGCATTAATGTTTTAAAATGTAAACATCGTTTTATTTTCTAATTATCATATGCTGAAATTGGGAGAAAAATCTAACATGGTACTTGTACAGTTTAATCAAGACATTAAAAATGAAAATATCGAAAAAAAAAGTTATATTGTATGTATTCGTTATGGAACGAAGTTTTCCAAAAAAAAAAAAAATTTACTTAATTTCATTAAGTAGTTTTTATTTTACAGCGAATAAACGATTTGTTATGATACCAAACAAAAGGTTCGATTTTTAGGAAGAAAAGCTAGTAATAAAGATGGGGAGGGAGCGTCGGCGTTTTAACTGGAGTTATCTCCCCGTGGCATGTTCAACAAATTTCATAATGGCTGACTTCAACGTTCTCTCCTAAAAACGTGTTTTTCTGCTGTAAAATAAAAACTACTCGATCAAATTAAATGAAATTTTTTTCAGAGATCTTCAGTCCAGAACAGATACGTACAATATAACCCTTTTTTTTTTTTTCAATATTTTCATTTTTGAATGTCTTGATTAAACTGTACGAGTACCATTATTATTATTGTTATTATTATTTCAAATGCTCCAAAAACTAATATCAAGTTTCATAATATTAAAATATTGGAGAGGGAGGGGGCAAGGTGCTTGTACAAAAAAAAAAAAAAAAAAAAAAAAAAAAAGGCGACAGAACAAACAAGGGAAATAGACATTTTTGCTGATGACATTACTATCTATGGTAGCACATCTAAGACAGTAAACGACCAAATTCCCTCCGATTCTCTCTCCTCTGATCTTGATCACGTTGTACAATGGGGAAAGAAGTGGCTGGTTACTTTTAATGCATCTAAAACCAAGCTTCTATCTTTGCATCATCAACGTTCTGATCCCCATCTGGCATCAATTAAAATGAATTGCTCTCGTCTTGGGGAGGCCTCAAGTTTTGACAAGCTTCTGGGCTTGACCTTTACACCTGATCTTAAATGGAATACGTACATCAAATCTGTTGCAAAGCCGCTGGAAAAATGGTGGGATCCTTCTATCGATCCAATAGATATCTCACTGCTGATGCAATTCTCTATCTATATAAGAGCCAGGTACGTCCAAGGATGGAATACTGTTGCCACATCTGGGCAGGAGCTGCTAGAAAAGACTTGTCCTGCCTTGATAGGGTTCAAAATAGACTTCGTGGCCTCGTAGGAGATGTCCTTTTCTCTTCGCTGCAACCTCTGTCTCACGGAAGAGATGTTGCGAGTTTGTGTCTGCTTTATCGTTATTTTCATGGAAAGTGTTCAACTGAGCTTAAATCTATGGTCCCCCCTCGCAAAACTTTCACAAGAAACACTCGTCTAGCTGTAAACACTATCAATAATTCCCCCCACTCTTTATCTGTGTCTAAACCTAAACATAGATTCCATGAACAAAGCTTCTTTCTAAGAACTGCACGCCTGTGGAATTGTTTTCCGTTTTCCTGCTTTCCAGCTGTCTATAATATTGTTGTCTTCAAGTCTAATGTAAACAAGTTTCTGATGAGCCGTTCCATATAAGTTAACAAATTTACCGAACATTACTATCGATTACTATATTGTCCTTTTGACTACTCTACACTCTTTAACCCTTATCCTTGAGTGGCCTCTCGATAAGTGGTGACGCCTATGTAAAAAAAGTTTTTTTCATTTAAATCGTTAAGCAAGGGAGAGGGCATTTTTTTTTACATTAAATTGTTATGTGAAAGTACAAAGCACATTCCCTCCCCTTAAGAATGGCTTACGCTTCTACACTATTGGGACGAAATTTTGTAATCGATAAATGGAGTTTCCAGATTTAAAAAAAATGCAATGGTTTCTAATGACTTTTTGTCAATTCTAATAAGTTAAATGGTAGCTTCCAAATTATGCAGTCGAAATTACCTGAATATTACTGAATTATTAAACAAAACAACTTTAATCGACTTTAATCGTGTTAGCAGGTGAAAAATTGCGGCCATCTTGTTTAAATCGAAACGGAAAATTACCCTCATTTTTTTAACTCTCCTGTGTCTTACGATCATTTTCATCAAATTCTATTTTTTATTTTCTTGAATAAATAATTTTCTACGTTACCGATTTTCGTAATTTTTGGATATAATCATCTTAAAAATACGAGGAATACGTAGATACCATTGTTTGCATGTGAAATTCAGTGTTACGATTACCGAAATCTCGTCCCAATAGTGTAGAAGCGCCGAATGTCTTTCTAAATAATAACGCTATTATTTCTGCGCGGTACAATTAAATAGCAAACACCAAAAACTGTACTTTAATTAAATTGATTAAAATTTGAATAATTTCCAGTTAGTTGTTTTCGTAAATTTATATCAAAATTATTATTTTTTTTTTGTAAATAAAAAAAGAATAATTTAATTAAATAACAAACGAAAAACAAAAATTTAAAATAATCAAAAATGTTTTTTTTAAATAAACAATCTGAGTTATGTCCCCTTGTTTCTGCGATATCTTTTTAATCGATCTGTCGCCTTTTCTTTGTCGCAAAAATCGATTGCTGAGTACCTATATCTTACAAAAGAGACAAAAAAAATAGCAAGAAAGAAATTGAGGGAATTAATACTTACCCTTCAGCAAATCTTGTTATAATTTGACTTAAAAAATATCCATATATATATAAGAGAAGGACTATATTTAAAAAAGAAAAGAAAAAGTATTTAATTTGTCAATTTAAAATAAAATTCTTACAAATAAAACGTTTTCAGTTCATTTCATGCCTTTTTTTAAAAACCGGAAATGGGTCATGAATTATCCCCTCTTATTGCGACCTCATTATTTTGGGTCGCGATTTTTGTTATTCAAAATCACCTTTAATTATTGGGGTAAAGGGGGGGGCGGTTATTCAGGTGTTAACGACACAGACTGACGACCTAGGTGTCTCGAATTCGAATCCAGTTCGTTCATCAAAAATCACTTTCACTTAAGATGTTGGCAACCTTCATGTGGTCTCCCCCCCCCCACCGTAGGTCTTTCTAAAAATAATTCTGACTGGAAAAATATCTGGCAAACCAATGCTAACAACAGAATCTTCGGATTCATTCGATATGTTGACTTTTAATTGTTTATCGTGAAATTTAGCTTAAAAAATTGTCAATCTGGCGATCCTTGATGGCCGAGGAGACCGGAAGTTGATCATGAATTATCTCCCCTGTTATTATCGTTTTTTTTTTCTTTGTTAAAAACCACCTTTAATTGTTTGTGCATCTTGCAAATGAACACTTAATGCTTAAACGAAGTGCAATCGTTTATATAAAAAATAACTAAATCTGAGCGTAAGTATATTATTTCTTGAAATTTCTTGTTTAACACAATAGAATTCGAGGGTTTGTATTACTGTACACATAGATTTGAAAAAGTTGTCAAAAAACAAATATATAACAAATAAATGTTATCAAAAGCAAGATAAGTTACTTTTCTACCTAACTGGATAAGCTTTTTTTTTTAGCGTTTTTATTTAATGTAACGTGTTTATTCGGCTAGAAAAACATAGTGTTTACCGATGTATTTAAAATTTAAAATGGCGCCGGACTCTTTGTTGAACACGGCAAGTTTGAGAAAATGAGTTAAAAATAAAAAAGTATGCAAAATACTGTTAAAAGCCCACCGAATATATGTCAGCCTATGTCACACGAGTTTCAAACAGTATTTTGTATATATTTTTTTATTTTTAACACATTTTCCCAAACTCACCGTGTTCAATAGAGAGTCCGGCGCCATTTTAAATAAACACGTTATATTAAATAAAAACACTAAAAAAACTATCGAGTTAGGTAGAAAAGTAACTTATCTTGCCTTTGATAACATTTCTTTGTTATATATTTGTTTTTTGACAACTTTTTCGAATTTATGTGTACAGTAATACAAATACGAATTGGATTTTGATCTGTAAAACCTTTGGTACTTATGCACAATACAGGCCATGCTATATTTGTTACTTCTACAGTTTATCGCCGAAAATGGAGACTCCATTTTTTTTCGGATACCTGTTCTTAAAATCAGAGGGAGTAACCAATATTTAAAACTATGGCCGAAGTGGAGGAAATAAATAACAAAAAAATTAAAAAGTTGTTTTATTAAAATTATATTTTCTTACGCAAACTTTTCAATAAATGTTTTTACAATTATATTTTGATACATTTTTATGCAATAAATGTTTTTGGTTTTCAAATGGCGCTCGTGCCCAGTTTAAACAATTATGAATATGTCATTTTTATTTTCTGTTTTTAATAATAAAAATATATACGTTTCATGAAAAACTTTCCCGTTTTCATTAATTAAATCGAAACATTTCCAATTAAATAATTATGAGTATATGGTCTCTCTCTACTTTCACTTTATTTACTTTTTTTCATAGTTCTTTCCGGAATATAATATCTAATCTTCAATTTTTTATTTATTTATTTATTTATTTCCTATTTCGGCCATAGTTGAAAATACTGATTTCTCCCTCTGATTCTAATGACAGGTGCCCGAAAAAAATGGCGTCTCCATTTTCGGCGATAAACTGTAGAAGTGCCCAATATTTTACCTATGGTTTTCAAATTAAATTCAATTGTTACGGTATCATTTGTTGGTAATGCGGAAGTTTAACTCATTATTCTAAGGGAGGTAACTCTATTTTACTAAAGTAGTTGAAAGAAAAATCATTTTGGTGCTGATGCATCTATGTTACCGCGTTTTTTTTTTTTTTTTAAATAATATTTTCAAGTTTAATTAGATTTAGCATTTCTCCATTACACGGAAGACGACCCGAGAGGAGAGCGGAGCGCCACTTATCGACAGTTTAGTGAAACGCCAAAAAAAAAAAAAAAAAAAAAAAAAAAAAAATGGCGCCGTCCGTGTAATGCAGAAGTATCTTCAATGTTTATGATATTTTTGTTTATTATGTTGTTAGATGAATGTACAGAATAGTTACAAAACACCCTACCCTCCTCGATGTTAAAAATGGCGGTAAATGTGTAGTTTAGTGGCGTAAATTATTTGACAGACAAAAAAATATGATGAAAACTATTTTTTATATAAAACACATTATTAGACGCTAAGGCTGAAATAAAATCAGAAAAAATATCATTTTTATTAATTTTTTCACCATTTTTTTTTTTTTTTTTTTATTAAACTAAATGTACGACATTCGAGACCACCTTATTACTTTTAAAATTTGACCTTTCTAAGGCTAAATTTGGCCCTTTTTATGCTCTTTCACGAAACCATGTTTTTGGCCACCATATTTTTTTTGTAATGAAAGAACGTAAACAAGGCCAAAATTGGCCTAAAAAAGGCCAACGTGTCAAACCTTAGAAAGGCCAAATTTTAAAAGCAATACAGCGGCCTTGAATACCATACATTTAATTTAATAAAAAAAATACTGAAAAAAATAATAAAAATGAATTTTTTTCTGGTTTTATTTCAGTAGGTACCTCCGATGCGCGCCACAATTTTAATCCCCCTATATGTAACATGATGTAATTGTAATTTAATTTAAATATTATCATCCTAACTTTTTTACCATTTAAAAGAAGCTTCAAATAAACTAATATTTAAAAAATTTTTACAGCATACAAAAATAATGAAAATGTGGGGAAAAAATTGTGTTTACATTATCAACGCTTTAAAACAACGTTCATAATAGTGACGTTTTTGAAGCCGTTGACATACCCATGTTTTAAAAATCTAGCAAAAATCAAATAATAGTCATATTTTCCTGAAATTTTCGATATTTATTCATAATAAAATAAACTTACATAATAAAAGTAGGTTTCGTTAAATGTATTAGAGGAAATATTTTTAGATGTTCTACCCCCCCTATATTTCATTATCTGAAAACTAAATAAAATAAATGTGAGTCGATAAGTTTCAACATTTTTTAAAGCTGAAAAGATCAAATAATTAAAAAATAGTTTATATATATATATATATATATATATATATATAATCCTGTTATTTATTTCACTTACCTCAAAGTTGTAAATAAAATAACACTTTTTCTTGATAATTTTTTTCTCTGTAATATAATTATTCGAATTACAACAAAAAAGAATAATTCTAAAAAATAATTATTTTTAAAAAGCTTTAAATGATATTAAATTCAAATTTTATGTGATATGAAATTTAAACGGATTTTTTTAATAACAGGTTTCCAATAATAAAAAAATATATTCATATAAAAGAATATAAGACTATTGAGATAATAAAAATTGTAAATCCAAAATCGGCCTAAAAAATTTGATTTCATTATTTAAATTGATAGAGGGTGGTCCTTATGTTTGGCGCTTTTTTCCAAAAATGTACGGAGGCTTGTAAAGAACATTATTTTTAAATACATGTGTCAATAGAATACGTTAAAATTAATTTTATTTTATTAACTCTAGTCTGTGTAGTTCATTAATAAAATGTATTTGTTTTACAAAAGGTAAGTTTTATATTATTTTTTATCCGTAGCAAAAAAAATAACATTACTTTCATTAACAATTATGATGCGAACGCTTATCCATAAAAATTGACACAAACACATGAAATGATGACGTCACTATTAATGTGTATAATAGTGACGTTTTACACATCGCCGTGGAAGTGCCTATATTTCGGCCTTTGGGTCTAATTATGTGTTTTATATAAAAAATATATAGTTTTTTTTAAATAATTTTTTTGTCTGTCAAATAATTTACACTGCTTAGCTACACATCAGTATGGCTTTCTAAATAAATGATGACGTCACTATTAATGTGTATAATACTGACGTTTTACACATCGCCATGGAGGTGCCTATATTTCAGCCTTTGCGTCTAATAATGTTTTATATAAAAATAGTTTTTTAAAATAATTTTTTTGTCTGTCAAATAATTTATGCTGCTTAGCTACACATTTATCAGTATGGCTTTCTAAATAATAACGTTATTATTTCAGCGCGGTAGGATAAGTACCTTTTTTCTTTTTTTTTTTTAGTCTTTGGTACTTATACAGCGAGAGTCGACAGATCGATTTTAAAAATCTTTTGTGTCTGTTTAAGCAAGAAACAATATTTCTTTTCATGTCGAAAATAGTAATATATCACAAAAATTACTCAAGTAGATCGACTGGTGTTGATATTTAGTAAATAAAAGTCTATCATTATCACCTGAACGTGTTGTCCACTATTATGCTGTAATCTAAAATACGCTTTCTGAGTTATGCCCCCTGTTTCTGCAATCTTCGTTGTTGCAGTGTTCACATCTATGAAAAATGCAATTTTCCCCAATTTTCCGTAAAAATTTCTATAAATAACATAAATAATTTGATGATTTTTCGTAATTTTTGGATATATTACTATTTTCGACATGACACTTAAGTAGTATTGTTTTGCTGAAAAGGAAATATTTTTAAAAAATTGATCTGTCTACTCTGTGTATACAAACACCATTTTTTTCTTACAATTGCTTGAATATTATAGGGTGTTTTGAACGAATATCACATTTAAAATTATACTGAAATGCTAGTATATCTATAAAAGTTAACAATTTTCAGGTTCCACTAGAAGAACTGCCATTTACAGCAATTTTTAAATTAATTGATGGAACAACAAAAAGCTTAACAACATTTACTGATCCTTTGGAGAAACTTTGTATCAATAATTATCAAGATTTGCCTCAAGTAGAATTCTAAAAAATTAGTGCCCCTCCTGATTATCATTTTCTGACAGCAGAAGAAACAAATAATTTAAGTGTGAAGACCAGAGGCTATTTTTTGAGTATGCTGTTGGCATTTCTTGTGGAGAAGTTAACTTAGAAAATTGGGCCACTGAATTAAGGAAGATGGCTAACAGAAGCCACAAGATTAATGTGTTTATGGACTAGAGTTGTCTATCCTCAAACACTATGATAAATTAAACATTCTGGTCAAATTTATCATCCAAGTGTATGCAGTTAGTTGGTTTGAGATCAAAACCGACAATATTTGTTTTTAACCAACAACAGTATATTTTAATATGATTCAGAGAACAAAACAGTTAACTGAAATCCAAATTACTGTTTTAAACTGTTCAAAATATAGTGCTTTTGCACTACTTCCGGAAAATGTAATATCGATGATAAACTCAGATGAATTGGATGTGAGAGAACAGGGCATTCAAACGATTTTATCCATTAGATAAATAAATATTTATCCATTAAATTTTATTAGTTTTCTTAATTTACTCAAACAATAGTTAGTTTTATTCATATTACATCGCAAAAATATTTTTAAAAAAATAAGTCTTTTCAAATACTTGTTTTCTGTGTTGTTTTTTTTTTTCCAGAAATAGTGAACAACTCAAAAAAAAAAAAATAAAATAAAAATATTACTGCTATCAATTTTGCAGTCACACACTGATCAAATTTGATTGATTTTTCTCCAAAAGTTTTATATGGGAAGGAAGCAAGACATAGACACATTACAAAGTCATCGTGCCAGCAAATTAGACCTTTATTTTCCTCGAAAGGAAAGTATACAGAACAATTTAGTTCTATTATAAAAGTTTATATTATTTCCTCTAATAAAAAATTAAAATAAATGGTTCTGTAACTTGTATCAAATTGTTATATTGTGTAATACATCTCCATATATCTTTTTGAATTGTGAAATTTAAAAGACTTAGTTGCTAATTAGCTTTTTTTACTATTTTTGTTTAATCAATGCAGTAAAAGTTGAGATATTTTGCTAGTTGTGATTCATAATTAAAATTATAGTTCATATATTTTCTTTCAATGTATCTCATATGAAAATATCATTTTTAATTGAATATTTTATAAAAATATTGAAATTTTAAAGTCAGTGTTGTGAAAAATACAATGAAAATGAAGGATTTTTCAGCATTTTTCTACACGATTTTTAAAATTAAATGCTCAATTTTCTGTTCAAGATGGGAATCTAATCTTTGGTATATGTTCTTATCACATCAAATCCCAACTATCATCATCAGCGCCATGTTGATTTTCTGAAAAAAGTTGCAAATCGACCTAGTGAGCATGCGCATTTTGCTTTTATTGCAAATGATACCCAAACGAATACAAGCAATTCTTTCAGTATTTAATAATTTTCTTTAAATATATTTTTCACCTTGAGTTTCGATTTTTCTTTTCTAACATTAATACTAGCCTTATACTAACCCTAACCCTAATACTAACCTTAACAAAACATGATATTTATTAAACTCAGCAATTGTCAATATTTATTTTGCGCATTTGGAAAGTGCCTTAAATAAAAACCAAAATGGCGCCCACTGAATACCATTAGAGAACACACTGGATAATAAAGGTCTTAATATCATAAAAACTACTTGTTGGCGACAATTTTAAGTTTGATATTTGTTCAAAACAAACCTGAAGACCTCTAAAAATCAACTTTTTAGTTGGTACTCTAGCGCACATTGCCAGAAATGTTTTTCAACTTGTGGGGTTATTTTTTAATAAAATATAGACATGTTAAATATGCCCATATGACAAAGTCTCTAAATTATGGCGTCAGTGGATTGCGATAAAAAAATTCTGTATAGGCATTGAAAATGTGGGGGTTTTTTTTCTTGTATTTATTTTTGTTCACTTTATTATATAAGGAATTGTGTATAGTTAACATCTATTGAGAAATACACATTTTGTATTGAGAAATACACAGTTTAAATATGTAAACATTAGATGAACAATAACAAATTATCTAATAATTGTTGAATGTTGCCAACAAGTAGATTTTATGATACTAAGACATTTATTATCCAATTTGTTATTCAATTTGTTATTCAATGTCTTATCCAATTTGTTATCTAATGTGTTATCTAATGGTCGTCATATCAGTTATATTGCAGACGATACAAAACTAGCCAAAACTCTTAAGTTAAAACCGGTCCTGGATATGACCTTAAACTATATCCAGTGGTGAGGCCCCAGCTTGCGGGCTTTGGGGAGTGTGGAGCCACCCCTTAATTGCCATTGCTCCCAGGTCCACTCTGACCTGGAGTGGTAGTACCTGTTAGGGTCCCAACTATTGGTTAAATAGAAACCGACTTCAAAACAACAAATATATTCTATTAAAAAATTTTCTTCAAAATCTTTGGATTCGGCATTAAATAACCTGAAAAGGGTTGATATGACGTAAAACAAAAACAACCAACCAACCAACCAACCAACCTTAAGTTAAAACCAAAATGGCGACCACTGAAAATCATTACAGAGTACACCTGTTCTATCTAGAATCCAGAGTACCACTAAAAACATGTTAACTAACTTTTTGGAATGCTAACTGTTCTCTCTAGGATATTGAGCACTTATGGCTAGCATAGCAGAGCACAATGAAAACCTATTCCTGCCCACCGATAAAAGAGAAAGCTAATGTTTAATTTTCAGGCTGAATAAATATAAAACAAAAAAACGGTGTTTACTTTTGCTTGTTAGCTTTAGCAAGAAACAGGAATTAAATTAATAAAAGTCAGGGTGAGGATTAGGGTTACTCTGGAATCCCACCCGTGAGAGATTTAATTTCATAAAGAACAATACCCTTTTCTACGTAGCAAATTTCCAAGATAGCTGGAGACCTCCGACAACTTTTTTCCGGAGTTGTGTAATAGAGCACGTGTGGCAAAATCAGCAGCAGCTGTAGGGTCGTCGGCTTGCGAAGATGTGTGAAAATGAAGGCGAGAATGTTTGCCTGGATCAGCACTCCCACTAATTTTAGCCAGGAGTGGCCACGGTTTAGTTGAACATGTGTTATTATATATTACTAGTTGTTGGGTATATAAGTACGGGACAAACATACTAAATAAAACCAATGATTAATTTAGATGTCGGTTTTAAACATTAACATTTTTTTACTTTTAAATATGGATTTATTTTTCTATTTTTGCTTTGACTTTCTCATTGTTCTTTATGAAATTAAATCTCTCACGGGTGGGATTCCAGAGTAACCCTAATCCTCACCCTGACTTTTATTAATTTAATTCCTGTTTCTTGCTAAAGCTAACAAGCAAAAGTAAACACCGTTTTTTGTTTTATATTTATTTCCTTTATGTATTCTATATGTTGATAAACTTATTCTGTGATTTTAATCTATTTTTTCCTGTGCCATTTTTTGTATTAATTCACTTCTGACATTGTATTTGTATCATTATTACCTAAATTCATTTTTGAAGCCAGATTATCGCCCCTTTTTTGTAGCTTAAGGTATCCTACTATGAACTGTGCCTAATCTTTCTACTATGCATATCAACAACTATGTTTGTAATTGGAACAGATTATCACTTTGCAGGGTATAAGATCAAGGGTGCGTCTTTTTGTGAAGCTGGGTTTCTTCTAGAAAATGAAGTTGTTTCTAAGACAACGTTTACCCAATGAAGCAGCTACATCCCTCTTCCCAAAGATATTACATTAGAATCCCCCTCATCTCAGCTACCTGACGTGAGTCCATCAAACCCAAATCATCAACAGAGGAAATGGATTTTCAGACAACCCTTAGTAAATAATACATCTCATCAAGGGTCACGTCCCAAAAGAAGTCAACTGATACAATCCTGGGCAAAAAAGCCACCGCAATGCCTCACCTGGACATGTGACACTGGATACAGACCTGATGAAACTGGGGTAGAGCTTGATGTTGTATATAATGCTCGTGATGTATATGTTTTCAATGTGTACATGGCACTAATAAATGTCTGTTGTGTTCTTATCATAACGGACCATATGTATGTAACTATGTACGATGTGTTTGTTGGGTAACAGACTGTTGTCCTCAAATTCTTAATGTCTATTTTAGCCCGTGATTCGTCTAGGTGTTGGTGCGTGCATGTCGGAACATATATGTAACATACATACTGCTGTTTCTTCTTGGAGGTTCGTTAACTGTCCTTGGGAGAGCTGGAATCTGTTTAAAGGAATGCTTCAAGACACAACCCAAAGACTATGTGAGATTTTATGCATTTTATTCACTCCCAGATATTCTTCATAGCAGAAGGGAGTGATTGATGATCTTTGGCTTGGAGGGGTTCTTCTGTCTCTGTTCTGAGACCCTCTCTCCCTCATGGGGGACCCGGTTTTAGTCCACCGGTCTTCCTCAGTGTCTCCAATCCAACTCTCACTGTGCTTGTGCAAACTGGAACACGTGATATGTGACATGTAATTTTCAGTCTCCGTTCGCCTCTTCCGGAGCAAATTTGACCGGTCACAAAGTTTGACATGTTGTCAAAACATGACTTCAAATCTCTGTCTACTCATCGCTAGATAGACAGATAATTATATAGACAGTTAGATAGATAAATAGATAACTAGATAAATAATTCGATAAACAGATAGATAGACATGTAAGCAGATAATTTACTTCTGCCCAGCTATTCTCTAACAAAGATAGAGATGGCACAATGTCTGTTGGATATTGGAATTATAAAACAGAATGATAATAAGCCTTGTCAGAAAGTTGAATGATTTTCTCGCAAGGATTGTCCCAAATGAAATAAACTTTGCAACTTATGGGTTTATGCAGTTGAGACTTTTGCCTCAAATAGAGACAAACTTGAAGACCAGTCTGGAAACCGATCTGGAAAAGAAAATTCCAGCAGAAGGAAACTGCTTAAATGTTTACCTTTCTGTCATATGAAAGCCCAGGGGAAAAATTAAAAAAGGTAAAGAAACTGAAAATGGCACTAAAGTAGCAGAACATCAATTCTGATCTATCTCCATCCACAGGGTGGAACGATAAATTTGTCCCTCCTAAAGAAAACAACACTACAGCTTTATTTTAAAACTTTTATTGAAAAAAAACAATTCAGGCATCTTGATTATGTAGTAGAGATGACATCTATTCAATGTAGCAGCTTGAACAACGCCTCGATACAGGTCCGGAACTGGGAGCATGCCTTTTCCACAAGCGCTGGCGGGAGCTTGGCAATCAAGCTGGCTTTAGTGTTGTAGGAGGTTATGTTGGTGATGTTTCAGACATATGACCAAACGAAGTAGTCCAATGGATTCAGGTCAGGGGAGGAGGAGGCAGTGAGAGAAGGGTGCAAAGTTGTAGCACTCCTTCTGAAGCCAAGCCTGGGTCTCTTTAGACTTGTGGACCAGTGCAGAGTCCTGCTGCCACACTCAGGATTAGCTAGTAGTCACCAGACTGCACCAGAAGATCACTACACTCTTCAGCACATCCAGATACACTTTGGTTTTTACTTCGAAGCTGACTTCGAAGATTTCAGGAGGCAAGATGTGGCCCTCACATGAAACTGCACTTTAAAGACTATAACCGTAGCTGGAAACTTTTTCATCATCCTGTGCATGCCCCTATTTTCCGGATTTGCATTTTGAGGGTGCTGGCAATGGTCCTGTTGCCATAGCTTGGATTGGTAGAGAGCATGAGTTGTACAGCGGCACATCTCCAATCTCACTCATTGAACATGGTGTCACTTTCAGACATGATAGAAGGCTCCTATTGTTGTTGGGATTTGTATACAACTGGCCAACTAGTAGATGGTTTGCAACAATAAAAGAAAACCGGTTTTGATCAAATTTTTTTTTTACATAGGAGTCATCACTTATGAAGGCCCAGAGGCCACTCGGGGATAAGGGTTAAAGAGTGTCCAGTAGTCAATGGGATAATATCATAGGAATAGTTAGTAGTGTAAATTTGGTAAATTGGATTACTTAAGAGGAACGGGTTATCAAGAACTTGTTTACGATAAATGGAAATGGAATCATGTCTTTTCTAGGGCTACAATTTAATCACTTGTCTTACTGGATTCTTGGACAAGAATTCATCTAGTCTGGTGAAGTATTCAGTTTTGTGCTATCACTAAAGGCGGCTTCACCTGAATAAGTAATATCACTTGGAGAAGGTACGCCATTCTTCATAAAAGCCAGTGTTAATAACTGAGGAAATCTTATTTAGTTTTTGAATATTCAGGTTTATTTGTCTTTGTATTTGTTAATGTATGTATTAGATAAATATTGTAGAAAAGAGCAGTTTCAAACTTTGGAAATTTAAAATATTTTTCTAAAATAAATAAGATGAATCCGTACACAGATTTTTTAACAAAAGAGTCACCTCTTCTCAAGGCCTGAAAGCCACTCAAGAATAAGGATTTATGAATGTATGGCAGTCATTGGGACAATAGCGTAGTGAAAATTTGTATAATTTATTATTTAAGAGAATAGGTCACCAAAAAAATTGTTTATATTGGACTTGAGGACGACCATATTGTAGTCAGCTGGAAAGCGGGTTGGCAGGCAGTTCCAGGAAAGAAACTTTGTTCATGGAATCCACGTTTAGGTTTAGGCACAGATAGAGAGTGGGTGAAATCGTTGATAGTGGTTTTAATTAGATGAGTATTTTTGTGAAAGTTTAGTGGGGGAGGGCATAGGCTGGAGCTCAGCCAAGCACTTGCCATGAAAATAACGGTAGAGTAGAAAGAGACTAGCAAAATTTCTTCTGTGGGAAAGACGTTACAGGGAAAAGAAAATGGTATCACCTACTAAGATACAAAGTCAGTTTTAAACTCTGTCCAGGCAGGATAAGGTGCTTCAAGTAGCTTGTGCTCAGTTGGAGCAATGCTACTCCATCCTGGGACGTACTAAGTGTATAAAATCTAATATACAAAAGGCTATATGTTTGTCTGTTTGTTTCCATACTTACAAACTGTCTCCTCTGAAACTAAAAGTCATAGAGCAGCACTAATGATTGGATTTTTTATGGATCGTTCTTTTATGGGTCTTAGTTTTTAACGAGTCAGAATTGGTCAAAAATGAAAAAAAAAAGTTATACATTTTGTACATTTATCTTAGTTTATTTTTTAATTTTTATTTTTTAATTTTTTTTAAATTTTTATTTTATAATTTTTATTTTTTAATTTTTATATTTTGATTTTAAAAATTAAAAAATAAAAAATAAAAATTAAAAAATTAAAAATAAAAACTAAAAATTAAATTTTTTTATTTTTTATTTTTGAATTTTTAATTTTTATGTTTTAATTTTTATGTTTTAATTTTTATTTTTTAATTTTTATGTTTTAATTTTTATTTTTTATTTTTTAATGTTTAATCAGTTCATATGCGTGTCATGTTGGTACAGCGGTAATGTTACCAGCTTTGAATGATGGCACCCAAATACTTTTCTTATTTTTACTGTTTTCAAGTTGCTAGATGGAAGTATTTGTTCTCTAACTTGTCATGTACGTATTTAAATGGTTGGATGGAATGCTGAAGGCTTTCGTTCATCCGGTGCAGCTTTGGTGGGTTTTGTTGTTTTTTTTTTGTTTTTCTTTTGTTTTTTTTTTATCTTGTAAATAAGGTGTTTGCTTTACTTGGTTTTGTCTGTATCTGTTTCGGTATAAAGTTAAAAGTGCCGCTAATATGAGATTAGTACAAAATCTGGACAAATTAAAATATCATATTTAAGTGTATTTTATTCCCGGGCAAAGCAGGGCCCCCCCCCTGCTAGTGATAGATAAGTTTATTAACATTTGAAAACTGCATATCTTAAAGTATGTTTATTTTCTGTTTTTTTTGTTTTTTTTTACAGATAACCAAGAAAGAACTAACAAAGTATACTTGAAACATTCCAAGAAATGGCAATTTTTAGTTTCAAATAACAAATGAAAAATATTCAGAGTGAATGTAAAAGGAAATAAAATGAAATTAAAAAAAATATGGAAATCAATCCAGACAAGATGTGAAGCTACTTAATGTAAGGAGCTAACAAGAAAGATGATTATAACAAAGACAGGGGACGCCTAATCACCTAAGCCATTTTTTGTGAGATATATGGAAAAAAGCACATCAAGGTTGTCACAAGTTTATACAGAAGGTGTAGTTGAAAACCTATATGAGATTACACTTTGAAAAACTACCTGGCAAATATATCCAGTGAACCAAGTGCAAGAGAGATTCAAACAACTGCACTTAAAGGAACAGTCAGAATCTTAAAAAGATCTCTTTGTTGGAATATATGAGATACTAAGTGAATGTTTGGCATCTGGCAGGATGCCCCATTCCCTAGCTTGGACGACCTGATAAAAAACATTGAGAAAAAAGTGAAAATGAGAGAAATTGAATGTCTACAGGAGAGAACTTAAATGCCTACGGGAGATAATGTGAATGCTTACTAGACACTATCTTCAAGTGTCTAAGGTCTTCCTGAACAAGGGTTTGTCAGGACAAATAAACATTGAATTAATATTCAGAACAAAATCAAATATTACATATTCTCATGCAAATTCTGGTTGCAGGAACCTTCAAGCAGTTTAATATCGACTTTTTTTTTTTAAATTGTGTTTAACTGAATTGTTTTATATTTTAATGATTCAGAGGTCACTCAAAGATATAAAGACGGACAGATGCATGAAATACAAGGATAGAGAGATATTAACAAGATTTGAAAACATCCACCATGTTATATTTAGTTTCATAGGTAGTTCATTGATATATATTAGATCACTAGAAATGGAATCTTCTAGAGTGGTGATCCCAAATGGGAAATTTTATATGAAGAACAAAAAATATTCTAAAGAATATAATATATAAGATTTATGGAGATGTATTAACAAGACTTGAAAACTTCTTATATTTAGTTCCATAGAAAGGGAATTCCATATATATATATATATATATATATATATATATATAGTTTTGTATGTTGAGGTGTATGTTGAGCAAAAGAAAAAAGTAGCGGTCAATTTTTTAACTTTGACCCCTATTATGACTCCTTAATATTTATTGTTTGGAGTTCAAATCCAGTTGTTAGATCCATGTCCAAGGAACGTATATCTAAAATTTCAAGTGTTTATACCCAAAATTGGCGGAGGAGTTTGGTAGAGTTCTCAAAGGTCAAATCGTTGAACTTTGGTCCCCTTAACAGCCAAATTGCTGGCTGAAAACGGATTACATTTTCCCAAATCTCAATACCCTGTATATCAAATTTGAGTGAGTAGACTTAAAATTGACAGAGTTATTGCATAGGAAAATGTACGTACACAGATACACAGACACATTCACTTTTATAGATATATAGATTGGACCTCTGAGAATGGAGTGTTAGTGGATTCTAAACTGGGCAGACAAGTTCATATGAAGAGCAAAAATAAAGCTAAACGAAGTTAAAAGTTGATTTTCATGTAAGAGGACTCCCATTCTGTTAAAATGCCAAAATTGAAGCCGACAAGAGTTGGGAAGGCATTTTCTTGTGAGTTGTGTGGGAAAACATTTCCGCAACAAACAGGTTTGAACCTACATGTCCGAACACACACCGGGGAGAAACCATATTCTTGTGACGTGTGTTGCAAGTCATTTACACAAAAGGTGCACTTGAAAACACACATGCGGTCGCACACTGGAGAGAAACCTTATTCTTGCGAAATATGTTCGGCTTCGTTTGCGCGAATGTCACGCTTGAAAGTCCATCTGAGGACGCACAGTGGAGAGAAACCATTCACTTGCGGAATGTGCGGCAGATCGTTTTCAGAAAATCGGATTTTAAACGAACACGTTCGAACACATACGGGTGAGAAGCCGTATTCCTGTGAATTGTGTGGATCTTCGTTCGCACAGAGTTCTTCGTTGAAAAATCATATGAAAATACACACAGGAGAAAAGCCACATGCTTGTCAAGTTTGTGGGAATTCCTATAGACATAAGTGGACGTTGAAAGATCATATGAAAAGGCACGTTGGGGAGAGCTTAAATGTTTACTAGACATTATCATCAAGTGTTTAAGGTTTCGCTCTGTGCATGTGCTTATCAGGACAACCTGGATAACCCACACTGGCTTTTATGAAGCGATGTTATGACATGGTACCTGGGTCATTTTCCCTACAAATAAACGCTAAATAATTAAAATCACAATATTTGCAGCCCAAATGAGATCTCATCGGTATGGCTAACTCACACTGACTTTTTGACGAAGTGATGTTACTTCAGGCTGGCTTTTATGAAGCGATGTTATGATAACCTGGTACCTGGGTCATTTTCCCTACAAATAAACGCTAAATAATTAAAATCACAATATTCGCAGCCCAAATGAGATCTCATCGGTATGGCTAACCGACACTGACTTTTTGACGAAGTGATGTTACTTCAAGCTGGCTTTTATGAAGAGATCTTATGACATCCTGGTACCTGGGTCATTTTCCCTACAAATAAACGCTAAATAATTAAAATCATAATATTCGCAGCCCAAATGAGATTTCATCGGTATGGCTAACTCACACTGACTTTTTTACAAAGTGATGTTACTTCAAGTATTATCATGCGGCTGGATACTCCATCAGACAAAGTAAAAAGGGAGTATTTTTTGTGAAATCTGTCAATTTTTTTTTTACATAGAAATTGTATGTCAAAGGTCATAATAGGGAAAAGACATATTTTTTTCACAGAAAAATAATTTAAGCAAAAAATTTATAATTTTTTATAAAAAAATTAAACTAGGCCTATAAACACCTTGTCAACCTTGCATGATAGTACTTTTCCTGCAAAATCACATGGTATTCACAGCCCAAATGAGATCTCCTCGGTATGGCTAACCAACATTGGCTTTTACAAGGAATGGCACACCTTTCTCCAAGTGATATTACCTAAAGTAACAGCATGAAATTGGATACTCCACCAGACGAAGTTATATGAAAGATAAAACATGCTGGTTGTGATAGGAGCAACTGACCTGCTAAAAAAAACAACATCTTAAGAAATACTTGGAAACAATCCCGGGATAAGCAAGGAATAACAAATACAGATAGCAGCCATAAAGAGAACAATGTTTATTCTTAAACGAGCTATCAGATATGAATTCGAGTGCGAGCTCCGTGATGGAGTCCCCTTTGGTCTATTCAAGCTAATTGAAATGAAATAGAATACAAAAGGGTTTCAGTGCCTACTATTGTATCCCAAACTGATTTTTTTTTTAAATATACCGAAAACCCTTATTTATATATTCTACTGCAAAATATAAAAAAAATACCAAATTTATGTTGGCACCTAAGTAACTGAGTAAGTATCCTGCTTTCATCTGTAAATATGATTTGATTTGTTGTCGAGAGCAACTTTCCTTAGAACTATTTGAGGAATTGATAATATCCACAAAATATATAATAGGTATTGGCAGGTGGTGTAACTCTATCGAATTTATATGTGCCGTCTGTGTTTGTATTATGTTTTTTCTAGACAAGAAAAAGCATTTTCATTTTATCTATTATATGTATATTAAATTCGTATTCCTGTTCATTTACAATATTTGTCATATATGCCGTCATAGATGTCGTCATAGATGATGACGTCATATGTTTATTGTTTGTTCACAAAACGTCATATATGATCAAAATAAAATAGGCATCAAGTGCACTTGAAAGCCAAATCACAACGTAATATTAGGAAAATAAACAAATATTTTACTTGTTTGAAATTTATCACAAATATATTTCGATAATATATTTCAATAGAAACGTTGTTTTAATTTGAATAAAATATGCATCAAGGATACAACCGCCAGATAAAAAGCGCGGCTCTTTACAAACAGACTTCTTTCTCCAAATTTACAACATGGCAAAGAAGAAAAGAAAAGAAAAGAAACAAAACAACATACTGAGGATGGAGTTTAGCTCCGAAAATATATTTGTGATAAATTTCAAACAAGTAAAATATTTGTTTATTTTCCTAATATTACGTTGTGATTTGGCTTTCAAGCGCATTTGATGCGTATTTTATTTTATTCAAATTAAAACAACGTTTCTATATGAACTCTCATCCTTGATGTCATATATGATGGGTTTTTTTACCTAAGAGTCGCTACTTATCAAGGCTCAAATACCATTCAAGGATAAAGGTTAGTAAATGTTAGGTGGCAGTGTAGTAATTGTTAATGTTGTAAATTAGGTAGAATTTAATATTTATTCAGAATATATCAACTTCGAAAGACCGGATGAGTGTGAAATCATTTTTAATAAAAATTTATTAAAAATGAAATTGAAATTGTTTTTTCTTTCAAATTTTTGAATAATAAGATATTCATCTTCAGGAAATTTGACTTTTGTTTTTCTTTTTTCTTTTTCTTTTTCTTTCTGCCATGATGGTAATAATCTTTGGCATGACTTGAAATGTTTGTAGTTAAGTTAAAATGATTTTTGTCTGATTACAGCTCTTTATTTTTGTCTGTCGAATGCGTATTTAATAAAAAGTAATTCACTGTTTAAAACACTCAATCTATATAATTATGAAACTCAAATGACCTTGTAACGATGTATGTAACCCACTTTCCGGTTTACGGCATCCAGTTGCGCATGTGCACATGACCTGCGCACTGAAATATTTACGTTATTATTTCGAAATTATTATTTAACATGGGAAGAGTGGGGTTTAAAATAACTTAAACGTAATACAGAAATGAACGATGTAAAAAAAAAAAAAGCAGATATATCAAAATTTGAATTTAACTATAATAAGTATTATGGTATCTGTTCAGTGCACATTTACCTATAAGTATGGCCAACCACTTATAATTCAGTAACTGTAATTTTTTTTTCAAAAATAAACAATAATAAACACAACGACTCGTAGAAATCTATCTTTATTCTTTTTTCATTTTAATATACTTTCATAGAAATGTTTCTGTTATGTTAAAAAAAAAAAACTATTTTCTTTACGTCACAAGTGTCACGCTCATACATGAATTCCATAGCTAAAATAACATACTGACTCAACGGGTCACGGGTAGTCTAGTAATAAATTAAGATTTAACGGTTAGAAAGACCAGACGAGTGTGAAGGCTGTCATGTTGTATTCAACTGGGAAGAAGATCAGCAGAACAGTGTTCTACATGCAGGCAGTTCTGGAAAAGTATATGTCGCCATGTTGTTTTTGAAAAAAAGAAAAACCGAATGAATTTATGAAAAGATCAACATTTCGTCCCTATTGCAGAGGACATCTTCAGGATATTAAAAGGAAAACTGAAAAAAAAAAAAAAAGAAAACGATCATAGACCATACGAAAATAAAAAGGAAACAGTGTTAGAATCCTACCCATATCGGGAAGGAAACTATGTGTGTGTATGGGAAGTTTGGGTCGTTCAATGTTTATATATACACTTTTAAAAATACGTTAAATAAATATGTACACTTTTTTTATGTGTTAAGTGTACATATTTATTTAACATATTTTTAAAAGTGTGTATATATATATATATATATATATATATATATATATATAACATTGAACAACACAAACTTCCCATACACACACATAGTTTCCTTCCCGATATGGGTAGGATTCTAACAGTTTCCTTTTCATTTTTGTATGGTCTATGATCGTTTTCTTTTTTTTTTTTTTTGCATTTTTCCTTTTAATATCCTGAAGATGTCCTCTGCAATAGGGACGAAACGTTGATCTTTTCATAAATTCATTCGGTTTTTCTTTTTTTCAAAAACAACATAACGTCAACCATCGCTGGTATTTTTATTTTATTTTTGTACATATATATATATATAATAAAAGGAAGTCGATTATTCCTGTGTTCTTTGGACATTATAAGAAAACTTTGTATATTGCTAAAATTCATATAGTATATGTATTATGACGAAAGTTAAACAATGCCAACGTAAGCAAGGTATAACTTATGTAGCGAGGACAAGACATTCATATAATGGAGATGATGATGAGTCAATTATGATGATTACGCACAATTCATATTTATAACACATATGCGATGAGAATTCATTATTGAAGGAGGAGATTCCGTTAACACTTGACGATAGGGACTCGGTTACACTGTGGAAGGAGGGAGTTTCATAAAAAATTATTTTACAAAAACGATAGACAAAATTGCATTACCTTTCAAATTGAAAGATGACAAAACAAAGAAATGAATATGATGGTCTTTATTCCATCCAGATGAGAATTCAATTGCCTTTCAGAATTACATTGTCTTGTCAGCCTTTCTTTCGCTTTCAAAAGGGGCTTAGCTAATTATCCTCTTTCCCGAACTCGACCCTGACTGATCTATCTCTACTGCTCTCTCTGATCTTAACTAAATATATTGAAAATCTATCTTTCTTTGTGATGTCAGAAACTTGCTCAAACGTGTGTTCTCCTCATGTGGATTTACATATCATATGTCCAACATGCTTGTTGGCAAAACAGAAGCATTCCTTAATTTACATTGTCCGATATCTGACCTAATTAGTTGTATCGTTATTTAGTTATTTCTAAACACAATGGTCAATTCACTAAATTCCTGAGATTGTATTCTGTGGGGAAAATAGAAACGGAAATACAAACGACCTACCTGTGAAGCACCCGCATTTCTGCCTGTCATGCGTGTTGGACAGGAAAAAGAGAAACCAAGATCGTGTCTGCGATATTTAACAGAAACGGTCTTGTGATTTCATGCGAGATTCACGTGAATAAATGTAATATGAAAGCAGGTCGCTTAAAAGAATTAGAGGAGTTTTGTTGGAATTTTTTTTGTACCAATAATGGTGCATCCCCCCCCCTGTTTACATTTATTATTTTTTATCTGGTTCTTATATGATTTTTTGTATTTTGTATCCTTTATGATTTTTAGTTTCGTATATTTTGGATTTGTACGAAACTCCCTTTAATTTGAGAAAAGGAAAATGCTAGCTCTGTGATGACGTCACGAGCCCAGTGCAAGATTCTTTCTCTTTTGAAATTCCACCGACGTGGAGATTGAACGTTGTTTCATTGCCCGGCGCTGAGAATGGAATTTTGACGAGCCTTCTTCAAAGAAGAAAACCCCGGCAAGAATACCCGTGTATGTGATGAGACATACTTATGAAAACTAACTACGTGACTATGGTTTTGCACGTATTTTAGTAAAGAAAATACCTTTTTACGTGACAAGGAATTTTGGAATTTCCTATCCGGACAAGCGACGAGGTCTTGCTCCTGTAATACATGTGTGTCTATGGTTTGCACGCATACATGGAGGGAAGGAACATTCTAAAAGCACTTTCAACAAAAAAAATAAGGCATGTGCCTGACTGGCTTTCAATTGTGAGTACGCTCCTAAAATTAATTTCATATGCGAGTGTGATTAGGAGATACTATTTTGTATATTATTATTGTATTCGTTAATGAATACACACAACTTCTTTATAAGAACCAGTGTTATTTTTTTTTTCATAATATGTTACCTTGGCGTTTCATAAGTTTAATGCCCGCAAAGCAAAAAATTTGCAACTTATTGTAAATAAAATTTCTTCTTTGTTTCAAATCAAGACCTTTATATTTTATTCTTTACCCCCTCCCCTTTTGTTGCATGCTTTTTTTTCAGGTTAGTTACTTTAGCGTCGAGTTTATCTGGAAGCAAGATAAAATTCCGACATTTTCACTGAACGGACATTAAACAGGTGACGTTACAAGACGGTTACTCAGTGCATTGGAACGAGTGAGGAAGGTTCCATTTCTACAAGCTATTTTTAGCATGACATCAGGATTTGATCCCGAGCTGATTCCACTGTTTGATGGCAACAGCGCTGAGCAGTCAGTACAGGAATGAGTGGAAAAGGCAGAATTGATATGCCAGATCAGCAGTGTGAAGCATCTGGAATGCGTGGTCCCAATGCGCCTCGGTGGGGGCACATACACTGTATACCAGCAACTAATGGACGAAAAGAAGGCAGATTTCACCTGCATCAAAAACGTCCTCTACACAGCATTTGCATTAGCTCCAGTTGCTGCATGGAAGGAGTTTATGGCACACAAGTTACATTCCAGGGAGACGGTTGATGTTTATCCGGCAGAACTGAAGAAGCTTGCGGTCCTGTTCGGAGGAAAGTCAGACAAAAGCCTGGTGTGTGTATTTATTGCAGGACTGCCTGCTAGTGTGGAAGATCTGCTCTGAGTTTCATCCCAAGTAGACGAGATGAACATCTCGGAAGTATTAGCAAGGGCGCGGGGTATATTACAAAAGAGCCCAGAGACTGTAGATCGTGCAGCAGCCATGCACCTATCACAAGGTGGATCTCAGGACCTGTGCACAGTTACAAGTTGCTACAAGTGTGGTGAGCTGAACCATTTGGCCCATGATTGTCTCTTGTCGCGCTCACTGACTCAAAAGCTTAGCGGGCCTTAGTACCACAAGTGTAAAAACCGGGGACACCTGGCCTATGCCTGTCCGGGAAACAGGCAAGGCGGGGAAAGCTACAGTGACAGTCTTCTCCCCATGTCATCACTGAACAAGGTGCTGGCCACAGTGAGCATGCACATTAACGGACGTGAATGCCTCACCCTTGTAGAGACTGGGTTCATTCAGACCCTGGTGCTCAAGGCATGTTGCGACACTTGGTACAAGGAGAGAATTCTGGTGCTAATCGTGGGTGGAGGGTTGCTGACCACTTGCAGGGTGAGCATCATCAGCACAGGCCTGCAGTAGCCATACAAGCCATGGTGGTGGATGGGGAGCTGCTTGGATACAACTTACTTCGAGGGATGGATTTGATTACGCAGCTGGGTGAAATCACTGTAGACTGCACCGGCAAGATAGAGTTCTCCTGACATGAGAAACGTGTTTGCGCCACGATTACCCTGGATGAGCCTGACTTTCATGCGGAGTACGACAGGGAAACCAATGCATGGAAAGCATCTTGGAAGTGGTCTGAAGATCAACCAATAATATCCTTACAGAACCGACTATCAGAGTACCCCCCTCCAATGAGGCTCAGGGATAGTATGAAGAACTGCAGACTTGGATCAACAATGGCTGGCTACTTCCATAGCCCAACCTCTCTTGTTGAGAGTGTGTTCTAAAGAGGATTAGAAACAGCTTATCGCCTTGTTTTTATACTCGTTTCCAGAGTGTATTTTGCGCATGTGTATTTCCTTAGAAAGCAGAAGTGACGTCGTCCATGTGCTGTGTTCGTGTTCGCGTGTGTGAGTACATGTGTATACGTAAGTGTGTGTGTATATATACGTGAATGTGAGTGTATGTACGCGAACGTGAATAAGTGTACATGTGTGGACGTGGGCGCATATGTTTGTGTGCGCGTATGTATATGACAGCTTGAAATATGAATGTGTGTTTTGTGTGAGACTTGAAAAAGGCTCGTACAAGATCGTGTATCAGGGTTGAAATTCTTGCGCCCCTGAGGATGATGTGCCTCAGGTTGATCCAAGTTATATAGATGCAATCTGATGCTGGAAACTAATAGCTGGACATCAACGTACACTAGAACTGTATGACAATGGAGATGATGGTGTATATATGGCACCATCACGTTTGCACATAAGTTCCCATTAGATTACCAAAGTTAAGCAACGTTGAGCCTAGTCATTATTTAAACAGGTGACCATTTGGGAATTCCAGGTGCTGTATGTACTCTTAGATTATCTCAGCATTGTTTCCAGCCGTCTTCTCCTTGCCACTGGGCTCAAGCAGTGCCGATTCAGTAGAGGTGTGGTTGGTGATTGCACACCCTTGTGTCAGACTTGGGCCTTCGGGACAAATTAATATTAAAAAAAAAAAAAATGCATACACAAACACACAGACAACTGTTTATAAATTGTAAATATGGTTTTGATTCTTAAACGCTGGGGATTTATTAGTTAGTTTAAGATCCATAGAGTGAATGAGGTATTTTGGTAAATGTTGCCAGTCAAGAGTAAGACTCCAAAGTCTACATTTATTACTTTTTAATCACTTTAGTCACAAAGACCCTGAACCCTTCCCCTCCCCAATTTCTTGTAGGGCCTTGTGCCTAATTTTGTTGTTTGAAAATCTTTTGTTTTTTTACTTAATTGTATTTACAAAATTTTAAAAGCAATAAAATATATAAACAAGATCAAAGTGTAGTATCTGTTCTTCAGATGCTGCACTTCAATTTCTTGTTCTCTGTCGGTGGAGGAGAAATCCTTCACGACTGAGACAATTTTTATTTTTGTTCCTTTTCTCCGCGTTAAAAAACGACCCTGGTGTCTAACTCTGTCCCGTGGGGAGGCATTGTAAATCGGAACCCTTGCGTCAGAGTTACATACACAGCTACCCTTACAAGGATTATCCGTTATCTTTCGAGACTGAACGGAGGATGATCGGAGGTGGTGCATCAAGATTGCAGGGAGTTGAAATTCTTATGTCCCTGAGGTAGGTGCCTCATGTTGATTCGAGTTTTATAAAAAAGGATTTAATGCTGGAAAATGATGGACATCGGTGACGTACTGGACATCAGAGGGCACTAGAACAGGTAGCTTGGTTTGATTACTAATGTAGTTTCAGAAATTGACATAGGTTGCAGGTCCTGTCGGTGGGGCAGTAGAATACGCCGACTGCCCCCCCCCCCCTGCAGAGGGTAAAAGTTCCTCAATGGGGGTCCTGGATATGACCTTTAACTATATCCAGTGGTGAGGGCCCCAGCTTGTGGGCTTTGGGGAGTGTGGAGCCACCCTTTAATTGCCATTGCTCCCAGGTCCACTCTGACCCGGAGTGGTAGAACCTATTAGGGTCCCAACTATGGGTTAAATAGAAACCGACGTGAAAACAACAAATATATTCAATTAAAAAATTTTTTTTTCAAAATCTTTGGGTGACCGACCGCCTGAAGCGTCTCTTACTAGATTTCATCAGACGGAAATGGAATCGTTGTTTTTCTATCGCGACAATTTTATCGTTTCACCCTGAAGGGAAGTACTTTCAGGTAGTGTATCCTTAACCATTCGCCAGCAGTGTTATTTTGAGTTGTTATCCGCCTCCTCCATTTTGTGTTTACGTTTTGAGTTTTGTTTTGAGTTTCGTTCTGTACGCTTGAGAATAAAGTCTCTTCGTTCCTTCAAACTATTTCATGTGATATATATTTATTTACTGGCGTAGGCTTCAGAAAATAAATTAATCTTTTGCAGACTCATCGGTGTGGCTGTGGCTTTATCCAGCTCTTTTGACTTTTCACAAATGAGAAGCACGTTAGCATTGTTACCTTTTTGTTTTATTTTTCTTGTTTCAAAGATTATATAGTGAAAACGAACCCGAGACCAGGGTCTTAGTTGCAGCCTAACCTATAATTGCTGAGTATCCAAAGGCTCTTTTTAGAATTATTACTGTCTCCTTCATTTATTGCCCCAAGTTGCACTTCATGGACACTTGGAGAGCCTGGGATGGATTCCAGGTAGTTTACAAGGTTTCTATTCATCAGATCTGTTGCACTGACCAGGAGTCCTGATATTATGTATTTGGCTTAGCCTCCATGTTGCTCTGAGGTCATTTTTGAGAGCGTCATAGTTTGTTATTTTTTTCTCTCTGCTCTATTTAGTCCGTAGTCATTAGGAATTGTGACATCGATGATTTTTGCTATATGTAAGGTTGGTGCTTCTACACTAGTAGGACAAAATTTTGTAGTCAATAAATGGAGTTTTCGGTACTTGTACAGTTTAATCAAGACATTAAAAAATGAAAATATCGAAAAAAGGTTATATTATACGTATCCGTTATGGAACAAAGTTCTCCGAAAAAAAATTTCCACTTAATTTCATCAAATAGTTTTTATTTTACAGCGAAAAAACAATTTGTTATAATACCGAGCTAAAGGTTCGATTTTTAGGAAGAAAAACTAGTATTAAAGATAACTGGAGTTATCTCTCCGTGGCGTATTCAACAAATTTCATAATGGCTGACTTCATAAAAACGTGTTTTTCTGCTGTAAAATAAAAACTACTTAATCAAATTAAATAAAAAATTTTTTCGAAGATCTTCAGTCCAAAACAGATACGTACAATATAACCTTTTTCGATATTTTCATTTTTGAATGTCTTGATTAAACTGTACAAACAAGTACCGAGTTTTCAGATAAAAAACAATGGTTTTAACTGATTTTTTTTTTTTTTTTTGTCAATTCTAATAAATCAAATTGGTAGCTTCCAAATTTATGGAGTCGAAATTACCTGAATATTACTGAATTATATAAAAAAAACAAAAACAAACAAACAAACAAACAAACAAAACTTTAATCGTGTTAGCAGGTGAAAATTTGCGGCCATCTTGTTTAAATCGAAACGGAAAATTACCTCTCTTTTGAACTCTCCCGTGTTTTACAATCGTTTTCATCAAATTCTATTTTTTTTTATTTTCTTTTAATAAATAATTTTCTACCTTATCGATTTTCGTAATTTTTGGATATAATCATCTGAAAAATACGAGGAACACGTAGATACCATTGTTTTCATGTGAAATTCAGTTTCATGATTTCCGAAATTTCGTCCCAATAGTGTAGAAGCGCCGTAGAGTTTTATTCCATATAACAATGTCCGGGGTGTATGGGATCAATTAGGTTTCACGGCCCCAGAAACTATGCAAGTGACTTACAAACAAACGGTTCATGAACCCGTGTTGTTTGTTTTCCGTTACAATGTCAACATTTAAAGATTTATTTTAAGAAAAAATGGTGGCGGGTATACTAAATAATCATTTAAAATTTTTTTTTTTTTTAACAACATGTTTGGTAAGTGTTTAGTTCAACTACAACAGAATACTGACCAATAAAATTTGGTTCTTATGAGGTTTTCGGGGTCGCTGACAACGAATGTGATATTCAAACCCGTCGCAAGTTTACCGTTTGCATGGTATTGACCCCCTGAACCCTCGCACTATTTTGCGCCATTCATTCGGTTGCGTATTCGTTACGTGTGAGTAGTTCTTATTTAAATGTACATGCGCGTAGTCACGTGATCTTTCACAATGCGCATGTATACATGGTGGATATTTTAAATGACAGGAAATATTTTTCATAAAATTAAAAAAATAGTACTCATCTCATTGAAATAAAATTTAAAAAATAGTTTTCACCTCATTTATAGTAAAAAATAATGAAGAAAGAGAGAGCCTGTTTCCTCCGTTTGCCTATAGGTGGCGTTAATGTCTGTCCACCCAGTTACGGAAGCACAAAAGGTATATAATGGCACCGTTGAAATAAAAATAAATGTTTTTATTAGATTTTAATTTTAAACATGTTGTTGTTTTTTTGTTTTTTTTTTTGCAAACATATTTAAGTTTTATTTTATTTTGTTTTCGCAAACATATTTAAGTTTTATTTTTCCAAACATTTACGTTTTGTTGCTGGTTTATTTTCAAACATTTACGTTATTTTTGTTTTAATTTTAATATTTTTTTTTTTTTTTTTTTGCAAGCATAAATTAAATGTTTTTGCTATATTTTTCTTTTAAACATATTTATGGGTACAACCGTTTTTTTGCGAGTATTTTTTACGTTCTTATAATAAAAAAGTCAACATTTTTTCTTTTATCTTTTTTTTTATTGACCCCCCCCTCTTTTTTCTTAATTTTTCTGGACTTATTTTACTTTTTCCGCGAGTATTTATATATATATTTGAAAATGGATATTGTAAAACCTGAATATTACTTGAAACTACTATAAAAAATAAAAATAAAAAATAGCGCGGTACAATAAGTGCATAAGCAAACTTTTCTAAAAGAAAAATATTTCAAAAATATTTAGTTTATGCCTGCAAAAAAAACAACAAAAAAAACGTAAAAACAAAAAAAAAACGTAAATGTTTGAAAATAAACTAGCAACAAAACGTAAATGTTTGGAAAAATAAAACTTAAATATGTTTGCAAAAACAAAAACAACAAAAAAACAAACGTAAATATGTTTGAAAAAAAAAAAAAAAAAACAAACTTAAATATGTTTGCAAAAAACAAACAAACAAAAAAAAACATGTTTAAAATTAAACATTTATTTTTATTTCAACGGTGCCATTATATACATTTTGTGCTTCCGTAACTGGGTGGACAGACATTAACGCCACCTATAGTCAAACGGAGGAAACAGGCTCTCTCTTTCTTCACGATTACCAAATAATGTCAGTAAGTTTTCACGAGTGCTTTACAAAAACATTTGTTTTTCGTTTTTTTTTTTGTTTTTTTTTTTGAAGAGGGAGGGGGTATTCAATTATAAAATTTGTATGGATTTTAATAGGTGCTTCTGCAGTTTAATTTATCGTTTTTCCGTAAGTAATGTGAAAAATTAAACAGTTCTTCTGCCTTGGTGTATGTCGGCGCGTTACTTACGGAAAAACGATAGAATTACAAAGCATCAGAAACTACGTAACACAGAAAAATGAATCACATTTCTTTGTTTTTGAAAACTTTTATTTCAAATATCTGCTAAAAAATTCTTCCGCGATGTGACAAGTCAGTTTACTACGCGCCTGCACGCGCGAACGCATCATGTAAAAATAGCATAAACGAAGGCGGTGAGTATGGCACAAAATAGTGCGAGGGTTCAGGGGTTAATACCACGCAAACAATTTGCGACGGGTTTGCATATCAGATTCGTTGTCAGCGACTCCGAAAACTTGTAAAAAACAAATTTTATTGGTCAGTGTTCCGTTGTAGTTAAAGTAAACATTTACCACATGTTTTAATAAACAAACGGATAAATGTGAAGTTTAACGGCGTAAATTATTTGACAAACAAAAATTTATAAAAACTATTTATTTTTATATAAAGCACATTATTAGACCCAAAAACCAGAAAAGATTTCATTTTTATTTATTTTTTTTTTCATCATTTTTTATTAGACTAAATGTATGAGAATCGAAGTCGCTGTATTGCTTTTAAAATTTGGTCTTTATAAGGTTTGACAAATTGGTCTTTTTTAAGGCCAAATTTGGCCTTTTTTTTTTACGCTCTTTCATTACAAAAAATATGGCAGCCAAAAACAGGGTTCATAAAAGAACGTAAAACACAGCCAAATTTGGCCTTAAAAAGGCCAATCTGTCAAACCTTAGAAAGGCCAAATTTTAAAGGCCTCGATTTTCGTACATTTAGTTTAATAAAAAATGATGAAAAAATAATAAAAATTAATTTTTTTCTGGTTTTATTTCAACCTTTGGGTCTAATAATGTGTTTTATATAAAAATAAATAGTTTTTATAATTTTTTGTCTGTCAAATAATTTACGCCGCTAAACTACATATTTGCCAACAAACGAATCGTTGTCCCTATTTGTCAAAAATGAAGATTCTATTTTTTGGGTTGTGTATGCTCTAGGCGTCCTAAATTGTCGATTTATTACTTATTTGTTTATAGTGTTATAGTGTGTACAGGCAAGAAACCGGAAGTTATTTCTTGCATTTTACTTCTGGGATCCTTGAAACCTATTTGATCCATCTTTCGGCACTTCTGCATGACAGTGACATGAGGCGAATGTGTGTATTTTAGTTTCAAGAACGGCCAATAAAGGGCGTGTGTCAGCCGAACAGGGGTCGTTAACTTTTAGGGTTTGTAATGCTTTTAGGCCACACCCTAATAAAATAAATAATTCGATACAAGCTTCTGAAATGACAAACGCAACAACTTCATAAAAGGTCACAGAAAAGGTTTATTGAGGAGAATGTGGTATTTTCCTTGTAGAAAGCTGGACTCTGGCACCTGGTATTATCGCGGTAGTTATTCCAGTGGAATCGTCAATACCGTAGAGATAACAGAGAGAGAGAGAGAGAGAGAGAGAGAGAGAGAGAAGAAAAGGAGGTCCGTTCTGTTTGGTGTCTCTCTGCGTAAGAATTCTTCTTCAAACCGGATGCTGGCCGATTTCCTTTGGGGATAGGAAGTATCAATGCGCCATACCCCTGACTGGTCAAGATGTGGCCGAATAGCACAGGGGAGAGGCATTGATTCGAGGAAGAAAAAAGTCCCATTTGTTTCCGCTACAAACTCTACCTTTCTAAAAGTTTGAGCAAAGACAATCTTTTGGAAGGGGTTTTTGAACAAATAAGGGGACTCTATCCCTTGTAACTGTGCAAAAAACACTATATTCCAAAAAGGTTTCAATGAAAATCACTCATTGAAAAAAAAAAGAAAAACAAAAAAAAACAATATTATTTAAAAAAAAAATCTATAAATTTTTATAAATAAATAAAAATCTTCTATATAAAAATTATATTTTGACATATGTTTATACAATCTCACTGTGAAAAAAAAGAAGCTATCTTTGTGTAAAAAAATGTTTTTGCATTTTGATATATTTTTATACAATCTTATTGTGAAAAAAAATTATTCTTAAACTACTATAAACATTTCATGCTTTTAAAATCCTATTTTGCTACATTGACAAACTAAATTCATATCTTGACACATTAAATCACTCATTGAAAAGAAATTATATTAATATGTATCAGTTACAGAGAACTATTTTATTTAGTGAATCAATGTCCCCCCACCCTAGTTCTTCGGCCATAGGCTGACCGATACGGTGCATTGATTCATCTGAACAATCATCTGACTAATATGGTGCATTGATTCATCTGAACAAAAAAATACTAGTTTCGACGATGCAATGCAGTGTATATCAGAAAGAAACAACACTTTAAAATACCGGGAATGAAAAGATTCCGCTGAAAAACGGCAAGTCTAACAAAAGGGTTCTATTTGGAAAAGTTGCAATTGACTTTATCAGATTTCATCTGAGTGGCATATGCCTGTGGTTATAGCTACTGACGTGTGTAATTTAAACGAGAGTACCATGGTACTCTAAGAGATGTGTATCAGTTACAGAGAACTATTTTCTCTTGTGAATCAATGCACCCCCCCCCTCTCTGAGTTCTTCGGCCACAGGCTGACCTATCAGTTAACAGGGCGCATTGATTCATCTGCTCCATAAAAAGACTTGAGGGAACATCAGTCAGTCAGGACTGGACCTTCAGCCAAGCAACATCTATCCTCTCTCGTCCCCTGTCCACTAGACACCTTGCTCTAGCATTGACGGTCTCCACTGGAGACAACTGCTATTAGCTGGGGGGAGACACAGGAAATGTACTGACTGACAACGACCTCAAAAAGAACCTTTTTCCTTTATCTCAGTTCGACCTTCAGGTTGCATGTTCGAATCATGTCGAGGTCACCACTTTATAGAGGGCGAAGTCACCAATCTTGTAGCAGGCAAAATCACATGAAAACAATGATATCTACGTATTCCTCGTATTTTTAAGATGATCATATCCAAAAATTACGAAAATCGATACGATAGAAAATTATTTATTAAAGAAAATAAAAAATAGAATTTGATGAAAACGATCGTAAAACACAGGAGAGTTCAAAAGGGGGGTAATTTTCCGTTTTGGTTTAAAACAAGATGGCGGAAAATTTTCACCTGCAAACATGATTAAAGTTGTTCTTTTTAATAAGTCAGTAAAATTCAGGTAATTTCGACTGCATAATTAGGAAGCTACCATTTGTAATTTATTAAAATTGACAAAAAAAAAAAAAAATCAGTTGAAGCCATTGATTTTTATTTGAAAACTCCATTTATCGACTACAAAATCTCGACCTAATTCTGTAGAATCGCCAAATTTTCTTAATTTTATTTTAATTCAATAAACTTCGTCTCGCTTAGCACCTATCCTCTCTTGTACCCTGTCCACTGGACATCTTGATCTAGCATCGATGGTCTCCACTGGAGACAACTGCTATTAGCTGGGGATGATATAAGAAATGTACTGACTGACAACGATCTCAAAAAGAACCTTCTTCCTTTATCTCAGTTCAACATTCAAGTTCCTGCTGCCAATAAAACCCTATTCTGTGTTATTATTGTTAAAAAGAAGTTTGTTATTCATTTTGTGCTGTGTTTATTAAATATTTTTTATTAGGGGTAAAAATACATTAAAATTATGTTTTGATAAATTTTTTTATTCAATAAATGTTTCGGTTTTCATATATTTTTGTGTTATTTATTCTGTTATTATATATTTTTGCGTTTTCATAAACGCATGTTTCTATTTCAGGTCCACATAATGGCCGCTAGATATCATTTCTCTTTTGAAGAACAGGGGGCGATAACTCGTCTCGGTTGTTAATATGTCACTGTCATACAGAAGTGCCCAACTTTTTACTCGGTTTTAATTCGGAAAAAAGGGCTGCTAAGGTGTCTAAATTGAAAAATTGATACTTAGGAAATGCTAATCTGATTTTTATCGGTTTATCAACTGTTTCACGACTGTGCATACGCAAGTTGTGCACATTATGTTAAGAATAAGTAGATTTGAAAACCTTTTTTAAAGCGTGTCCAGCTGGCCTAATGGTTATTGTACTTGACACACTGTCTTTAGGTTTTGCTTTCGGTCTCAGCTCGAGATTTTTTTTTTTACGTACAAGAAATGAACTGTGTAGATAAAAACATTATACTCACGTGCGCATGTCTCAGTTTCTTTCCATTTTTAAAAAAAATTTTTTACTTCATATTTTTTCAAAGAAATTTAATGTTATGTTTAATACCAGGCAATGCTGGGTACATCTGCTGGGTACATCTGCTGGGTACATCTGCTGGGTACATCTGCTGGGTACATCTGCTGGGTACATCTGCTGGGTACATTTGCTGGCTACATCTGCTGGGTACATTTGCTGGGTACATTTGCTGGCTACATCTGCTGGGTACATCTGCTAGGTACATCTGCTGGCTACATCTGCTGGGTACATCTGCTGGCTACATTTGCTGGCTACATTTGCTGGGTACATTTGCTGGGTACATCTGCTGGGTACATCTGCTGGCTACATCTGCTGGGTACATCTGCTGGCTACATTTGCTGGCTACATCTGCTGGGTACATTTGCTGGGTACATCTGCTGGGTACATCTGCTAGGTACATCTGCTGGCTACATCTGCTGGGTACATTTGCTGGCTACATCTGCTGGGTACATCTGCTAGGTACATCTGCTGGGTACATCTGCCGGGTACATCTGCTGGGTACATCTGCTGGGTACATCTGCTAGTAGATGCTATTCATTTCTGCCAATTTCTAGTATGTTTACGATAGGTAATTGTTTTACCTTCCTAATAAATTATATTAAAAGAGCAAGGCACAAAAGAAACACAAACTTCTTTTTAACAATAACAACAAAGAATATTTTATTTGTAGCAGGAACTGGCAGGTCGGACTGCGAAAAAGGAAGAAAAGAAAGTTCTTTTCAGGTCGTCGCCGGTCAGCCAGTCAGTACTGTGTCGTCTCCAGCTGGATAGCAGTTGCCTCCAGGTGGAGGTTGTCAATGCTAAAACAAGATGTCCAGTGACGAGAGAAGATAGGTGTTGCTCGACTGAAGGCCCGGTCCTGACCGACTGACATTCCCTCAAGACATTTTAGGGAGCAGATGAATCAATGCACCCTATTAGCTGATTGGTAAGCATGTGGCCAGAGAACTCAGAGGGGGGGGGCATTGATTCACCAGAGAAAATAGTTCTCTGTGACTACTACATATGCCTGCTGTCTGAGCGCAACACCAACTGTTCAACATTGTTCAAGTCGAACAACACTTATTCATACAATTCACTCACAATTTAAAAAAATAAACAAAATTTGCGACATTCATTTATATGAGCTTTTGTAATTCAGCATATACAAAAGTTGAGATATACGATCTTTTCTGAGATGATAATCCTTTATTAAAACTTGTCTCAACACAAATTCCAGAGCATGACAATTACAACAACAAAAGTAACCGACACTTCAGATGAGTTTAACCCCCTCCCCCATTGCTCGTTTCAATCCTCCTATAATATTCGTCATCCTTCAAATGACAACCTTTTCCCACCATTGTTCCTTGAATGAAACATAATTGTGAAAGTAGTTTAGAAATCAGAATTTTATTCCAAATTTGATTTTTATATTTGCACTGAGCTTGATTTCTTGTCACAGGTCATGTTTACCTAATACAGCCTCCTAGTGGTGACATCCTTCTTCTCTGCAACCTCTTTTCCACAGAAGTGATGCTGCACGCCTCTCTCTGCTTTATCTTTTATTTATCTTTAGTTTCATGGCAAGTGCTCAACTGAATCTATGGCCCCCCCACACTCTCTATCTGTGCCTAAATCTAAATGCAGATTCCATGAACAAAGCTTTTTTTTCCCCAGAACTGCCTGAACTGTTCTGTTGGTCTGCTTCCCGACCGAATACAACATAGTAGCCTTCAAATCTAATGTAAACAAATTCTTGTTCAGCCGTTCCCATAAATAATCAAATTCTACCCAATTTACACCATTAACGATTACTACACTATCAACTTACATTCATTAACACTTATCCTCGAGCGGCCTTCAGGCCTTGATAACTGGTGACTCCCAAGTAAAAAAAAATATATATAGCTTTCACATAAACAGCAAAAATTTAACAGTTGAACTCATTGTACTCTTCAGTTATGAAGATCAAAAAGTCTAACAATGCAGCAATTGAATGATTACCATCCTCGTCCATAACAATTCCGATTAATGTTCATTTACTTATATATTGCAAATAAATATAATAGATCATTTTAGTGTTTTTATTATCTTTTTTTTGCGACTTGTTTCTTTTTTGCGACTTGCTTTTTATTGGCACTTATGGCTGTTGCTTTACAAGGAAAGAGAGAACAAAACATATCATATGCACAGTCCCGAACAATTTCGTCCATGTGATTTGAACCTGAACACCCCCGTTTATTCAACATGGCATGATCCCAAACAACACCATCAATTCAAACTTGAACACCTCTGACGATCCCACACTACATGATCCCGGACAACTCTGTCGATTCGAATGTGAACACCTCCAATCGATTCAACACTACACGATCCCGAACAACCCTATCGATTCAAATGCAAACACCTCCAATGATTCAATACTACACGATCTCAAACGACTCTGTTGATTTGAATGCGAACACTCTGACGATTCGACATGATCCTCAACAAAATGACTCAACATGACACATTACAAGAACAACATTGACAGTTACTCTGCGAATGACTTGTGTACTGTTTTTTTTTATAGCCTTCGAATGAACTCATTTTCGCTGTAGGTAGGCCCGACTTAGACATTAGCATACAATCCTTTAGCGCTTCCACGCATGCTCGTCACAATGGCGGCAATTAAAAGTAAAGAAAATACAGGAAGCTCTGTATGATGTACATACCAGTCACGGTGACCGGTCATTAGTGTCCTGCTTGGTCATTAGTGTCCTCCTTGGTCATTAGTGTCTTGCTTGGTTATTAGTGTCTTGCTTGGTTATTAGTGTCCTGCTTGGTCATTAGTGTCCTGCTTGGTCATTAGTGTCCTGCTTGGTCATTAGTGTCCTGCTTGGTTATTAGTGTCTTGCTTGGTCATTAGTGTCTTGCTTGGTCATTAGTGTCTTGCTTGGTCATTAGTGTCTTGCTTGGTCATTAGTGTCTTGCTTAGTTATTAGTGTCTTACTTGGTTATTAGTGTCCTGCTTGGTCATTAGTGTCTTGCTTAGTTATTAGTGTCTTGCTTGGTCATTAGTGTCCTGCTTGGTCATTAGTGTCCCGGTCACAAATGTGGTAGTGTTACCTTATAAAGATGTGCTATTTATTTATTATTTATTACTATTTATTATTGTTAACGTTTACTGTTACGGGTCTGTGTGTTCTTTTCAATGTTCTTACATATACGTGTGGGTGTGTGTGTCCTTACGTATAAATGTGTGTCAGTTCACTGTTATATGTGTGTGTGGGTGTGTATTTGCTATTCTTCTACAGTTTCTTCTTGCCTTAGGGAGTTTCTAAGACGTGTATGTACAACAATATAATACGGAGGTACCTGGTTTGCCTTGGCCAGCGCTTGGCATCTTCTTGGTCGCTGGTCTTCCAAATCTTGCTGGGAATGAACAACAGGATGGAATTGAAGCTTCAATCTTTTTTATTCAAGGTGTTAAGTTTTTAGACATTTGTGTTGAACAAAGATGGCGGATCAGTAACCAAGATGGCGACCAAGAATCAAATGCGGTCCGTCGCATAGTTAACCTCTTAAGTTCTGAGATATTATTTTGAACAAAGATAGCGGCGTAGTTCAGATCAGTAACCAAGATGGCGGCGTAGTTCAGATCAGTAACCAAGATGGCGGCGAAGAATTAAATGCGGTCCGTGACGTAGCAAATGGTGAACTGATTGAATCCAAAATTCAACGATTTTTATAATTATTTTGCGATGTTTTGATTGGTTGTTTAGCACAGCCGTTGGTTATAAAAATGATTGGCACATCCATTCGTCTCATACCCCCATTACAAGTCAAAAACTTTTTACACAAGGCAAGCCTAACATCTCGGACCCTGGTCGTCAGGAGAGATCTGAAATCTCCCGTCTGCATTTCTCTGCTGCCTAAACCAAACTCTCATGTTTTCATGTGATCGTCAACCGGAAGTGCGTATGATCACAATTCTGTGTCACCCTTTAATTCCCGGTACATTCTAACCCGACGGTCATTCAAGGTGACTTGGGTTTGATGCCTGCTAACTCGCTGATCGGAAATCAAAATATGTTTATATATCTTTCTATTTCTAAAACTACCTATATAGCAATTAAACTGGGATTCCCAATACTACAGTAGGTCTTAAGTGAAATAAACAGTTCATACCAACCACGACTATTTTGCTAAGGGGGAAAAATATGAGAGGAAACTTAGTCCCATTTATTATAATTTATATTTATTATAATTAGCATTTATTATAATTAACATTTACATTACATGTTATATCGCCATCAAAATAAATACATAAAAAAACAATTTGCACATACTTATTTTTTTTTGATGAAGATATAAATTTTATTGGTTGAAAGCTTGGGTTGGAACCGTTTTGATTGTATTTGTGGCCAGTATGAACTTTTTAGTTCTAGCTGGGGAGCCACTATTCTGTCCTAAGGTGAGGTCAAAACAACAAAACACATTACTGGTACACAAATGAAAAGGTACAATAAAGCCCTAGGAGGGCATTTATGTCCGGGACGCTCATAACCAGGACACTAATGACTTAAATCCCCAGTCACGGAACAAAGATGAAATATTCCGAAAATCACATAATTTGATCAAGTAGTTTTTATTTTTTTTTAATTATTCAAGAAAATCAAATTTTACTTCATGTTGATGTGAGAGAGAAAGCAGTGGTCATAGTAAAATCAAGGGCAGACAACCGACTTTCATTTCAATTTTTTTCTTTTATAATGTAGAAAAAAAAAAAAAAACCTAAACATACGATTTAAAGACAAACAGTAATTTATTAGCATAACGTGTATTTAAAAAAATTTTTTTTTTTTTTTTAGAAACTAAAATTTTCAAAAAATGAAAAAAACATGTTGGTCAATGTCTAGATTCTTTTCACCCCCCCCCAAAAATTTTACAATGACGACTTTTATAGGTTTTCAGTTATGCTGAAAACGAATATAACATTTAAAAGTGGCGCAGAAAAATAGTCTCCATGATATGAAGAAATTACTTTTTCAAAATGTGGGCAATCACTTTTCTATATAAATTTAACGTAAAATAAGTACCCACTTTCTGACCACCTAGTGACAATGAAATTAGTTTTAACACTTCTTGTGCTATCATGAATTAATAAAAATTAGTAAACTTTCACTTTTTCATTTTTATTAATAGTGTAGAGGACTAGGATATATATATATATATATATATATATATATATATATATATATATATATATATATATATCCCAATCCTGTTACAAAAGAAAATAATGAAACGAATGGAATGAAGGAAACAAAGACTCAATTGCTGGAATAGATAAACGTGTCGTTTATTTACTGTTGAAAGAATGAATGTTTTAGGTATAACATGTGTTCATGTCCGCGCGGGTGTAACCATTTTTTGTTGCGGGACTGGTAGTATAGAAGGAAAGAGAAATGTGTGTTCATCTCACGTTCGGGTCACTATCGTTTGTTCGTGCATGGGAAGAGAAGTGAGTAATGTAGTGGAAATGGGAATGATAGTCCAGCGTGTAAACAAAGAAAAAGATAGAGGGTTGACATCAGTTAAACTGCGCACCATGTTAGCAGTCAACTACGCGAAGGTATTCTCAGGCACAAGTTGTACATATATAGAGAGAAAAAGTGAGAACGTCAATCCAGTTCATGGAGAGAGAAAGCGTATAAAGTGTACGTACGGTCTGTTAGCTTTTTGTCCCTCATAGTAGCAAGTGGCGTGAGGCACGCTGTCGGTCCGTAGACCGCCCAGCTTGGAAGCTGGTCCGAAAAAGGCTGGAAACAGCTTGTCTCTTGCTTTTATACTTGTTTCCAATGGTCTTTTGCGCATGTGTGGATTTCCTTTGAAAGGGGAAGTGACGTTGTCCATGTGTGTGCGTATGTGAGTACATGTGTGTACGTTAGCGTGGGTGTGTTTTGTCTTCGTAATTCAATTGAAGCTACTTTGTTTTATGATATGTTACTTACTAGCCTGAGTGGCCGGCGTTGCCCAGGTGTTTGGAGGTGTGTGTTGAGCAAAAAAAAAAAAAGAAAAAGGAAAGTGGTATTAGGCACGTAGGCTCGAACCTGTACCGCTAAGGAGGAAAAGAACGTGAAAAAAGAAAAGAAAAAACGTGATGTTTTTGTCGTTGCGTCCATTGCCAACCCGGAAGTGGTGAAGGTTTAAATTAAAGCTAGTAAATCGAAAAGAGGAGATGACTTTCGAAAATATCGGCCAAGAAAGCGACCCCTCCTTATAGAAAAGTGCCCAGTTGAGGGTGAAGGAATTAATATTTTTAGCCAATTTTTCGATATTTGTCGTCCAAAGGGTTGAGCTTCAAAATGATACCAATCTCGTGAAAATCCATCGCCTCTGTCAAAAGTGTTAGGCATACATACATACATACATACAAACAGACAGGTGAGATTCATATTATAGATAACTTACAACAAAATTATGTGATAAAATTTATAAAAATTTTATATTTCCTTTAGAAAATTATTTAAAGAAATGTAAACAATGAAAATTTAAAATACTTTTTTTTTTAATATATAAAATATTTCCATATTTTAAATATTAAACAAAATTTTTTATAAAAATGTAAAAATAAAAGTTTAGTTTTTTTTTTTATTGTTTCATGATATAACAAGTGGTTTCATAAGGTTTCGTTTTTCGTTTCATGCTTGGTGACTTCCATTCCATATTTTACGTAAACCGAGTCCATTTCCGGCGTCTTAAATTTGCGTACTGAACTTTTGGATATAACTCCCGATGAGTCAGTATTTTTTTTTTTATCATTATTATTTAGCATCAGAATTATCTCTGATTAAAAAAAATTATGGGAAATGGCAGAAGCTCAAACGCAGTAGAATGAGGATTGTTTTGAAAGTTACACTAAGTAATGAACAGAACACAAGACAGTAATTCTACTAGGAGACGATAACGATTATAGTCAACTAGCGTACTTCCTAACTTCCGGTGTGTCTGCTACCGGAAGCGGTGACAAGGCAAATCAGTTCGTTCATTTTTATTGTTCTTCAGTATTTTCTGTTGTGAAGCGATTTAAAATATAAGAAAAGGACATTATTGAAAAATATATAATAAAAATTAACAAAATTTTACAGATAAAAATAATACAATTAGTTTGTTAACTGTGCATAAAGGAAGAGCCTAACTTTTAAACACACCGGAAGCTGATACCCGCGTCTTTGAATTGAGATATGGAAGCACAAGATGGATAAAATTTTCAAATATATTTTATGTTTATTTATTTATTTTTTTACCCCCTTATAATAAAATATATAAAAATACGTAAACTGTTTTTTATCAATCAATAGTTTCACGTCTCTCAATTGAGGTATGGAAGCACAAAATGGATAAAATTTTCAAATATATTTTATGTTTAGCGATTTAAAAATAACTCGGCAATATCATCTACTGCACTACTGCAGGCTCAGGCATGTCAAACTCAAAGCCCCTTGGGGCCACAGGAATCAGTTTGTGTTGGCACCCCCTCACTCCCTCAGTGGCGTACCTATGTAAAATGGCGCCCATGGCAAAGTTTGAATGTGCGCCCCTTCTTAATAATTTATACCTTAGATATACCTAACTACTAATTTTAATTTTTGTCAAGCAATTTTTGCGCCCATGTCAGAGTGGCGCCCATGGCACGAGCCATGCCTGCCATACCCTAGATACGCCACTACTGCACGTGCACCCCCTACAATATTAATCAAAGTGGTTGAATAAAAATCATTGCTGAATATGTTTCTTTTGCCGGTAATTTAGAAACATGCAATAGTTTGGTCAAATTCAAGAATGCAAGTTAAAAGTATTTGTAGTTTAACAAAAGAATATAACAAAGGAAATTAGCATGCCATATAAATCTATTCTTTATTTCGATAAAACGAAAATTTGAAAAGCAACACACATAGCCAACATGTATTTGAATGCAACAAATGCACATAAATTATAATTCAAAATGAACATTTATTATCAAGTACTCAAACATGTGTCGTGTTTTGTTCTGAGGTTTGAAACCTCTTGTTCGTGGCAAGCTTTGGTATGTCTGGCTGAAGTTTCTGTGTATTTCCGAAAATCTGAAAAAAGTCTTTATAATATACGAACTTGTCACTGCATGAAAATGTCATATTCCAAAAATCACGTAAATCGATCAAGTAGTTTTTTTTATTTTTTTATTTAAGAAAATCACATATTATGAGAAATTTTATCGAAGAAAAACTTCCCACCATCTTGTTTTTGAATGACACCTATTGGGAATATAAGATCGGCAAAGGGGCAGACAATCGACTTTCCACACTATAGAAAAAACAACTTGGAAAATTAAGACATTTATAAGTTTTGGAGGATGTTGAAAACGAAAATAAAGTTTAAGATTCCAGCAAACGAGTAGTTTTCAAGATATGAAGAATTTTACGTAACTTGAGCACCCACACGTTGACGCTCCTCCAACGAAAATTCGGCAAATGTGTATTTCAGCGGCTTAAATTCAAGTTTTACACGTGTGGGTGCTCCATTTACGTAAAATTCTTCATATCTTGGAAACTACTCGTTTGCTTGAATTTTAAACGTTATTTTCGTTTTCAACATCCTCAAAAATGTCTTAATTTTCCAAGTTGTTTTTTCTATAGTATGGAAAGTCGATTGTCTGCCCCCTTGCAGATCTTATATTCCCAAGGTGTCGCTAGCAGTGTACCATTCAAAAACAAGATGGTGGGAAGTTTTTCTTCGATAAAATTTCTCATAATATTTGATTTTCTTAAATAAAAAAATAAAAAAACTACTTGATTGATTTACGTGATTTTTGGAATATGACATTTTCATGCAGTGACAAGTACGTACATTATAAAGACTTTTTTTTTCAGATTTTTATAGTATAAAAGATTACTTGTGGCCCATTTATAGACTTGCACCGAAAATAATTGTTCGCACAAATAGGTTGAACAAAACATTGCCACAATCCGTGTGACAAACTTTCTGTGACTTATAAACCTTTTCGCAAGGTATGAAAAGAAATCAGGTATTCCCACTCGAAAATTCTTTGCTCTGAGTAAAAAATCTGACTGCATTTCTAACAGTTCCATTTGTAGGCTTTCGTCTGCCTTAGTAACATCAAAGGTAAACGGCGCTGTTGAAGAAATTTTATTATCCACTTTTTCCCGTGGAAGTTAATTCTTCTTAAACAATTAATCGTTACTACTAACTCTGAAACTGAAGGAAAAAATTACAAACAAAAAGAGAAAAATAGGAGAAATAGAATTTATTAACAAAGATATCTAAAGGAAAGGTTTGTGACCTCTATGGGCTGCCAAAAATGTCCATCTGGCTTACAAGTGTCCTTGTAGTAGTAACCAAAAAGGGGGAGAGAGTGAAGGGAAATAGAAGGAAAGAGAGATAGAGAAGGAGGAAGAAGGAGGGAACAAAGGAGGGGAGCACTTACTGGAAGCTTCTGGGCGCCCTTTCACGAATGGAACATTTAGAAAGTTCGTTCCTTGTGGGTTTTATTTTTTGAGTTTGTGTTGTTTAAAAGTTCCCTTTTCTTTCTTTTTCCTGGAAATTCGTTTTCGTAGTCCTTTCAGCAAGGTAGGAATTTCTTGAGGCTGAATATTCTGGTGTTTTCAGGTATCTTCGAAAACTTCCCTGCGGCGAATTTTCTGTTCAAACTTCTATTATCTTTTCTCGATTATAGTATTAGTTTTCAAGTGTCTTAGAAAACTAGGTTCTTCTTTTCAACGACTTTAATGTCTCGTCAAGACAGAGTTGTTCAACGCCTTAGTAAATTCCAGGCGTCCCTTTTTCTCGATAATTATTTTAGTTTTCAAGTGTCTTAGAAAACTTGGTTCTTCTTTTCAACGACTTTAATGTCTCGTCAAGACAGATTTGTTCAACGCCTTAGTAAATTCCAGGCGTCCCTTTTTCTCGATAATTATTTTAGTTTTCAAGTGTCTTAGAAAACTTGGTTCTTCTTTTCAACGACTTTAATGTCTCGTCAAGACAGAGTTGTTCAACGCCTTAGTAAATTCCAGGCGTCCCTTTTTCTCGATAATTATTTTAGTTTTCAAGTGTCTTAGAAAACTTGGTTCTTCTTTTCAACGACTTTAATGTCTCGTCAAGACAGATTTGTTCAACGCCTTAGTAAATTCCAGGCGTCCCTTTTTATCCGAGACCGACAGGGAATACCTTCGACAGTTCTGGTCTCCACGACGCCTTGTTCACAACTGACCACTTAACTCAAAAATATCACACACGTGCGTCAATTTAGCACGAAAACGTCTCATCCAATCAACGGGCATAAGGGAGTCAGGTGACATAAAAAAAGGGGGAAGCTAGGGAAGGGGGTAGGAAAGGGGTTAAGAAGAAAGGAAGGAAGAACAGAGCAGCAAAAAGAAGGAAAGAAAAAGGAAAGAAAGATGGTGGAAGATAATTTCCACACTCTCCCTAAAAAGAAAAAAGACAAAAAGAAAAAATCCTCAAACAACAATCTAATACCAAACGTATTCTGGATTTCTTTCATTTAGAGATTTAACAGACCTTACAGGCCTAGACTGAAAGTTTTCCCTGTCCCGACTAGTCCCCGAGCTCAGAGAATTGCCCTCTCCATCATTAGAAGCTTGGCGAGAGTGGGTTATGGAAAGTTCTAAAGGACACAAGTTCCTTAAGGAATGTTCCTGAATGCTGCCATCACTCCTTCTGATTAAAGCTGACCGAACTAAACTATCCGACCCAGAAGTTAGATTAACCACCCTTCCCAAGGATCAATAAGGACGAGGCTTCATAGGGTTTTTATCAAAACGACATCACCCAGTTTAATCATATTTTCAAAATCAGATTGGTAAAGATCCTGCGACAACTCCCTCAGACCCAAGAGATATTGTTCATACCATAGCCTTTTAAAACGATTCAAGAATTCATCTCTACATCCCAGACTATCAATAATTATTGTTATTGTTAATTTTAAAATTATTTTGTATTGCTATCCTAGAGTAAAGTTTAACCTGTGTACACAGTTGTTCGCTATTTCTTTCCTACAGTTTAATAGATGTTGGGGTTCTTTAAAGTATAGGATAGCAAATTTTTCATGAAGGCATAATCTACATGGATCGTCTAGGTCTCTACGTGTTTGCTTGTCTTACTATTTTCCATTCAACTACCAGCAAACGTCTGCTTTCTTTGACTTCCCAGTATTTGTTTGCTAGTGTTGTTTCCATTCTGTGTTTTTTATTTTTGAACATATATATATATATATATATATATATATATATATATATATATATATATATATATATATATATATATAATTACATTTTAAAAATAATATATATATATACCGCTCCCCATGTGGGGATACCAAATCGGTTAAAAGGGAAATTATTCCCAACTCGCATTTAGGTAAAAATGCACTTTCGCAAATAATTCAATTCATTCAAAACATATCGCTAAAACCAAAACAAAACAACATCTAAGTAAATCGCGATATATCCAGTCAGTCGGCGAGATGGTCCAGGGGTAAGGGTTTAGGCTCATTACCGTTGGGTCCCGATTTCGAATCTTGCTAGATAGAGCCACTCTGATGAGTCGTAGATGACGAAACACGTGTCAGTGGATAATTAAATTTTAAAAATAATATATATATATAGATATATATATATATATATATATATATATAATTATTTACTATAATAATTATTAAATACCTACAGACATTAGTGTTTCATCCTTTTGGGAATCATCAGTGCAAGGTGTTACGAATTGCACACAGAAAGATAGTTTCGAACCCAGTAACAGAAGCCATTCCTGGCTTCATTAGCAAGGATCTCATCCATTTGGCCACCGTTAATCGCGAAAAATACTGTTGAAATTTAAACATCTTTTTTATAAATGTTTTTTAAACGTCTGTCAGAGTGATCTAATCATTATATGATGATCTGCGCAAAAAAAAAGCTAAATTGACCGACTTTTTAATTCAGCTGAAAGTGCTCAACGATAAGAAACGAGTTTCTTAAAGGGGCTGACATAATTATTTACTAATAATTTTATAATAATTAAATACCTACAGACACTAGTCTTTCATCCTTTCGGGATTCTTCAGTGCAGGGTGTCACGATTACTACCAGTCGAACGATTCGAACCCCGCGACACGAGACATCTCTGACTCGATTAGCGGAGGCCGTATCCATTCGGCTACCATTAACCGTGTGAAATAGCGTTGAATTTTAAACATTTTAATTTAAATGTTCATTACGTCAGACAGACAGTGATCAAATCGTTATACGATGATCTACGCATAAGAGCTAAATTGACCGACTTTTAATTCAACTGAAAGTGCTCAACGATAAGAAACGAATTTCTTAAAGGGGCTGTCGTTGCTGGATCTCAACATTTTGAACCGAGAGAGAGACTTAGCTGTCGTACAAAGCTAAGACTCTGTAACATCATCTTTGTATAGATACTACCAGTCGAACGATTCGAACCCGGCGACAGAAGCCATCTCTGGCTTTATTAGTAAGGACCATATCCATCCGGCTACCATTAACCATGAGGAATGTTGTTGAATTTTAAACATTTATTCTATTATTAAATGTTTTTAATGTCAGTCAGAGTGATCAAATCATTATATGATCTGCACATAAGAGCTATATATATATATATATATATATATATATATATATATATATATATATAAAGATTTATATGGGTACAAAATTTTATAACGGATTTAAATAGCACTGGGGCAAATGCCATTATTAAAATTGAGGACTTTTTTTTTTTTAACGTTTAATCAAGAAACACTACAAAGTCTAAAATCAATCTCCAAAACATGTAGTTCAAAATTATTTGAACTGAATGAAGGGGGAAAAAACGTATGAAAAAAGGGGGGGGCTAAAAAGAATTTAATAAACGGAAGACGTCTTTCGGCCGATCCTTTTCAACAGTAACATTGGCAATTTGAGACCAAAAATAAAAAAAAATATATATCGAGGTCTAAAGACTAAAATTAGCGAATGAGGGGGTGAAATAAATGAGGATTGGAGAAACAGAGAAGCATTCTCAAACCACACCCATAAGTTCAAGATTATGGGTGTGTTCTTTTTGCCTACACAGAGTTGGCTTCCGTAGAATAATTGTAACCGCTTTGAGAATTTTCAAATGTATTCTCGAGCGGGCTCTGTGTAAAATGGAGAATGCTCCATCCGAATAGCCTCCAGTGCAGACTTGACACTTTAATAAGTGTTCACCAATGGCCGAACTATGAGTATGTAAACGCCCGGATGTTGGCCATTGTTTGTGCCTACCTATCGAAGGGGGGAATTTCCAACATATAGGCTTGTATATAATGATGTTTATCAGCTGTTTTCACTTGTGAAGTAATCCATTTCGGATAAAGTAAATGTCGGTTGTCAAGAGAGAAAACGCGCCTTTCTAGGGTTTTCTTCTCCATCTTAATTTTTTTTATCTTAACATGCATAGAATGGTGTTTATCGTTGTTTATTTTGGGGAGTGGGTAGTATTTCATTGCCTTTCTTAGTTTATTTACTCGTAAACTTTTATATAATCACGTTGAACCTGGTCAGTACTACATGGGTGACCATTTGGGATTTCCAGGTGCTGTATGTGCTCTCCGCTTATCTTGACATACTTTCCAGTCGTCCTGGACTTCTCCTTGCCACTGGACTCAAACAGTGCTGATTCAGGAGAAATATGGTTGGAGATTGCGCAGCCATTGCCTCAAAATTAGCTGCCCCTACAGGGGGTATCCTTTGTCTTTTGAGACTAAATAATGGCATCGACGACAGAACACCTTGATATACTTTTCAGACTGCAATTGTTAGATCTTTTTGTTTTTGTACCACAAACAAAAAATGACCTCCCTGAAATGGGTATATTTGCTGGTGACAGCACACTCTATAACAGACGCAAGGGCAAAACAAATGAACACATATCAAAGGCAACAACGGAAACCCTACATGAAGAGCTCCAGTCTGTAGTTGAATGGCAACAAAAATGGATGCTCATGTTTAATGCTGCTAAGACTAAGCTTCTTTCCTTTAATAACTAGCCTATGCTTGTATATAATGATGTTTATCATCTGTTTTCACTTGTGAAGTAATCCATTTCGAATAAAGTTAATGCCGTTTGTCAAGAGAAAAAACGCGCCTTTCTAGGGCATTCATCATCTTAGTTTCTTTTATCTTAACATGCATAAAATGGTGTTCATCGTTTTTTGGGGTATTTCATTTCTTAGTTTATTCACTCGTAAACTTTCATAGTCATGTTTTTTGTAGGTGTATTTCATCTTAAAGATAATATCAGGTCATCAGGGGAGAATATGCATCGTTTCAGGGCCTTCCTCTTTACAGCTTGTTCATATATCACTGATGTGAGGTCAAATTATCTCAATTACATGCGAATAAACTGCTTGATACAATGAAAAAAAGCAGTTCCTGTTATGAGCAATAGCTTTGCGCATGTCTTTCAATGTTCAAAGACTATGTCTGTCATATTTGTTAAGACGCACTCATATCAAAGAAAATAATAATAATGATGATGATGATGGTAAACAATAATGATAACAACAATAATAAAATTAAATGTATATAAATAAACAAAAATGTATATATTTAACATTAAAAGATATATATATATATACATAAATAAATTAAAAATATTAAAGGAATAAATAAATCTACTAACAGAGATAACTACACTATAGACACTTGCTACCTTTTTCAGATTGTAATGTAACCTTTACAGGTCAGCTCTCTTTTTAGATTTTCATGTTTCTCTACCTTGTATTGATCTTGTTTTCTACCCGGCTATTATAAGATATTGTAAATCCAATCAAGATGAGTTTTTTCCTTGTTACGGCTTTTTCGTGTATCGGTCACCTTCGCTGATGCAAGGCTTAATTATCTGAATTGCATTTGAACAAACTTCTCAATACAATAAAAAAAATGGTTAATAATTTAGTGTTTCCTTTACTGAGCAATGGCTTTGTGGGCATGATGTTTAAATTTTCAAAGGCTGCGTCTAACATATTTGTTAAGGCGCGCTCATATTGAAAAGAATAGAAAAATAGGAAAGAGAAAAAAAAAGAAAATATATAAATAAAACTAAAAAAATAAATTAAACAAACAAAAGAGAAACTCATTAAATAAATAAATTTAATCACAAAAATAACTACACTGTGGACACTTGTTACCATTCATGCAGTATTCCTTTTTACCCAGAGCCACGTTGCACATTGTTCAGTTACCTTTATGAGGCGTTTACTAGCTTCGCTTCTTTTTCAGCCTTTAATTCCAAGCTGTCCTAAAAGTCGATATAAAGAGTCTGCAATGAAACCTCTTGCTCCAATCTCAACAGCTCGAAGGATTGTAACGTAACCTTCACGGGTCAGTTCTCTTTTTAGGTCTTCATATTTTTTTTTATCTGCTATTGATGTTGCTCTTCTACCTGGCTCTCATAAGGTACTGTCAATTCAATCAAGCTGAGTCTTTTCCTTGCTCTTGACAAGAGAACAATGTCTGGCCGTTAACCCTTTCCTATTATACTTTTTGGGTAATTATTTTGCCAGCCAGGGAAATCTGTGATGACTATCCAATCATCACCGAATTCAAGAATATTTTGGCTCTGTACTAGCAATGGCTAGTTATACATTTTGATCTGATCCTCATTTTTCCTCCCTCAGCAAAAAACTTGTGAATGTTAGCTGCTTCGGGCTCCATATGATTACTTATTGTTGTGGTCAGTTCTTCCAATACCCTGTTGTGCCGCCACATATATCGGTCATTAGCAAAGGCCACTCTGCAGGAACTAAGAACATGTAACATAGTCTGGGGGTTTTCTTTGTATAAAGGACATGTTAAATAATTCCTCTTCTAACATTTGACAAGGTTAGTCATTTATGGGAATACTGTTACATGATAAGGGCTGTCCCCTTTTCATGTAAGTATAAAAATAGAGAGATTTAGTTAAAATGAAGATGATATAGCATAGACGAAATTCGAACCTCGTAATTTAGGTTTAGAAATAGATTACGTGTGAGAATTAGAATTAGAGTTAGAGATTAGAAATGTATTAGAAATTAGAATTAGAGAAAGGAATGTAAAACAAACGATTGTTTAGAATAGAGATAAAATAGTTTTCAAAAAGAATGTGCACTGTCAATTTTGTTATGAAAATTCAATTGAAAGAATGCAGCTACAAGATAATTTAATAAACATGGTTTTAACATATTGGAAATATAGGTTACTGAGTATAGGTTAAAATTCCTTTTGTAAAAAAAGGAAAAGTTTTGGACACGTATGTCCAGAACACATGTGTATGACGTCATGGAAAATAGAAAGTTCTAGATATAGTTAGAAACTAAGGAGAAACAGAGAGTCAGAGAGAGTCTGAGGATTCGAACGTCTAGAAGCGAGACGGTCACTTTGAAACTTAATATGTGAAGCTTTGAATTCTTGATGAGAAAACTACGGCCGGTCGTGAAAAGAAATAAACCATCATGTGTTTTTGTAGATGTCGTCTTTGTGTTGTGATTCTGCTAAAAAGGTAAAGTGAAAATTGCATTATATGTCTGTATATCTGTGTTATAAAATGTCTAAACATACACATCTCATATCTACAATGTGAACTCTACATCTTACATATCTACACTAAGACTGTCTGAACACTATCTCCTCACTTTAAGAGTTCCTTCTTCAACACATCTAAGTAATGAACTTTTAATATATATGAATCGTCATAAAACGAAGAATCTACGACATCTCTCTCTCTCTAAGATACAACATCACTTGTAATAAGACAAACTCTCACTAAGACTCTCTAAAACTCTCTTAATAAAACTCTCTCAATGAAACCTATATATAACAATACGTCGTAAGTTGAACGTATTATGAAACTCAATCTTAGCGGCAACATATGCCAGATGTCATTCCACGTAACTTCTTCCCAGTTTGTCCATTATCCCTGCTGTGACCGTTCAACGCCTTTTACGAACCTTTTGCTTTACTCCTTATATCCTGAATGACCAGATATCAGCGCTCTTTGGTTGTAGCCATAGACCATCTTTGAATGCTGGTCATTCCCAGTCCAGATTTCCCTGTCTGAGTGAGCCCAGTGACTTCTTTGAAAGCTAGGTTTTCTTTCGCTTCACTTATAGCAATTCGGACTTTCCATTTCCTCCGTTTTAAGGGAGGGTTGTACTATCTTACACCTGTGTCATTAGAATTGTCTAACATCATCTGGAATATGACGCATTATGTCACAATAATTTCCCACAAGAGTATCTTACTCTGGGTTTTATAAAGATTGGAAAAGTTCATTATTATTGAATGGGTAAGCCCCATAACACCTCCTGCCAAGCCTTTACTCTGCAAAGGGTACTAAAACTTTTTTCTTTTTTAGATCGATAGTAATCTTCTTCCCAATCAGTGTACTTATTTAAAAAAAAATTGATGCCTAGGATTTTTATAAAACTTTCTGAAAAGTTGTAACTAACTGATTTCTATATAATTTTGTTTGTCTATACTTCGGGTGTGTCCCACAGGCTCTTTTAGGCTCCATTTTTGTGACTATTTTACCATATTTGTCCAAAATTTTCTGTGTATCTCCATCTAGCAGTTTTGCATGATGCTGAACTTAAATGTAAATATATTAGAGCCTTGGTGACTTTTGGGACTAAATCGGTAAGCGGGCGGCGCAAATGAGGGACTAAAACTGCATCGTTTGTTCATTTTTACCAGGATTTGACGTCCCCTGGGGACTTTTGGGGCTAAATGGGGGGGGGGACAAATGCTGAACTTAGTCATTTTTTATGCCTCATTAACTGTTCACCCATATGGGACCATGTATGCTTCACTTGTTTTGTACATTATAATAAGTTCTCAGAAAAACGTGTTGCATTTGTAAGTTTTTTTTAGAAAACGTTTTCTCCTGAATTGAAAATATAGGGTTTTTTGTTTTCCGATACACAATTTTGTTTGCTTTAGAAACAGTTTTTCAAATACACTGAAACATATTCTCCACTAGGTATACTGCTGATGGTGTATTAGAATAAGGTGTGATCTTATAGACCTTTTCAGCACATCCAGGTACACTCTGGTGTTGACATTCAATCCTATTTATAAATTGTGAGGTTAAAATATCATCTTCATAATTCGTCGTCAAATAAACAACAACTAAACAACTGGAAAAATCGTTCAACATTTTTTATTTCTTCATATTCTTTGGAAACTCACATTAAAATGTTGGTTATTGAAAAATAATTTCCGGTTGATTACACAATTGTAAATACTTTAAAAAAACTTTTGTTCATTATGGAAGTTAAATTCAAACGGACTTGTTAGTTCAAAATTACAATAAGACATTTGTAAACAGATTTTGGGGCGAAAGACCAGGTAAAATATCAGAGATAAAATTTCATATTACAAAATTAAAATCATAATTTGAAAAAGCTTAATCGAATATAGTCTTAAATAATCAAGTAATAAAAATGATAAATTGTAAATTTATTAGCAATAAATTGCAAGTCCGCAAAAATATTAAATTTATTTTGTATTAATTAAACTTTGATCAGTTTCGTTTGATGCTAAAAATGAAATAATATCAATTAAAATTTGATCAGTTTAGTGTGAAGATAAAATTGAAATAATTTCAACTAACATAGTATCAGTTCCGTTTGAAGATAAAATTGAAATAATTTCAACTAACATTTGATCAGTTTTATTTGAAGATAAATTTGTAATATCAATTAAAATTTGATCAGTTTCGTTAAAAGATAAATTTGTAATGATAATAAAATATATAATAAAATGAATGATAATAATATATAAAATAAATAATAATAAAAAATAATAAAATAAATAATAAAAAATAATAAAATAAATAATAATAAAAAATAAAATAAATTACATTTTACATAAGAAGCACGAATTTACAGGTGAACAAATATAGCAAATGTTGGTAAAACCATATTTCAAAAACGAATTGCAACATGCAATCATTGTTCAGTTTTGAATCAATTCTTAATACAAAATAAAATGAAAACACAGACAACATTAACGAGAGTGCATAACAAATATGCAGAAAGCAAATCGAAGTTTTTCTGATGCATCCCCAGTAAATCATTACTGCACATATCCTGTCAAATGAGCTCTCCAAAAAAAACTACATGTCATTTTTTTTTTCAAATGAATAAATAATTTAAAAAAAAATGAAAAAAATTGAAAAAAATCTTTTGGTTCTAGTTGACCCCCCCCCCCCCGCCAAAACAAACTGAAAATTGCAGTTTGTTTTAATCTTTGATGTAAGTTTACATTTTTTCTTTCTTAGGGGATCAACATTTTATTATTTTTAATATATTAATTTATAATTAATTTTCAATAAATATCGTCTAATTAGTTTTGCAGAAAATTGTTCATTATAGCAAATTTGTTGCGATGTTACATTTTGCATTGGATTTTACATTTTCTTTTGGACTATATCATATATATACTATTGCATATATAAATATGAACATCAACATTGTTTTTCTTTGCCTTGGATTATACCACCATAGCTTTCTTTGCACTATTGTGCTTTTTCTACATTGAACCTGGACTGCATATTGAAATATCCTTTCTAATTTTAGCTTCTTATAAATTTTGCTAAAAACTTTAGTTTCCAATTTATGTGCTAACCATCAAAATTTAGACACTACTTATAAATATTATTTTGCTAATTATGGTTCCTCAGCAGAGAAGAGCCATTCATTAAAACTCCATGGAATAAGGAAAGAACTTTAAATCTTTGTTGAATAATAAATTTGTTGTAAATTTTTAATTTACAGAATCTAATTCCAAATTTATACACACACACACACACACACGTGTGTGTGTGTGTGTGTGTGTGTGTGTGTGTGTTTGTCTAAAGCATAGCTAGATATCATTGTCAGAAATATACAGAAAGCCAAATCAACTTCCTTTTTTCTCTGATATCTCTCCAGTAAATCATTTTGAAAACATCCACCATCTTACGCAATAACGATTGTACATTATGACATTATAATATTGGAAGTTTCTCTCTTTCAATATCAGTTTCAAAACGAAACAATAAAATACAGAGATACAAGATTTACAATAATAATGGTTTCTTTCCTGCATATATATATTGTAAAATTAACATATGTATATTGTCAAATGAACATATATATATATTGTCCATATATATATTGTCAAATGAACATATATATATATTGTCAAATGAACATATATATATTGTCAAATGAACATATATATATATTGTCAAATGAACATATATATATTGTCAAATGAACATATATATATATTGTCAAATGAACATATATATATATATTGTCAAATGAACATATATATATATATTGTCAAATGAACATATATATATATTGTCAAATGAACATATATATATATTGTCAAATGAACATATATATATATTGTCCATATATATATTGTCAAATGAACATATATATATTGTCCATATATATATTGTCAAATGAACATATATATATTGTCCATATATATATTGTCAAATGAACATATATATATATTGTCAAATGAACATATATATATATTGTCAAATGAACATATATATATATATTGTCAAATGAACATATATATATTGTCAAATGAACATATATATATATTGTCAAATGAACATATATATATATTGTCAAATGAACATATATATATATTGTCAAATGAACATATATATATTGTAAAATGAACACATGTATATTGTCAAATGAACATATATTGTCAAATGAACATATATATATTGTTAAATAAACGCATGTATATTGTCAAATGAACACATATATATATTGTCAAATGAACACGTATATATTGTCAAATGAACATATATATTGTCAAATGAACATATATATTGTCAAATGAACATATATATTGTCAAATGAACATATATATTGTCAAATGAACATATATATTGTCAAATGAACATATATATTGTCAAATGAACATATATATTGTCAAATGAACATATATATATTGTCAAATGAACATATATATATTGTCAAATGAACATATATATATTGTCAAATGAACATATATATATATTGTCAAATGAACATATGTATATTGTCAAATGAATATATGTATATTGTCAAATGAACATATGTATATTGTCAAATGAACATATGTATATTGTCAAATGAACATATGTATATTGTCAAATGAACATATATATATATTGTCAAATGAACATATGTATATTGTCAAATAGAACATATGTATATATTGTCAAATGAACATATATATATATTGTCAAATGAACATATATATATATTGTCAAATGAACATATATATATATATTGTCAAATGAACATATGTATATATTGTCAAATGAACATATGTATATATTGTCAAATGAACATATGTATATTGTCAAATAGAACATATATATATATTGTCAAATGAACATATATATATATTGTCAAATGAACATATGTATATATATTGTCAAATGAACATATGTATATATATTGTCAAATGAACATATGTATATATTGTCAAATGAACATATGTATATATTGTCAAATGAACATATGTATATATTGTCAAATGAACATATATATATATATTGTCAAATGAACATATATATATATATTGTCAAATGAACATATATATATATATATTGTCAAATGAACATATGTATATATTGTCAAATGAACATATGTATATATTGTCAAATGAACATATGTATATATTGTCAAATGAACATATGTATATATTGTCAAATGAACATATGTATATATTGTCAAATGAACATATGTATATATTGTCAAATGAACATATGTATATATTGTCAAATGAACATATGTATATTGTCAAATGAACATATGTATATTGTCAAATGAACATATGTATATTGTCAAATGAACATATGTATATTGTCAAATGAACATATGTATATTGTCAAATGAACATATGTATATATTGTCAAATGAACATATGTATATTGTCAAATGAACATATATATATATTGTCAAATGAACATATGTATATTGTCAAATGAGCATATATATATATTGTCAAATGAACATATGTATATATTGTCAAATGAACATATATATATTGTCAAATGAACATATGTATATTGTCAAATGAACATATATATATATTGTCAAATGAACATATGTATATATTGTCAAATGAACATATGTATATATTGTCAAATGAACATATGTATATTGTCAAATGAACATATGTATATTGTCAAATGAACATATGTATATTGTCAAATGAACATATATATATTGTCAAATGAACATATATATATATATATTGTCAAATGAAATGTTCAAAAACAGATTTACATAATTCTTCTGTATAATAACATGTAAATGTTTTTTGGTTCATGTATTATCTGAAGATAGTTGATCCGACGTTGTATTGTGCTCCAGAGGATTCGCACTTGGCTATGCTTGGTCTTCTTCCCAGGGATGATGATGATGATGATGATGTTTGACCTTCCACTTGATTTTGTTCACAAAAGTTCACAGCTTAAATCATGTTCATCGTGTATTATTTATGATTTTGAATTGCTATGTTTGTTAGGTGAGAATGTGATTTCTTCCTTTGTAAACATTTTAAAGGATTTAAATCAACTGTAATCAGCTCAACTTGAGGAGCAGTAATATATTGTTTTGATAAAATGTTTTATTTTTTTTAAATAGCATTAAAAAAAACTAAAAGCAAAACAAATTGAAAAGAATCTGCTTTCTACAAAGGTTAGAGGTTAAATCACCAAAACCATAACGAGAACACCCAAGATAAAAACAATATTCTGAATAATATAATATAATAATACAAATATAAATTGATTTACATAGTTTATCAAGAAATTTTCTTTTCTCTTTGGTGTATTCAAATGCCCTTTTTTCAAAATACATATAAACAGAAATGGAAAAAACATGAATTTATGGATGAACAAACCTGGTAAATACTGAGGAAAATCTAGTTCTTATTATAAATATTTCAAAAAGGAATTGGAACATGTAATCATTATTCAGTTTTTTAATAATTTATCCTTAATAGCATAGTGAATCGAAACACAACATTAATGTCATGCACATAACAAAAAAGCCAAATCAAAATGCATGGAAAAGTTTATAGAAGTTTTCTTCTGGTATACATTCTTGCAAAATCATTCCTGCATATATATATATATATATATATATATATATACTGTTAAATGAGCTGTCCAAAAACTTCAGCGTATTTACATGTCCTTTTTTGCAAATGGTTTCCAGCCCCAAAAAATATTTTTAAAAAAAATGGACAAATTGAAAAGAATCTGTTTCATAAATATTGTTTCAATTTTATTATCATTTGGTTCTAGCTCCAAAACAAATGCACAAATTGAAACTTATATATATATATATATATATATAATTTGCAGTCAATGTTTGTATAAAGCATTGTTAGTTATCATCACCAACAGTGCCTGTCCCAGCACCTTAATGGATAGAGCTACTATCAACTCGATGGTTGTAGGTGCAATCTCAGGATTCAGATAGGTACAGATCTACTTACACTAAAGAGCTGCGATACAGTAAAACAGTCTGTGGATCACGCACACACATATATATGTATATATGTAGACGGCAATTTGTGCATTGGTTTTTTGGAGGGGATCTCTCTCTATATATAGACTCCCTACCAAATTGCCTTCTGCATAATTCATAAAGTTTTCCTTTTCAGTGTAGTCACATGCACTTTTTTCCCAAATCGCATCTATCTGAACCACACTCCTCCCAAAAAGCAAATGCACAAATGAAAAGAATCTCTGCCTTTACATGATGATAAAAAATTGAATATATATATATATATATATATATATATATATATATAAGTGTATATATACACCCATATATACCTTCAACTTTCTTATCATTTTGATCTAGCTGGGAATGGAGCATTCTGCAGATGCCAGACATTCACCCGCTATGCCATACATTCCAACTGAGAGTTTTTTCCAGCTTCTAATTGTCCCTTGTAAGTACAATTGTTTGTATCTTGTTTGCACTTGGTTCACCAGGTATATCTGCCAATCTATACAATATGTATTCTCATGTGTTTTTTAAGCGTGGAATTTTGCGAAAAAGACGAACCACAAACGTTGCACGAGTATGGTTTCTCTCCAGAGTGCGTGCGCATATGAGTCTTTAGCGTGGAATTCTGCGAGAATGATGATGTGCAGACTTTGCACGAATATGGCTTCCGCCCGGTGTGTATACGCATGTGTCGTTTTAACGTGGAATTCTCTGAGAATGAAGATCCACAAACGTTACAAGAATACGGCTTTTCCCCGGTATGAATTCTCCAGTGATTTTTCAGGTGGATGTTCTGCGAGAAAGTTGAGCCACAGATGTCGCAGCGGAACGGTTTCTGTCCCGTGTGCATCTGCATGTGCGTCTTGAGATGCGAGTTCTGCGTGAAAGCCGCCTCACACACTTTGCACGTGAACGGCTTCTCACCCGTGTGTATTCGAACGTGCTTTTCAAGGTTGACCGTCTGGGCAAACGTCGAACCACACACATTGCACGAACACGGCTTTTCGCCACTGTGCACGCGCATGTGTTTTGTCAACGATGATTTCAGTGAAAAAGCAGATTCACACACGTCGCAAAAGTATGACTTTTCGGCAGCAGATTTCTGCATGGTTTAGAAAAATTTCTGAAAACCCCAGAACAAAATGTTGTATAGCAAAGTATGTCAGCAATTAAGTAAAAACTCAAAGCATTTCATTCTTGATATGTCCAATTCGAAAATCTCCATTTTCCATAATAATTTGAATCTGTAAACAAAGAGGAGATATAATCAGTAAAATTTTAAAAAAATATTTATTACAAGCAGTTTAAAGATTTTCTGAAAATAAGTCAGTAATTACGTAAAAATCTCCATTACTAACGATTACTACGATATTGTCCCATTGATTACTGTACATGCAATAACCCTTATCCCCGAGTGGCCTCCATTACTAACGATTACTACGATATTGTCCCATTGATTACTGTACATGCAGTAACCCTTATCCCCGAGTGGCCTCCAGGCCTTGATAAGCGGTGACTTCCATGTAAAAAAAAAATTTCCAGCGTAGCACTATCCTTCGCTTATTTTCTCTCACACCTAAAAATTATTTGTTATTTTGACGTCAATAATTTTATTTGAATACTTTCATAAACATACAATAGAACTGCGGGATACAGCATTAAAACCTAGTAACAAAATACAGCACAGTATAGATTACACGTAATAATATAAATAACACTGTAAGGCGGGCCAAATAACGTAACCAGGGTCCGGAAAAACATTGTATTCCACATCGTAACATGAAAAAAAGTATCCTAGGGCTACCGTATCCCGAGGTTCTTTGGTAAATTTATTATATAAATTCATATAAAAAACTTATTTTTTAAATAAAAAACTTTTATTTTTATAGTTTCATAAACATCTATTTCTTATAAAATTTCAAATAAAAACTTTTATTTTTTAAATTTTGTTATCAAAAGTGCAAACAAAGACTAATTGTTATTTTTATCTGTATAATTGTGTTAATTTTTTTTTTGTATATTTTCAATAATGTCCTTTTATATTTTATTTCAATAAATCGTTTCATGATGGAAATATTGAAGAATAAAAGTAAAGGAACTCATTTGGGTCATTCCCATGTTAAAACATTAGCAAAAAGTTGAAGTCTGTACCCATCGACACCGAATTACTTGAAATTTGGCACAAATATTCCCCTTCACGAGTTAGGAAAATTTGCCAAACTTTACCGTTCGGATTTTAGAAGGTGTGTATAAAATTTGCATACTTTGCTTCTAGATTTATGCCATGAAAAGTCATGGAATTTCAGTGTTTTATAAAAATTTAAAAAAATACTTCCACATATTCAATATTTCTAAAATTTGGTAGGAAGGGCATTTAGAGACTGTAGAATTCGAATATTTAATTATTTTAACCCCATACCTGGTAGAAAATAAAATTTTGCCCACCCAAAAGCATGTCCCCCAATTCATCATGTATGTATGTAGCTTACGGTCAGTCTAGAAAAAATATGTCCTCTTCAATTTTTATAATATTTTTTTTATAGCATCTACTATGATTGTTTAAGTTCTCAAAATATTTTGTGAGGGTTTCTAGCCTGCTTTAGAAGATATGGGCCTGCCAAGTTTATAATTTTTTTCCTATGTGTAATGGCCTGGTGAATTGACATGGAATGAACCACTTTACTTGTCACCGCTTCTGTAATGCTCGGCAGAAAATGAGGGAGAATGTTAATTGACAATAACTGAATTGATATTTTAATCTGTTTTCAAGTCGTGCAAAATTGTCACTCGTATTTCACTGATAAAATTTGATTTTCTTATTTTAAAAATAAAACTATTTGATCAATTTATGTGATTTTTGGTGTATGATATTTTCTTTCTATCATGGCTACAGATTTGTTTATTCATTTATTTATTTTTTTTTTCATATGGGAAACTCTGGACAAACTTCAAAATGACTTTTCTTGCCTTTGGTATCAGTTATTTGTTGACTATTTTTTTTGCACTTCCTCTTTTCTCTCTCTCTCTCTCTCTCTTGGAAACAATGGCCAAAATAGTATATCTGCATTTAACAGTAAAACTTTAAACTAAAACTTATTTTGTGACCATGTTCATTTTGCGCCATTTTTCTTATTTATTTCTGATTAAATTCAAGCAAAATCCTCCAACACCTGTCAGAGTAACCGGTGAAAACTCTGAAATAAGTCTTTCTGCTTTTTCTCACTTTTGCATGACTGGCACGATTTTCATTTTTAATATTAAGATTTATTATTATTAATTAAAAGAAAAACAAAAAAAAAACACAGATATTTTTGAAATCTTTTTCTTTTCCATGTGAGTTCACCTGAAGTCATTTTTTATTAAAAGAAAAATCATGATAAAATAAAATATGCAACAGGTGCGCTTGAAAGCCAAATCACAACGCAATATTATGAAAATAAACAAATATTTTACTTGTTTGAGATTTATAATTTAAATATATTTCGGAGTAAAACGCCATCCTCAGTATTTTGTAGATCTTTTTTCTTTTTTGCCATGTTGTAAAATTGGAGAAAGTCTTTTAGTAAAGATATGCATGTTGTCTCTCAGTGGTTGTATGTTGAAATGTTGGAATGGTGAATTGGCTACACAAGTTAAACGTCAGGGGTGTGAGTTCCATTATAGATTTAATCTGAATAAAATAAAATATGCATCAAGTGCGTTTGAAAGCCAAATCAAATTTCAAAATACAACCATTGAGAGACAACACACGGATCTTTACAAACAGATTTTTCTTTTTCCAACTTTACAACATGGCAAGAAAGAAGTAAAAAAAAAAGAAAAAAAATGTACAAAATATTGAGGATGGAGATTGACTCCGAAATATTAAAATTAAACAAGTAAAATATTTATTTTCATAATATTGCATTGTGATTTGGCTTTCAAGCGTACCTGATGCGTATTTTATTCAAATTGTTACGTTATACTGTAGTTCTTTAGATTTTAACCATGTCGTCTATTTAATCTGTTAAATAGTTTCAACTTCTTGACGAATGTATATAAGACAATTAGTTGTTTCACAGAAAAAAAAACAAACCCACTTGACATAAGTTTATAAAAAGGAATAACAATTGGGATTTTTTTTCTTTTCTTTTTTAGATGGGCTGTTTCTGGTTAATTTCGTGTTTCGTTCCATGCTTGATGACTTCAATTTCGTATTTACATCAACTGTATCCATTTCCACCATCTTGGTTTTGAAAGCACAATTGTTAGAGATTGCCGCCCTTTTTTTGTGTGTGCTTGTTAAGATAGAATGGATAGATTGACGTTTTTTTATTATTATTTATTAATATGTCGTTTTAAGCAGAAACACTATTACGTACTTAATTGTCATGTCGAAAATAATGATATATCCAAAAATTACGAAAATTCATCGAGTAGAACTACTATTGTGTTTTAGTAAAAAAAAAAAAAAAAAATCAATCACTACAGGCAACAGTGGCAACACATATTGCACGCCATGAACAAGTAATCGAAAATATCCGTTCGGAGAATGTGCCCTGCGTATGAACTCTTCAGCGTTTACTTTACAACATCTAAGAAAAAAATGCAATTTTACCTAATTTTCCGTTAAAATTACTTACTATAAATTACTTAAAATTATTTACTATAAATAACTTTTTATTTGATGAATTTTCGTAATTTTTGGATATATTACTATTTTCGACATGGCAAGTCCGCAAGTATATGTTATTGTTTTTTGCTTAATAGGACATATTTAAAAAAAAAAACAAAAAAAACTGTCGACTCTATCTTAACAAGCACCTCAATTTCGCCCTTAGCCGTGTTTAGAAAATCAGTAGTAGTAGTAGTAGTAGTAGTAGCAGCGAACCAAACCATACCGCCACTCCGCCAGTCCTGATGATTATCTCAAGGTTTATACCAAATTTAGTTTCATTCTATCGTGTTCTGCATAATTTCGCTAACGTGAAATAAACAGAACAGTTTGATAGCTGATTTGAATATCAATTTAAAATAAATTAAAAACTATTTAAATACATCCGCAGGAATCAGGATGGATTGCGGACGAAGATGTGATACGACGTTTATCAACCTCAAAACAGGCGTTTTTCAAATTCGCAAAAAAACAGAAATTCAAATAATACTTACCCACTTTCAAATGAATCGGCTATATGTCTTAGAGGAAGCAACGCCAACGAAAATATTATTTTAAAAGTGACAACACTCGTCCTCTTTTCAAGAGGATAAGTTATTAAATTCAAAATGGCGACGAGAAATGAGGTTCGCAGTAAATAAAATTTAAAAAAAAAGCAAAATTAAAATGAATGAATAAAATTTAAAAAGCAGAACGATATCTTTTGATAATTGAAGGAAAAAAAAATATTATTTTTGTATCTCAATAGTTTATTAATTTAACGGAGAAAATGAAGAAAGACACATATTACATTAAATTTGCTTTTAACGTAAAGCAGACGCGACAAGCAACCTTGACCAATGACCGGCATTGTTTAAAACGTTTAACGCCGGAATTCTTATTCTTTAATTTTCAAGTTGTTTCAGAAAATATTTTTCTTTCTTTCTTTTTTTTTTAGAAGACAAATTACTTGAAAAATTCGTAAGTATCATTTATTTTTTATTAGTCTATTCGTTTAAGAAAAAAAAAAAAAAAAGAAAAAAAGGGGCTTGTATTACAACCCACAGATGTTAGAAAAAGTTGTCAAAAAACAAATATATTACAAATAAAAGTAATCAAAGGCAAGGTAAGTTACTTTCCTACCAAACGAAATAAGCTTTTAGTGTTTTTATTTAATGTAAAATGTTTATTCGGTTCGAAAAACAAGTAATATTGAGCGTCAATATCTATTTAAACTTCCTATTTATATCATTATACCAACCACCTGTATATTTACTGCACTTCAGTATTTCAGTCACACACACACACACTATATATATATATATATATATATATATATATATATATATATATATATATATATATAGTACTGTTTCATTGTATTGGAATTCATCAGTGTGGCTAGACTAGCACCTTTCTCTTGCCAGGGATTGACCTTACAACCATCACGTTGATAGTTGGCAGTTCTATCCACCGGCCCATGAGATCGGTGCTCGTAAATGACCTCAACAAATGTCCATTTAAATAAACACTCGCCCACTGCTTTTACAGTGCTTGAGTTGCTTGTTTCTATATAAACAAACAGCGAGCATCGCTTTATAGCCAATTAAGTAGTGGGTGAGATATATTTACGACAGTGCTCTAACCAAAAAGGGGGGATTTTAAATATGTAGTCATCCACATAGTACTGTTTTGTTGTACCGCGCCTCATCAGTGCAACTAGACTAGGGCCTTTCACTATATATATATATATAGAGAGAGAGAGAGAGAGAGAGACAGAGAGAGAGAGACAGAGAGAGAGAGAGAGAGAGAGAGAGAGAGAGAGAGAGAGAGAGACTTGTTTGTAATATACCGAATGTTACTGGGTTTGCATAATTCAGTAAATTTTCATATACCAATAAATTTTAAGCCAAAGAGAGATGATTTAAATTGTAAGCTACAAAATTATATTTCATAATTGAACATTCATATACTGTATTAACAAAAACCCAGACTAAAAAAAAAAGAATTGATAGCAACAAAAAGTGTATTTCATTGTTAGTTACAATTGTTTCAAGACTAATTGGACAAATTCAAACATTATGGCATTTGAAAATGTTTTCGCATGCTTTATTTCCTTTAAGGAAAATGTCTTTACATAATGTTCTATAGTTAAAGTGTTTTTTTATTCAAGAAGTCTGAAGAAAGGCTGGTTATGTGAAAATTTTCAAACACCATAATGTTTGAATTTGTCCAATTAGTCTTGAAACAATTGTAACTAACAATGAAATACACTTTTTGTTGCTATCAATTCTGTTTTTGAAGTCTTGGTTTTGTTAATACAGTATATATATATATATATATATATATATATATATATATATATATATATATATATATTATATACTTGTTTATTGTTAAATAAACATGTTTACATCCTGCTGCTACAAACAGTCATTTGTTTCAATCAAACAACAGATATTGAATAGTCAAGTCGCTGCCTGATGATATCTGTTGTTTGATTGAAACAAATGACTGTTTGTAGCAGCGGGATGTGAGTATGTTTATTTAACAATAAACAAGTATTATCAGCTCTTTTTATTGAGCACTATCTAACAACCTCGTTGAATTCACTAGTCTATTACTTTTGAATAAAAAACCCAAGTATATATATATATATATATATATATATATATATATATATATATACACACACACATACAGCATAATCATTTTGACACACTGGTTTTCGTCAGATCACCGAAGTTAAGCAACAATGAGCCTGGTTAGTACCAGATGGGGGATTATTTGGGAATTCTGGGCACTGTATGTGCTCTCCGCTTATACTAACATTTGTTTCCAGTTGTCCTGTACATACACTTCACTTGCCACTGGTATTTAACAATGTCGACTCAAGAGAGGTGTGGTTGGGTTAGGGTTAGAGGTGTGGTTGGAGATTGTGCATCTCATGCTATAATAATTTCACGTGCAGGCACCCCTTTGTGGGTATTCATAGTCTGTCAAAGACTGAAGGAGCCCCTTATATATATATATATATATATATATATATATATATATATATATATATATGGTGCTAATGTAGAGAGTGATCTGCGCTATTTTTTAAATCGTATTTCCACATTTAATTAAAGTTTTATGATATGTTTTTTAATCAATTGTAAGGTTAAAGTACAGAATAGGTACAAAACACCCTCCCCTCCCTATGTTAAGAATGGCTTTTTAAATAATAACGTTATTATTTCAGCACGGATCACTCTCTGCATGAGTACCATATATATATATATATATATATATATATATATATATATATATATATATATTTATATATAATATAAAGCTGAATGTGTGTGTGTGTGTGTGTGTGTGTGTGTGTGTGTGTGTCTGGTCACGAATAGGCTCCTATATGTTTGACTTTATTAAAAACCTGATTACATATAATTATAGAAGATGTATCGAGATACAGGAATGGATATGCTTGATCTGGCAGAACAGTGGTTCATTAAAATTAAGGGGTCTGCGTTCGTGCCTGGTACACGAAGTATGGAAATAAAAAATAAAAAAAAACACGTTTACAAGTGTTTTTGATATAGATGTACATAAGAATACTTTGATAAGTATGTTTTAACTTAAATAGGGATGGTATAATAAAATTGTGGGGTCTGCGTTCGCACCTGGCCTCCATAGAATGGAAATAGGCACAAACTTTAATAAAGACTTTTCATATCTATTTGTGTAAGTATACTTTGATAATTATGTTTCTGTTTGAAGAAATATGGTATAATAAAATTATGAGGTGTTCGTTCGCACCTGACCTCCATAGAATGGAAATATGTCACAAAGTTTAACAAGGTTTTTTAATATAGATCCACAGAATATTGTGATAAGTGTTTCAGTGTGAACAGGTATGGTATAATAAATTATGGGGTTTATCTATTTTATTTTTACTTTCATCATATTTTGCTTTGGTTTTGATACCCCCAAATTTACAGCCCTTCCTTTTCATAACCTATCATACTTTCATAAATCAGAGTCCATTTTCTGTAGGCTGTTTTTGAACCCAGTCAACGACGGGTACTTTTACTAGTATATATATATAGTTTGGCTTGATTTGGTTGTTTTATAGTGTAGCAACCCTTTTCAGGTTATTTAATGCCGAATCCAGTTATTTTGGAAATAGTATTCATGTTGCATCTAGTTATTTTGTAGAAAGTTTTTATTCTTCAAACTTTTTTGTATCTTCAATCGCTAGTTTGTTGTGTTTGGTTTGGTTTGGTTTGGTTTTTTTTATAGTGGATTTTATCGTTTTTTGTTCCCTGACCTGCAGAAAATGAATGAGTTTAGCAATGGGAGAGGGAGAAGAGTTACAGTACTAATGTTTGGTACATTTTAAGTTAGAAATGGAAGTGGGGGAGATAGAAAGAGAAATGGGAAGAAGGAAAAGAGGGAAAAGGTGGATTGTTATTTTTATTTTTGGTTTTGCAGAAAATAATTAAGTTTTGCAAAAAAAAAAAAGTAGAAAAACAAAAAGCATCAATGTTAGGTGCATTTTGTCCCAGGAAGCCAATATCTTCAGACAGCCTGATCTGGTAGCACCAGCATATATATTTAAAAATAAAAAACTAGACAAATACTGTTAAAAACTTGCTCAATATATGTTACCGTGACATAGGTTGACATATATTCGGTCGATTTTTAACAGTATTTTGTCTAGTTTTTTTTTATTTATAACACCGTTTCCCAAACTTACCGTGTTAAAGAGAGTCAGGCGCCATCTTGAATTTTCCAATACATCGGTATGTTTTTCGAGCTGAATAAATGTTACATTAAATATAAACACAAAAAATATATCCAGTTGGGTAGAAAAGTAACTTATTTTGCCTTTGATAATATTTATTTGTTATATATTTGTTTTTTGACAACTTTTTCGAATCTATGTGTACAGTAATACAAACCCATATATATATATATATATATATATATGTGTGTGTGTGTGTGTGTGTGTGTGTGTGTGTGCTTGCATGCTTCTAATCCAGGTAGGATTTGTAGCTGAAAAATATGTACTGCTTTTATATAATACTGTATAATATAGAGTTTTTTTTGGGTTTTTTTACACGGTGGTCACCACTTATCAAGGCCCGGAAGTCACTCAGGGATAAGGGTTATTGCAAGTACAGTACGTTACTGTGGAGATTTGATGAAGTGTTTACTTAAGGGGGCGGTTCATCAGGAATTTGTTTACGTTGGACTTGAAGACATCCAGGTTGTAGTCAGGTGGGAAGCAGGCAGACGGAACAGAGTTCCACAGGCGTGCAGTTCTAAGAAAGAAGCTTTGTTCATGGAATCTACGTTTTGATTTAGGCACAGATAAAGAGTGGGGAAAATTTTTGACAGTGGATTCAGCTAGATGGGTGTTTTTCGTAAAAGATTGGCGAGAGGGGACCAGAGATTGGAGTTCAGACGTGCAACTGCCATGGAAATAACGATAAAACAAAGACAGGCTCGCAACGTCTCTTCTGTGGGAGAGAGGTTGCAGAGTAGAGAAAAGGGCATCCCCCACTAAGCCACGAAGTTAATTATATAATAAAGTTTTGTTATTTATACAAACGTTTGGACACACATCATGGCATGTTCGAATCGCAACTTTGATAAACTCGATTCTCTTCAGTTTGTGATGTTGGGATCCGTGTATACCGATCTTTACAGAAATAAGAACATGTTTAATAATTCCAACGTTAATAATTATAACCAAATACCGAGTTACAAAAATATGCAAGAAACAATTATTCATACAAAGCAGGATAACATGAAAACATTTGTTCGTGTACGCGAACAGGTGAAGATACTGAATGTTTATGAAAGTTAATTAGTCCTGTTGTATTTTAGGAATAATTGATTGTTCTTGATTTAGGGGTCACTGGTGAAGCTACGGCTCACTAAAGGTAGGTTGGTTGGTTGGTTGGTTGTTTTTGTTTTACGGCATATCAACCCTTTTCAGGTTATTTAATGCCAAATCCAAAGATTTTGAAGAAAAAAATTTTAATAGAATATATTTGTTGTTTTCAAGTCGGTTTCTATTCAACCCATAGTTGGAACCCTAACAGGTACTACCACTCCGGGTCAGAGTGGACCTGGGAGCAATGGTAATTAAAGGGTGGCTCCACACTCCCCAAAGCCCGCAAGCTGGGGCCTCACCACTGGATATAGTTTAAGGTCATATCCAGGACCCCCATTGAGGGACTTTTAACCTCTGCAGGGAGGCAGTCGTGTATTCTAATGCCCCACCAACAGGGCCCGTTAAAGGTAGGAGAGAGAAGGGAGAAATGAAATGCCAAATTTAACGAACAAACCAATCAGGAGGAGGTTTCCACAAGTATAAAAATCTAGTATTCTAAACATAATATTCAAATTGAAATTTTATCACAGTTTTGTGTTCCATACGTTTTATCCAGCAAATTCAAGTACCGTTGGTGGGCTGAACGAATTGACATTGTGGACCGAATAGTTTGCTGTACCCTGGTCTAGCTAATAGAATGAGAAATGATGAATAGAGATAATTCAATTTTCATTTCCGTTTTAATTTTTTCAGCCGAATAATTCTATTCTCTTTCCATTAGCTGAGATCACTGTCACATCTGGATCATTCAACCATTTTGGAATCGGTGCATATCAATCGGTAAAGAAATAAAAATCCATGTACTGACTGTTTATAAAAGTTGAATTTTAGGAATAATTGGTTGTTCTTCGTAAAACATTATGTGTGATTGTTTTTGGTTGGTATTAATGTTTGTGAAGGATCAGACCGCCTTATCTCATAAGTCTGTTTGCTGCTCTCTGATTATGGAGTGTGCGAATTATACACGGGCACCGCTTGATGCCAGTCAAGATAGAGAGAGAGAGAGAGAGAAAAAAGAGAAGGAAAACGGAAAGCTAGGTCAGAGGTCACAGGAAATGCATACATATAAATTTGTCATGTCATGGTGTCAGTTGCCTTATTCTGCATGTGTGTGCTACTGTGCATAGCTTGCTTTGTGTCTGTGTGTCCGATCAAGACACAAAAACGTATTGAGTACATTGTAACGGTTCACTATAGTTATAACCCTTATCCCTGAGTGGCTTCCGGGCCTTGGTAAGTGGTGATCACTGTGTAAAAAAAAACAAAAAAAAAAAACAGAAAATACTGATTTTTTTCGGCCTGAGAAAATCGAGCTTATCACAACTGATGTGTTTGTCTGAATTTGTGAGAATAGCCGTGGAGTATTGTTGTGGGTACTCACTCGCAGACTAAAGATGAATTCTTCCTAATGGTAGAAATAGATTGACTCTCGATAGGGTCAATTTAATTTCGTAATCTGTCAACTTGGCAGTACTTACTATGACGGCTTTGTATGTTTTTGTTTCAATATATTTTACCATTTCTGACTCGTCTCAGTGTCCATGTTTTATGTCGTGACCATTCTAGGGTCACGACATAAAACATGGACATGGAGATGAGGGGCTCGAACTTGACGATGAGATCCAAACTTTCAAACTGAATATCCACAACTGTGCAGCACATCAAATATGCAAACTACTTCCTACTTAACAAGTTTAGGGGAATCCATCACGGCATTCTCCAGCATTGTTTACTATTAGTTAAGCATGTTTAATGTTGATAACACTTTGAAGATAAGCCAGGATTATCACAACTGATCTCAGTAACATCTTCTGTCAGATTCTCTTAGCAAATGAACCTCTAAAATATTGTGATTTTTTTTTCTTTTCTTTGTACGTGTCTCTGCCATGATGCACATACAAGGCTTGGAGACGGTTCTGGGAGAGTTGAAGTGTCGAATGCTCAGCCACCAGGAAGTGATATATGACAAAACTTTTTTGATGACATTACCGTGGTAATGCATAGTATGTTATGTTGTGTTGTCCCCAATAAAAATGGTAAAAGCACACACACATACACACATACACACGCACACATACACACACATGATGAACTCTTCCATCGATTTCAACGTATGAGCTTCTGCCACAATAACTAAGTGGCTCAGAAATCCATACGAATGATTTGTTTACAGTGGTGAATGCTTTGTGTAGAACCAACCACACTTTTTGGTATTACTGCTAACCTTTGTCGGTGCAGATGACTGCCACAGGACACACACACACACACACATATATATAAATTTAAATGAGAAAATTTCAAAACCTGAAAATGTTATGAAATGATAAAATCATTTTTATTTATTTTTTTTGTTGTTGTTGTTAAAGTCCGAATTTTCGTTAATAACCTGGCTTTATCAAGGCCTAATCCTCTCCCTGATAAAGCCAAGTTATCGACGAAAATTGGGACGTAACAACAACAACAACATAAAAAAACATTCAACAACAACAACAAATACAACAACAACAAATACAACAATTGTTTTCTAAAATGTGTGACTATTTCTTATATATGTATATATATAGACAGACTACGGATACTACGGGTGACTGCATGTGAAATTTTTGTGGCAGGAGGTGCGCAATCTCCAACCACACCTCTCTTGAGTTGACATTGTTAAATAACAGTGGCAAGTGAAGTGTACGACTGGAAACAAATGCTGAGATAAGCGGAGAGCACATACAGCACACACACATATATATATATATATATATATATATGACATGAGTCAAACTTTTTAATGTATATATATATATATACATATGCACATAGTTATGAACAGTACATAGGGCCGAGCAAAGCCGGGCTAAACTGCTAGTATATATATAAAGTGGAGGTATTAATTTACTTTATTATTAATTTAATTTATTAATTAAATTGGTATGTAAAGGAAGGCACCTGGAGTATTGATCGAACGAAAAACAAACCATAATGATTTTTAAATAGTTAAGTATTTTTGTATAATAATAATATTAATCACTGCATATGCAAATTTTCAAATTACCTTTTCATTCTAACAATATCCAGCTGTTTATTTCTTCTGTTTATCTATCATTTGAATATAATTTTTATTTTATCTATTTTTTAAATATTTTCAACTATTTATCAGTTATAAATTGTAGATATGTATGTTTATTATAAAATTTAATCTTAGTTTTGACTGTATTTTACAATACAATTCAGTTCTCTTTTCTTCAGAGAGACAGAAACGCATACATTTGAACATTGTTTTAAACTTAAAAAATTTTTTTTATTACATTTTCACCCCAAACAAGGCACATTGCCACTTTGATGTAGGGGGCTACTATTAGGGACACAGGCTACAGGGGTACTAGGTGGGGAGTTGGGCAGCAAGATGTCGGTTCACGTTACACTTGAACTTCTGCATGTCAGTATAGTTGGGGAAGCAGGAACTTGGAAGGGAATTCCAAACTCTAGCGATTCTGGGGAAGAAACTACTGGAGTAGAAGGTTTTCTTACATCTAGGGATCTCAACTGTGAAGGGGTGGGGTTTTGCTGCTTGTTGGGTTTGTCAGGGTATTTACATAGAAGGGGTACAAGTGCTTGCAGTTCGTCGGAACATTCACCGTTAAAGTACCTGTAGAACAGGCAGAGGGATGCTACATTTCGTCGATGGGACAGAGGTTGAAACTTGGATGACAGTTCAGGACGTATTAGGTTGGCGACTCTTTTGAACCTTGTCTAGGAGTGAGAGACTAGTAGCAAATGCACTGGCACAAATATGACAACAATTCGATTGTCAGTCACCCACACTGATAGCATCAACATTTAAAATTGTGCACTCGCTGAGTTTGCATATGCTTTCCCCATGAAAACAGTACACATCTGCTAAAAAGACCCAAAATGTGGGGAGTCAGAGCTCCACCGAAGGGTTCTCACCAGTTGTGCCATATAAGTAAACGAATCAATTTCAAAGATAACATGTACACTGTAAGCGAAACGTGACATAACCCAAGATTGACCCCCAAGATTGACCCCCATGATTGACCCCGGAGTGAATTCCTCCAATAGACCCCTGATGGAAAAAGGATAGGAAGATCAAAAATGAACGTGAAACAAACAACTGAGATTTTATTGCAATGGAAGAGACCGAAGGACTGATATAATTTGACTGTGTCATGCATTACAGGAGTTCAAAAGTCTAAGTAAATGAGGAATTAAGTGATGTTTACTTGAGTAATGGCACCAAACTGGATACTCCACCAGATTAGATGAATTCTTGTTCTGCAATCTGGTAAGACCAATCCTTAGCTTGAACAAACTGAGGAGAAAAAAAAAAGAGAAACCATAAAAAGTTGAATATTGAATGTAGCAGCAAGTCCTTTTTTTTTTTTTTTTTTACAAGGTGGTCACCACTTATCAAGGCCCGGAAGCCACTCGGGGATAAGGGTTAGTATGTTAGTGTTGAGATTTGATAAAGTGTCTTACTTAAGGGGGCGGTTCATCAGGAATTTGTTTATGTTGGACTTGAAGGCATCCAGGTTGTAGTCAGGTGGGAAACAGGCAAACTGAACAGAGTTCCACAGGCGGGCACTTCTAAGAAAGAAGCTTTGTTCATGGAATCTACGTTTTGGTTTTGGCACAGATAAAGAGTGGGAAAAGTTTTTGACAGTGGATTCAGCTAGACAGGTGTTTATCGTGAAAGATTGGTGAGGGGGGGGACCAGGGATTGGAGCTGAGACGAGCACTTGCCATGGAAGTAATGATACTTCTTGGGAACATGTTTACCAGAAATAACAGTTGGAAATAAGTCATACGCCATCCAATATAACTATCCAATTTCTACAGCCATAAAACCTGACATAGTGATATGGAACAAGAAGGAGAAAGAAGCAACCTTAGTGGAAGTCAGTGTCCCCAATGATGCTGGATTAAAGCTGAATGGGAAAAGATAACGAATATCAAAGTCTTACATTTGACATGAAAAGAAACTGGAATCTTAAGATCTCTATCATTCCAGTTATCATAAGAGCAACTTGACTCATGAAAAAGAATTTACAAAAACTAACTAGCAAATATACCTGGTGAACCAAGTGCAAGAGAGATTCAAACAATTGCACTTAAAGGGACGGTCAGAATCTTTAAACGATCTCTCAGTTGGAATATCTGAGTTAGTGGGTGAATGTATGGCATCAGTCAGGATGCTTCATCCCCAGCTTGAACAAACTGATAAGAAAAAAAGAGAAACCATATTCTTATGCAGTTCGACTTTCGTATGACATGTACAAAGGCACACAAGCGAGAGAATAGCATTTCTAAAAACTTATTTAAAAAAATACACATGTGAACACAGAGTTTTAGAATCTTACAAATATCTCTCTGTTGGAATGTATGAGATATCTGGTGAATGTTTGGCATCCAGTAGGATACCCCATCCACAGCTAGAAGAAAGTAATAAGAAAATTGTAAAAAAAAAAAGATGAACCTTACAGACACCATCTTGGGGTGTCTTTGGTTTCTCAGTATAAGGACTTGTAAAGAAAATTGATGTAAACTTAAATAACATTGAACTGGGTATTCCACCAGATCAGATGATTTTTTTGTTCTGCAATCTGGTAAGAACAAGAGATTAAAAGAAAATTATCTTCTTTTCAGCAACTATATATATATATATATATATATATATATATATTAGTTGCTGTATGTGTTGTAACATATACCATAAATTAATTACAGTTCAATATATATATATATATATATATATATATATATATATATATATATCCGGTAGGATGCTCCATCCCCAGCTTGAACAAACTGATCAGAAAAAAAGAGAAACCATATTCTTATAGTTCGACTTTCGTATGACATGTACAAAGGCATTTCTGTAAAAGTCTGAGGAAGAGATTAAAAGAAAATTATCTTCTTTTCTAACTCAACTTTTGAGAGAGGATCTTGATTGAACACTTGTATATCTAAGTATCTCATTATTATGCGTTTGATTCTTGGGCTATTAAACATGCAATATATATTAAAATAAAAACTAAAGCTCAAAGTTTAAAGAAAAATCCAAAGTATTTACTGTACATAAAAATCAAGTGTTGACCCTATAAAACGATGGTACACTTTGACTGCCTCATGCGTCACATGATGCAGAAGTTCCTAAGTCTAAGTTGATGAATTGATCTAAATGATGTACTAAATATTTTGAAAATGATTTATTTACTTTTTTTATTTTAGATTCCAGTGAAATCTTTAACGTTTTGTTTGCTGATATCTAAGAGCATGGAATCAGATTTCAAAGAGAAGTCTTACTCCTGCAAATGTGCGTGGCCGGACATCTTTATACGGTTCCAGTTTCAAAATACATAAACATGAAACAGACAATCGAGAGAGATTTGATTGCAACAGGAAGAAACTGGAGGGCTGCTAGAGATCTGGGTTCAAATCGAAAACAATGGAATACCTTGACTGTAGGATGCAGGAGTTATTAAGTCTAAGCAAAAGAATTGATCTAAAAAGTGTACTAAATAAAATATAATATGTAACAAGTGCGCTTGATAGACAAAGCACAGCGTAATATTAGAAAAATAAACAAATATTTTACTTGTTTGAAATTTATAACATAAATATATTTCAATTTGATTATTTTGATTTGGCTTTCAAGCACACTTGATGCATATTTACATTTCAAAATACAACCACTGAGAGACAACGCGCAGCTCTTTACAAACAGACTTTTCTTTCTCCAACTTTACAACATGGCAAGAAAGAAGAAAAGAAAAAGAAAGAAAGAAAACAACATACTGAGGATGGAGTTTGGCTCCAAAATGTATTTATGTTATAAATTTCAAACAAGTAAAATATTTGTTCATTTTCCTAATATTACATTGTAATTTGGCTTTCAAACGCATATTTTATTTTATAGAAAAGATGTGTAAAATGTACTAGGGACGTTCTAAAAGTAATGTCTCTTATTTTTATATTCCGCCCGAATGACCACGGGATTGCAACACACTGAAGATGGAGTCTATCTCTGAAATATATTTATGTTATAAATTTCAAACAAGTCAAATATTTGTTTATTTTCCTAATATTACGTTGTGATTTGGCTTTCAAACGCATTTGATGCGTATTTTATTTCATTCAAATTAAATCAACGTTTCTATATGGAACTTACACCCTTGACGTTATTCTCGCGTTGCCTACGCACAGTTCCAACATTTCAAAATACAACTGCTGAGATACAATGCGCGACTCTTTACAAACAAGTTTTCTTTATCCAAATTTACAACATGGCAAGGAAGAAGAAAAAGAAAGATGACAACATACTGAGGATGGAGTTTAGCTTCGAAATATATTTATGTCATAAATTTCAAACAAGTAAAATATTATTTGTTTTCCTAATATTACGTTGTGATTTGGCTTTCAAGTGCACTCGATGTGTATTTTATTTTATTCAAATTAAATCAACGTTTCTATAATGGAACTCACGCCCTTGACGTTAATGTACTAAATATTTTTAATATGCTTTGCTCATTTTTTTCTTATTTTCAGATATTGATGAAGTTAAAAAAAATTTTTTTTGATGGCTTTTTTTCTTTATTTTTCGATACCGGTGAAAGAGGAGAAGATAGTAATTTAATTGAATTAATTCAATCTTTTGAACTATTTATTTGTGGATATCTAAGAGTATTGCTTCAAATGCTTTGTTTATTTTTTTTAACATTTTTTTATTTTCAAATTCAGAGTGAAACTTTTTAAAACTTTTTTTCTTGAAAACTTTTTTTCTTTATTTTCAGATTTGATGCATATTTTATTTTATTCAAATTAAACCAACGTTTCTATAATGGAACTCACACCCTTGATATTATTCTCGCATTGTCTACGCACAGTTCCAACATTTCAAAATACAACCGCTGAGATACAACACGCATCTCTTTACAGACTTTTCTGTCTCCAAATTTACAACATGGCAAGGAAGAAGAAAAAGAAAGAAAGAAAAGAAGAAAACATACTGAGGATGGAGTTTAGCTCCAAAATATCTAAATATCTAAGAGCATTACTTCAGATGCTTTGTTTATCTAAAAAAAATTTTTTTATTTTTTAATTCTGGTGAAACTTTTAAAACCTTTTTATTGTTGATCGCTATTTTTTCTTTATTTTCAGATTCCGGTGAAGTCGATATCAAAGAGCATTGCTTCAGATGCTTAGTTTATTTAAAAAATTATTTTTATTTTCAGATTCTGGTGAAATTTTTAAAAACTTTTTATTTTGTTCATAGCTTTTTTTTTTCTTTATTTTCAGATTGTGGTGAAAGTGGAGAAGATAGTAATTCATTTAACTTAATTCAATGTTTTGAAATTTTTATTTATCCATATCTAAGAGCACTGCTTCATATGTTTTTTTTTTGTTTTTTTTCAGATACCAGTGAGAGTGGAGAAGATTGCGATTCAATTACAAGGGAAATCCTTTTTAACTTTTTATTTGTCGATATCTAGAAAGCATGGAATCGGGTTCCAAAGAGAAACCCTACTCCTGCGAAGTGTGTGGCCGGACATTTCTATACAATTCCAATTTCAAAATACACTCGCAGATTCATAGCGGTGAAAAGCCGCATACGTGTGCAGTTTGCGGGTCGTCATTCACGCGCAGTTCACACCTGAAGATGCACATAAAAACGCACACAGGTGAGAAACCATTTTCCTGCAAAGTATGTGCAGCTGCGTTCTCTGAAAATTTCAACCTGAAACGCCACATGTTACGCCACACTGGAGAGAAAGCTTATTTATGTGAAGTGTGCGGTTGCGCTTTCTCAGAAAAATACCTTTTACAACGACACATGCGAACACATACTGGAGAAAAACCTTATTCTTGCAACATATGTGGGGCGTCGTTCTCAAATAATTCTTGTTTCAATCGACATCTGCGAACACACACTGGAGAGAAACCTTATTCATGTGACATATGCGGTTCAGCATTTTTATACAGTGCAACTTTCACTCGACACATGCAAAGGCATACGCAGGAGAATAGCATTGCGAAAGAGTAACCATTTAAAAAATACACATATAGACACATGACAGTGCTTATCCATGAAATTCCTTATTTGACCAATCAACTTTTCATGTGAAGTGTGTGGTTTGGTATTTTTAAACAGTGCAATTTTTGTGTAACACACGTAAAAGCACATGCAGGAGAATAGCATTTCGGAAGACTAACCATTTAAAAAAATACACATATAGACACATGACGGTCCTTATTCATGAAATTCTTTTTGAGGGCAATCAACTCTTTGTGTGAAATGTGTGGTTTGGCATTTTTAAACAGCACAATTTTTGTGCCACGTGCAACAGCACATGTGGGAGAATAGCATTTCTAAAGACTGTACCTTCCTTTAATAATTACAGGAAACCTACTCAACCACTGATAGCCATGGCTAATGATACATTTTAAACTTTAATTCAAGCCATTATATATCAAAAATAATTTTATAAAATCAATAGTAGGTTCTCTACAGTGCAATGTAGACTGCAATGTATTGTGACCCACACAGTTTTAGAATCTTAAAAAGATCTCTCGGTTGACATATATGAGATAGCTGGTGAATGTCTGGCATCCAATAGAATGCTACATCCACAGCTAGAACAAATGAATACAGAAAGTGAAAAAAAGTGATTAAACTACCAGACACTATCCTGAAATGTCTTTCATTTCTCTGTGCAAGTTTTTGTGGGGCATTCTTATACAGTGCTACTTATGCGCGAGCCTTTTCTAGTCTCACACAAAAACACGCGTTCACATCTCAAGCTATATTACTTGTCATATATATATACGCACACACAAACATACGCGCACATGTACACACAAGTAGATATATTAACGTTTGTGTACATACACTCACATTCACGTGTATACACACACACGCTAACGCACGCACATGTATGCACAGACGGACAAAGTCACTTCCCCTTTCAAAGGAAATCCACACATGCACAAAAGACCAGTGGAAACATCTATAAAAGAAAGAGCAAAAAGCAGCTTCTCCCTTTTTAGGACCAGCTTTCGAGCTGTAGGGTCTATGGACCGACAGCGTGCCTCACACCACTTGCTACTATGTGGGACAAAAAGCTAACAGACAGTACGTACACTTTATACGCTTTCTATCTCCATAACCTGGATTGACTTTCTCACTCTATCTCCCCTTTCGGCTTTGGTCCATCAAAACAGACATGTGCGCGATGCTCTACTGAGCTTAACCCTCTCTTTCTACAGGCCGGCTTGCCACTTCGCATTTCTCTATTGTATTCCCCTTTCCTTCCACGCGTGTAGTCGTTAACGGCCGAATGAACACATGTACACCCAAGACTTTCATTTCTCAACAGAAAATAAACGACATGTTTATTTTATTCCAGTATTTGAGTTCTTTGTTTCCTTCATTCAATTCATTTCATTATTTTTTCTTGTAGCGAGTTAGAGTATTTATATCCTGGTCTTCTACACTTATGCATGACACATGCAAAGGCACACACGAGAGAATAACATTTCCAAACACTAATCGTTTAAAAATAATATAATAATATGTGCTGCTGCATAATCTGATAATATCAACCTGAAACAACACATATTAAGGCACACTGGCCCCAAAAAGCTGGAAAAATACACTAGCCAATTCCATAGTGTTAAAACAGAAGAATGGGCCAACCATAAACGGGCAAAATACCTACCGACTGAACTATCCCAAGGATCTATTCATAGGGATGGTTCCCTGGACTGGCCCAAAAGAGGATCTCTCCATTACAACTAAGAGAGGTTGATATTGGCTGATATTGGATAAGAGAGGTTGATATTCATGACGAACGCCTTCAAAAAGATGAGTGGTCTAAGCAATAATAATAAATGCAAGTTCTGCAGCACTGACATTGAGAGTGTGGGCTACTTGATCTCTAGTTGCAAAGTCTTACTTGGAGATGGCTATTATACAAATCACTATAATGGAGTTTGCAAATACTTTCATTGGAAGATATGTAAGAAACTAAACTTTCAATGCAGTAAAAAATCCTTGGAACATATACCCAAGCAAACAGTTGGGAATGAAAACTACACAATTCACTATGACTACATAATCCCTACTGGTACATATCTAGAAAACGCAGCTGTTAAACCAGATATAATGATTTGGGACAGAGCAAATAAAAAAGCGACCATAATAGAAGTCAGTGTACCCAATGATACAGGGCTTAACAGAGCTGAGAGGGAATAGACAAAGTATCAAGGACTTATGTATGATATGAAACGAAATTGGAAATTAAAAGACGTTTCAATTATACCAGTCATCATAGAAGCAACTGGGCTTATGAAAAAGAACTTTAAAAAGTACATAGCAAGTATATCCAGTGAACCAAGTGCAAGTGATATACAAACGATTGCACTGAAAGGGACAGCTAGAATCCTAAAAAGAACTCTTGTTTGGACTCACTAAAATAGGGGTAAATGTCAGACATCTGGTTGGATGTTTCACGCCCCAGAAGAAAAAGATGAAGAAAAATGAAAAAAAAAGTGAGAGAACTTGAATGCCTACTAGACACTATCCTCGAGTGTCTAAGGTCTCTCTGTACAGGGGTTTGCCAGAACAATCTGGCACGAGGATACTTTTTCATAGAAGTAAACCCTGACAAAATATGCAAAATCACATAGTATTCGCAGCCCAAATAAGATCTCCTTTCTATGGCTAACCCACATTAGCTTTTACAAGAAATGGTGCACCTTCTCCAAGTGATGTTACCTCAAGTAATAGCACAAAGCTGGATACTACACCAGACTAGATAAATTCTTGTCCTGGAATCCAGTAAGACCAAGAGACCAAAATAAAAGATATACTACAACATATGAAAATGGTTAGTTGGGGAGAGGAAGATTACGTTCTCAATCTCTTTACTAACTGTATTAACCGTTCCTCTTAAGTTATCCAATTTACCAAATTTACACTACTAACGATTAATGATATTGTCCCATTGACTACTGTACACTCTTTAACCCTTATCCTCGAGTGGCCTCTGGACCTTGATAAGTGGTGACTCCTACGTAAAAACAATAAAATAAAAAATTCAGTGTTTGAGAGATAAAGAACTTTAATAGAACATTCGAATATCTATGTATCTCATATAGAGTTTGAGTGTTAGCCCCAGGTTGGGGGCCCCTTGATTTCTGAGAACTTCGACTGAACTAAAATAAAACAAAAAAGCATTTTACATTAAATAAAAACACTAAAAGCTTTCTCCGTTAGGTAGACAAGTAACTTATCTTGCCTTTGATAACATTTATTTGTTATATATTTGTTTTTTAACAACTTTTTCCGCATCTGTGTGTATAGTAATATAAACCCCCAAACTATTTTTGCAAAACTCTTTTTAGTTAATTATTTTATAACCAATTTTTGTAGAACATAGACAAGTGAGGCCCCTATAGCAAAATACACATCGGTGCAGTCACTGCAGTACTAGTTCGTTTGAGGGAGTATTCATTATTTTGAAAAGGAAAGAAATTTTGGCGTGTGTGGCCTTTTTTTTTTTCTTTTTTTTCGATATTATGCTTTTTTATTGGATATTTTTTCCTTACCGTGTTTTTTGTTTTGTTTTGAGGATGGATATTTTTTGTTTTTACCGTGCTTTTTTGTTTGGATGGATATTTTTTATCTTGCCGTTTTTTTTTTGTTTTTTGTAGATGGATATTTTTTGTTTGGCCATGTTGTTGTTTTTTTTGGGGGTGGGGATAAAAATTTCAATTTGGCTTGAACCTTGCGATTTTCGGATTATTTTGTTATTGTATTTTTTTAACCGGATTTAACGGTGTGTGTGTGGGGGGGGGTAAGGGCACAAGTTCCAAACATTTAAAAACATTAGAAACACCTCAAATATTGTGAGAGGCACTTAAACGATAAAAAAATCACGGTAACATAAGTGCATAAGCACCATAATTTTTTTGCTTACATTTTGTTTGTTTGTTAAAACCAGCTTAAAAAAAAAAATGATCCGGAAATCCCAAAATTCAAGCCAAATTGAATTTTTCATTTTTTATGTTTGGACGAAAATAATTATTAAAAAAAAAAAAAAAAAAACAGTTGTGTTTTCGCCAAGTAAGTTTTTTTTATTATTCAAGAAAAGAAAAGATAATCATAAAGGTTTTTGTTTATTATCGTCACAAATGCTGATCTAGACGTGCACCAATTTTCCTGTTAATAATAAAAAAAAACATGGGCAAACAAAAAATATCCATCAAAATAAAAAAAAAACACGCCCCCCCCCAAATATCCATCCCTCCAAAAAAGTATATAACAAAATAATCTGAAAAGCACAAAGTTCAAGCAAAAAAAAAAATAATAATAATAATAAAACAAGGCCACACACGCCAAACTTCTTTCCTTTTCAGAATAATGAATGCTTCCTCGAACGAACTGCATACAACATCGGAGCTGATGTTTATTTCGCTAGAAGGGTCTCACTCGTTTACGTCAGCCTAATTTTTTAAGGAGCAAAAACTTAAAAGTATTTAGGAAAATATATAATCTCGTTCCCTGTTTTACAAGTGATGAATTCAAAGCATTCATGAATGCCAATGGAATTCGGCACATTTTCACAGCTCCTTACCATCCTTCCTCAAATGGACAAGCTGAACGCAGTGTGCGCACTTTCAAGGAAGCGCTTAAAAGGATGGAAAAAGACCACAAGGCAACACTTGAAACCAACGTAAACAGATTTTTATTCACTTATAGGATAACTCCCAACTCATCAACTGGGGTTTCTCCTGCCGAACTGATGTTCCAACGACAGTTAAGAATGGCGTTTCATTTGGCAAAGCCAGACACATACAGCGCTCAGGATGTGAAAAATAAAATGGAAAGGGGGAGCAAAGTAATGGTACTGCTCCGTGAATTTAAAGTAGCCGATCCTGTACTTGTGCGTAACTATGGATCTACTCAACAATGGATTGAAGGTACCATTACCAGACAGTTGGGAGCAGTGAGTTTTGAAGTGGAAACTGATAGAGGGCTAGTAAGGAGACATGCGGACCAGCTTGTGAAACTCCCATCACTGGGAGCAGTGGGACTTACACCTGAGATACAAGCAGATAACGCTGCAGAGAATCTTGAGAATTTCAGCACACCAGAAGTTTCCAGCATGCCTAAAGTTCATGAGGAAAGTTTAATACTTGAGAGCAGGCATATGGAAGAAGTTGTAGGGACTTCAGCAGTGGTAGGAAAATCGGCATCACCACCCTCTCGTGAGTCAGGACATATTCGGAGACCACCCAAAATAATTTGAAGACTATATTTGTGATCCGGAGTAAGATTGAAGGGATGTAATATATTGGACAGGGTTATCTCCCTTACACTCCAATGAAACTATTGATGCCCTTTATCACTAGAGGGCGTAACAGTCTTTTACGGTGCATTTGTCAATAAAGCGAACGTGAAACAGCCATTTTGTTTTGGCACGTACTAACAACTCATTCATCTATAATGTTAATTTTGTGTTTTTATTCATGTGCAGTGTTGTTTGTTTTTGTGTTGTGTTTTAAATGAACACAGTTATTTTTAAAGTGTTTTCAAATCAAATTATTTTTTTTCTTTTAATAATTTTTATTTTGATTTTATTCAAAAAATATCTTTATTTAATAAATTAATTTTTTTAAATATAAGAACTTTGACTATTGTGCTGTTTTTTTATTTTATTTTTCTAAGACACACACACTAATATATATATATATTTAATATAATATATTTTTTATTTAACAATATATATTTTTTAATGTAATAGTATATATTATTTTAAAATACAATATGTATGTTATACGATTGATGTCAAAATTAAAACACGAAGTTATTAAAATAAACAATTGTTTATTTTTTTTATATATTTCGGAGTAAAAATCTCTCATCGGTCTTATAACTTTTCTCTTTTTCCTCACAATGATGTTAAGTCGAAAAAAGTCGAGGAAAGAGTCCAAGTTATGTTAACTGCGGTGTTGTTTTTGTAATGCAGGAAAGGTTGTGCTTGGCTGCGCAATTTAAAAATCAGGGTAGTTTTCTTTCTTTTTTTCTCCATAATAATAATAATAATAATAATAATAATAATAATAATAATAATAATAATAATCTAGAAACTTTTCTAATTAAAAATATATTCTTTGTAATTTAATAATATATAATATATATTTTTTTAAATATAATAATATAGATATTTTTTAATTTTATATGTGCACTTTTTATTTAATAATATATACATATATGTATATATATATTAATTTGATATACATATTTTTATTTAATAATATACGTATTTTTAATTTAATATTATACATACTTTTTTATTAAATATATATATTTTATTGAATAACCTATGTATTTTTAAGTTTAATAATATATGTATTTTTAAAATTTAATAACATATATTTTTTTAATTAAATATATATTTTTAATTTTGGAATTTTTTACATGAATAATATATGGATATTTGTAATTTAATAATATACATATTTTATTTAATAATATTTTGTATTTATTATTTATATTTAAAAATAGTTTTTATTTAATAATATATATTATATATATATATATATACATATATATATTTATTTAATATGCATATATATTTTTATTGAATATTACATTCATTCTTTTATAATTTAAAAAATACTTTTTTAACTTTAGAATATATTTTTTTAATTTAATATGTATATATTTTTTAGTTTAAAATATGTGTATATATTTTTCATAATAAAAACATATTTTTAAATTGATTAATATTATTTTTTACGATTAAAAAATATATATTGTTTAATTCAATAATATGTATATATATTTCATAATTTTAAATATATGTATTTTTTAAATTTATAATATAACTTTTTATAATTTTAAAATACGTTTTTTATTTTAGAATATAGTCTTTTTATAACTTATAATGATATATTTTTTAATTCATAATTAATTTTTTTAAATTTAACAACATATCTTTTATAATTAAAAAATGTATATTTTTTATTCAGTAAGATGTATATATATTTAAAAAAAATTATAATTTGTATATTTTTAAGCATATAACATAATTTTTATAATTTTTAAAATATAGTTATTAATTCAATGATATACTTTTTTATAATTTATTATATCTATTTTTTACTTTTATATAATTTTTTTAATTAAAAACATTTTAATAATATATTTGACAACGTAAATATATATATATATATATATTTATTTATTTGATAATAATTTTTTATAATTAAACATATTTTTAAAAGTTTATATAATTTTTTATAGTTTAAAAATGTATATATTCATTTAATTTCATATTTTTTTTAATTTAAAAAATATATATTTTGTATTTAATAATATATTTTTTCATCATTTTAAATATATATATATATATTTTCATGTAATAATGCAATGTTTTATAATTAAAATATATTTTTTAAAAATTAATATTATAATTTATAAATAAAAAATATAGATTTTTAAAAATTTTATGCTAAATTCTTTTTATAATTGAAATGATGCAATTATTTTCATAATTAAATAACAATTATATGATATATTATTATTTTTGATAATTTAATAATGTTTTGTAATTTTATATTTTTTATTATTTGATAATAAATTTTTTTATTATCATAAAAATACTTTTTTATTTAATATAATTTCTTTTTATTTTCAATAAGTATTTTTATAATTTAGTTAAACATTTTTATCAATTTAATAGTATATTTTTTCATAATATTTTTATACTATATATTTTTACTATATAGAAATATATTTTTAAATTTTTGATAAATTATTTACAATGTAATAATATACTTTTCAAATGATATATCCTGCGGTGGGTGGCCGTAAATAAAGGATATTCAAGAAAGGTATTCCACCAGGGAAATAAATGGATAAAGAGGTTCTGAAGTAATAAAGAAACAGAGAAGTTTATTGAGAATATTTACAGAGACAGCATGTTACGTTTTTCAAGTGTTCCCGCCTGTATTTTATAATTTAATAATATATTTTATAATTTAATAATATAATTTGAATGTCTACTGGAGAGAACTTGTGGATAAGGGTTATTGCATGTACAATAATCAATGGGATAGTATCGTAGTAATCGTTAATATTGGAGATTTGATAAAGTGTCTTATTAAGGGGGCGGTTCATCAGGAATTTGTTTATGTTGGACTTGAAGACATTCAAGTTGTAGTCAGGTGGGAAACAGGCAAATGGAAGAGAGTTCCACGGGCGTGCATTTCTAAGAAAGAAACTTTGTTCATGGAATCTACGTTTAGGTTTAGATAAAGAGCGGAGGAAATTATTGATAGTGATTTCTGCTAGATGGGTCTTTATTGTGAAAGATTGACGAGGGGAGGACCAGAGATTGAAGCTCAGACGAGCACTTGCTATGGAAGTAACGATAAAACAAAGACAGGCTCACAACATGTCTTCTGTTGGAGAGAGGTTGCTGGGAAGAGAAAAAGGCATCCCCCACTAGGCTACGAAGTCTATTTTGTATTCTGTCAAGGCAGGATAGGCTGTTTTTAGCAGCGCCTGCCCATATGTGGCAGCAGTACTCCATCCTTGGACGTACTTGGCTTTTATATAGATAGAGAATTGCATCAGCAGTGAGATATCTTCTGGAGCAGTAGAAGAATCCTACCATTTTTCCAACGACCTTGGCAACAGACTTGATGTACGTGTTCCATTTCAGATCAGGATTAAAGGTCAATCTCAGAATTTGTCAAAATATGGAGCCTCCCCAAGACGAGAGCCATCCATTTCAATTGATGTCAGATGGAGATCAGAGCGTTGATGTAAAGATAGAAGCTTGGTTTTAGCTGCATTGAAAGTAACCAGCCACCTCCTCCCCCACTGTACCACGTGCTCAAGATCAGAGGAGAGAGAATTAGAGAGAACTTTGTCATTTACGGCCTTTGATGTGTTGTCATAGATGTCAACAAATGATTTAAGTATGTGTTTTGGGAGATCATTGATGTAGATCAGGAAGAGAGTTGGACCCAGGATGGACCCCTGAGGGACTCCAGCATTAATACTGTGGGCCTCTGATTTCTGCCCATCAACCACTACTCTTGTGAACCTATTAGAGAGAAATGATTTAATAATTGAGAAAACATTTCCAGTTATACCGTAGATGGAAATTTTGTAAAGTAGGCCTTTATACTATACCTTATCGAAGGCTTTTGATATGTCAAGAGCAATTGCCCTAGAAAGGAAGCTTTTGTCAAGAGATGCACTAATCCTATGTGATATAACTGTAATAAGATTTCTTTGGTATGACTAGCCATCACTAGCTTTGACGAAGAATTGTACACTTTCTCCAAGTGATGTTACTTCAAGTAAGAGCAAGAATCTGGATACTCCACCAGACTAGATGAATTCTTGTCCTGGAAGACATGAAGAGACCATAAGAAATGAACACTATAACATATTTAAATGGTTAATTTAGGAAATGAAAATTATCTTCCCAACTTGTTTACTAACTCGATGTTTGAGATGTAAAGGATATTTTTTTGATGGAATATTCGAGTATCCATGTGTCTCGAATGTTCAAGAAATGAAGTCCAAGAGATCAAATGTTATCCCCGGAAAGGGGGTCCCTAGATTTCTGAGAACTTAGTTTGAAGTAAAAAGAAAAAGAAAAAAAAAAAAAAAAGAAAAAATAAGCATACCATTTCAAACCTGTAATATTTAAAAAAATAATACAAGAATCATTCCAAAAATAAAGCCTTCTATTTATTTGACTAAAAAATTGAAAAGCTATGAAAAAGAAAATTAATGTAACTGCGATGCCATATTTTTCTTTCCATTTCAAAAAACTCAATCATGCTTTGCAAAGCCCAAAATGAAAAAATATGATATTCAAAAAATATAATATTAAAAAAAAAAAACATATATATAATATTAAAAAAATATATATAATATTAAAAAAAAATATAATATTAAAAAAATATAATATTAAAAAAATATAATATTCAAAAAATATAATATTCAAAAAATATAATATTCAAAAAATATGATATTAAAAAAAAATAATATTCCAAAAAAAATATAATATTCAAAAAAATATATAATATTCCAAAATATATAATACTCAAAAAAAATATAATATTAAAAAAATATATATAATATTAAAAAAAATATAATATTAAAAAAATATATATTAAAAAAATATATTAAAAAAAATATATAATATTAAAATAAATATAATATTCAAAAAGAAAATTAATGTAACTGCGATGCCGTATTTTTCTTTCCATTTAAAAAATTTCAATCATGCTTTGCAAAGCCAAAAATGAAAAAAAACAATTTTCATCTATATATATAAAAGCGAAAATGTATGTATGTATGTATGTATGTACGCTTTTTCTCGATGTCCACAAAAGGCTTCTTTCAGAGAAGCGCTCACTCGCTTCACAACTTAAAACTTTTTATATCATCTATAAATTGTAATATCTCGCAGTTAACCACAGAGCTCGCCTGTCTATTTAATTTTATTGACTTTCAAACATTAATTATTCCACATTTCCCGCATCGGCACGCGTTACATTCGGTTTTCGGTATAAACAAAAAGCGAAACTCGACTCTAATCACAGGCCCAGAGCCAGTGGTCTCTAGAGAGCTAAGTAACGTTTGGTCAATGTCGACTTCGTCATATCAGACGGTAGCTTTCATTTCGAGACGAGGGAGCGGGTTTTTATTGACCTCATTAAAAACTGTCCCGCACAAAATGCTAACTGCTAAATACCTATCGCCGTCACATCAATCAAAAACGCGCACCTGTTTTTTTTTTTTCACACTTTACTATTTTCCAACTGCGCATCGACAACTTTTTCGAATCTATGTGTATAGTAATACAAACCCCAGAAGTAGCCTACAGGAGTCGACAAAAATACACCAAGAATTTTCATTGCAAACACTGGAAGAATGGGCCAACCAACAGCATGCCAAATATTTTCTGAATGAATTAATCCAGGATAATAGAAGGCCCTATAGACTGGCTGCAGGAGAATCACTCCATAATGATCAGGAGAGAATTTTAATAGCTGAAAAACTTGTATACTGCTTTATCTCCCTTTCCGCCTAAACTGACCTGCCTAATCTCCCTTTCTACCAGTTTATCCTGTTCTTAATGACCATCGTTATGTTTCCTTGATAGCCACAGACTTCTTTTTACAAAAAACTCAGTAGCAGTTGTCCTACTCGATGAATTATCGTAATTTTTGGATATATCAATTTTTTTCGATATGGCAATAAAGTATATAATATCATTTTTACTTAAAACGACAAATTAAAAAAATTGATCAGTCTACTTATAGTTTTACAATCAACAGATTTTGAAATGGTATTTGTGCATTATTACTGTCATAGAACAACCTTTTTGGTTTCATTTTGAAGATCGCAGAACAAGAGGAAGACAATGCAATTCCAAAATTACCTGAATATTAATGAATTAACAAAACAACTTTAATCGTGTTAGCAGGTGGAAAATTGCCGCCATCTTGTTTAAACCAAAACAGAAAATTACCTTCTTTTTTTTAATTCTCATGTGTTTTATGATCGTTTTCATTAAATTCTACTTTTTATTTTCTTTAATAAATAATTTTCTACGTTATCAATTTTCGCAATTTTTTTGATATAATCATCTTAAAACTGCGATGAATACGTAGATATCATTGTTTTCATGTGAAATTCAGTTTTACGATTTCCGAAAATCTCGTCCCAATTCTGTAGAAGCAACATTGTTTTAAATAAAATAATTGGTGCTTTAGCACCAATTATTTTATTTAAAACAATGTGTTAATAAAAAAATAATTAATTTAGAAAAAACAACTGTCATTTTAATTTTTAATAATTTTTTTCGTCACAGGAAACGGTTTAAGAAAAACAAAACTCTGCGAATACCTTTCTTACTCACTATCCTATACTCAAGGAGAGCAAGGAGCGTTCTAAAAACATCCGTTTCCCGTGACTCGCCCTGTATGTTTTTATTAAAATATTTTATATACAAAAAAGTTTTTCATTTTTGTTCTGCTGACAATGTTTCGCTTTTTTGGTTAGCAAGGTCAAGGCTTTTCATGAAGTTCAAGGTTTCATAACCGACAGCAATCTTGGCTTTGGTTGGTTGGTTTTGTTTTACGGCATATCAACCCTTTTCAGGTTATTTAATGCCGAATCCAAAGAAATTTTTTTTAATAGAATATATTTGTTGTTTTCAAGTCGGTTTCTATTCAACCCATAGTTGGAACCCTAACAGGTACTACCACTCTGGGTCAGAGTGGACCTGGGAGCAATGGTATTAAAGGGTGGCTCCACACTCCCAAAAAGCCCACAAGCTGGGGCCTCACAACTGGATATAGTTTAAGGTCATATCCAGGACCCCCATTGAGGGACTTTTACCCTCTGCAGGGGGGCAGTCGGCGTATTCTAATGCCCCACCGACAGGGCCGAATCTTGGCTTTGGATCACGAACTTTGGACATATTTAAAATGTGATTTTCTCCACTTAAAATAATTTTTAAGTCGAAATGACTCCTCATGTCATAATATTTAATAACAAAAACACATTTCGGGTTTGTATTACTGTACACATAGATTCGAAAAAGTTGTCAAAAAACAAATATATTACAAATAAATATATCAAAGGCAAAATAATTTACCTTTTTTACCTAACTGGATAAGTTTTTAGTGTTTTTTTATTTATTTAATGTAACATGTTTATTCAGCTTGAAAAACAGTGTTTACCGTCGTTACCGATGTATTGGGAAATTTAAAATGGCGCTGCTGAGCCGCCGAACTCTCTGCTGAACCACGGTAAGTTTGGGAAAATGAGTTAAAAATAGAAAAAAATATACAAAATACTGTAAGAAACTCGCTCAATATATGTGACCGTGACTTATATTCGGTGGGTTTTTTAACAGTATTTTGTATTTTTTCATTTTTTTTATTTTTAATTCATTTTCCCACACTTACCGTTCGGCGGCATTTTTAATGTTCCAAGACATCAGTAAACACTGTATGTTTTTCGAGCTTAATGTTACATTAAATAAAAACAATAAAAAAAATCATTCGCTTAGGTAGAAAAGTAACTTATCTTGCCTTTGGTAACACTTATTCGGTACTTGTACAGTTTAGTCAAGACATTAAAAAATAAAAATATCGAAAAAAGTTTAAATTGTATCCGTTATAGAACGAAATTCTCCGGGAAAAAAATTTCACTTAATTTCATCAAGTAGTTCTTTCTTTTTTTTTTTACAGCGGAAAAACACGTTTTTATGAGAGCGCGTTGAAAGCGGCCATCTTGGATTTAAAAAAATTTGTTTGAATTTTAGAAATGACAAAGGGAGATAACTCCAGTTAAAGCGCTGACACCCCTTCCCATCTTTAATACTAGCTTTTCTTCCTAAAAGTCGAACATTTTGCTCGGTATCATAACAAATTGTTTTTTCGCTGTAAAAAAAAAAAAAAAAAAAAAAAAAACTACTTGATGGAATTAAGTAAATTTTATTTTTCAGAGAACTTCGTTCCATAACGTATACATACAATTTAAACTTTTTTCGATATTTTCATTTTTTAATGCCTTGACTAAACTTTACAAGTACCCTTTTTTTTTGGTGCCGGGAAAACTCGTCTCGGGAAAACCCGTCTCGGGAAAACTCGTCTCCGGAAAACTCGTCCCCTTTCGCTAGGTAGGAAAACTGGTCCCGTATTGAATAAATATCGATTGAAAACACATTTTATGATCGTTCTTGAAGGAGATATTGTTTTATAAAATAGACTATAGCCCCCCATAATATTTAAAAAAAAATATTTTTACTTGTTTAATTTTTTTTTTTTTTTAAATAAAATTGATTTTCTAAGTGTCCATTTTCTACCTAACTGGCTAAGTTCTTAGTGGTTTCACTTATTTTAAAGCGTTTATTATGTTCATACAAAGTTAATTACAAATTTTTTTGTTCTTATTTTAACGATGTTTTTTGGAGTCATAAAAACAATAATAAAAAAAAAAAAAAATTAAAAAACAGGGAGCGATTATTCGATTCTTCGTTACTTTTTTGTTTTGGTTTTTTAATTATGATAGTTTTTTTGTTGTTATGTTTTTGTTTTCTCTCATACCAAATGCACTCATGCGTTATTTAAAATTATAATTTTATCAATTATCAACATTTATTGTCGTCCTGTCAAATTTTGCAAAAATTAACTAATAAATTAAAAGCGAAATATTTTTTTGGCGCGAGAGATGCCATCAGTGTAAGAAATTTCGTGAAAATAGTGAATAATTCCACCCCATCTTTCCAAGCTTATAACTCCTCGAAAAATGTAATTCAAGCCCTAATTTTTTTTTCAATTAAAGGAGCAAGGACCAAGGTTTTATTAAAAAAAAAAACAAAAAAAAACAATGTGTTTTTTTTTAAAAAAAAGGTTTTAAACTTCGGATTTTACAGGTAAATTTCTAAACAAGCGATTTTTTTGTTGTTGTTTTACATTTGAATATATCATTTATTGATCTTTTCTCTTCAATTTGTGATATATAAAACTCTCCGACATAAATTAATTATTTACTTTTTAATAGACATTTCAAAATGAGAGGCGTGAATTATTCGACCCCCTGTCTTTCCAAGCTTATAACTCCTCGAAAAATGTAATTCAAGCCCTAATTTTTTTTTCAATTAAAAGAGCAAGGACCAAGGTTTCATTAAAAAAAAAAGACAAAAAAAAAACAATGTGTTCTTATAAAATAAGGTTTTAAACGTCGGACTTTACAGGTAAATTTCTAAAAAAGCGATTTTTTTTTTGTTTTAAATTTGAATATATTATTTATTGACTTTTCTCTTCAATTTGTGATATATAAAACTCCCCGACATAAATTAATTATTTACTTTTTAATAGACATTTCAAAATGGGTGACACTTGGGGGGGGGGCGTGAATTTAAAAAAAAACGTTTGTCTAAAATATTATATTCGGTTTATTGGAAAGAACATAAAATTTCACATTGACCCTGAAAATATCGTAAAAATAGAATCAATAGAAAAATTTTGATAGATTTTTAAAGTTTAAAAATTGAAAAATATTGAGTTCGGAAAATTCATTACTGCTTAAAAAAAAAAAAAATTTCTATTACTTTTAAAACAACTGTAATAGTTTATTTTGGAAGTATAATCCATAAAGAAAATAAATAACCCACTTTTAACAGAGAAATTACGAGATTTTTATATTGTATTCGCAGTTTCGTGTTAGGGGTGTCAAAAATTCCTACAAAAATTCTGATACTGCTAGAACAATCTCTCGTTAACTCATTTTTAATTTTTACTTCAATATTCTAAAATCAATCATTAAGAGAAAAAGTAATCACTAAATAAATTTATTAATCAATTTTATTGAAAACTCCGCTATCGTTTATCAAGAATCTTTTTAATTTCATTTTTTGTTGGTTGTTTTTCGGAGGGAGATATAGTTTTTACCCCCCCCCTCTCAAAATTATATTTTAAAAAATAATAAAATTTTCTTTTTAAAACCAAATCTCCCTTAGTAATTTCTTTAATTTTCTATTTTTTAGCGATTATCAAGACCCCTAAGATGTGATATACCGGACATTATTTCTCGTCCTCACGTAACACTTTTGTTTGTTTTCTGTTTTTTTTTTCTTTACCGAATAAACGATTCCAAATAAATTAAACAACAGTAAATAAGAAAATTCTTTTTTATATTAATATTAAAAAAAAAAAAAAAATGCGGTCTCGTTTATGAACATAATAAACGCTTTAAAATAAGTGAAACCACTAAGAACTTAGCCAGTTAGGTAGAAAGCGGACACTTAGAAAATCGATTTTATTTAAAAAAAAAAAAAAAACATTAAACAAAAAAAATATTGGGTTTGTATTACTGTACACATAGATTCGAAAAAGTTGTCAAAAAACAAATATTATTTGTATTGTTCAATGTTTTAAATGATAAAATTAGGTAGGGGAAAAATGGGCAAGCAAAAAAATGGGGGACCTAGTTTTGAAAGCCGATTTATAATAATTTTTTGTAGGTTTCCGACCACTTTTTGATTGCATTTGAAAGATTAAGGACTAAACTTAATTTCTTACAGAGAGGGAAAAAATATTTGTACACGTGAAAAAAAAAAAAAAAAAAAAGTTATGAAATGTTTTCGCGGCGAGCTAATGAATTCAGCTAAATTTTGAAGTTAAATAAATTCATTGTAAAAATCCTTTAAAAGATAAATATTAGTTTTCTGGGTCTAATAAGACAACTAGTAAATTAAAATCCTAAGATATTGAATTAAATTATAAAAAAAAACAACATCTTGTTTATACAAAATACAGCCCAATTAGCCATAAAAAAAAAAAGAAAAAACAAGTAATTATGCCATTCGGGAAAACGCAACCGATAAAAGTTTGTAAACACGAATATACGGAAGCGCAAAATTTCAGCCAATCAAAACGATATTTCAAAATGAAGTCATGATAGTAAAAGGAAGTAGGGGTGTCAGATTTCTTTTTCCCCCTCCCCCCAGACGTGCATCTATACATTCATATTCTGAAAGTTTGTATAAATTTTTACCATTTTTTAATTTAATTATTTTTTATGTTCTCGTTTTTAATTTTTTTTTTTTTAATTACTGTTCAAGATTATATAAAAAAAATTATGTTACGCCGAAAGTTTCACGTTCTTGCGAGCAAGAAAATTATGTTGCAATATGAGAAATCTGTAATTAAAAAAAAAGTAAAAATATTTTTGCTATTTGTGTAAAAATATTAAATAAACAATGCTTAATTCAATGGTAATATCGGTAGTTCGAGAAATTAATTTTTCTTCGAGTTTGTGGGGGTCGCCTGGCCTTTTTTTGGGAACTGACTTCCTCCACAAATAATAAAAATAAAAATAAGAAATCTTATGTGCAACACAAACGGAGGTTTATTTCCGGAATAGAAATAACAAATAATAACAAGTTAAAACATAGTTCTCAATATTTCAGAGTTCTTTTTTTTTTTAGTTCATATGAAAGGTGGAGAGTCTCTTTTTTGTGTTCTTTGAATGTTCAAATATGTAACATAGACAATATTAATGTTCGTCTGTTAAAAGAGAGTATTAATGCGCGGAGCAGTGGAAATGAAATAATTGATGTTTGCACGCGTGGTAAGTCCTAATGAGAAAGCGTTGAATGAGTCGGAAGAGTTTAAAGAGACGAAAGAATGCTCGAAAGGCTAAGAGACTAAAGAGATAGATTTTGTGTTTGTGCATGTTTATATTTGGTTTGATTCGCTCCAAACGAGCTCTAGAAAATCAGTTTTAAAATGTGTCCGAGGAGGAATTCCATTGGACGGAAGACATCAACTACGTACGCACCTTTGGTATATAAAGGTCACGCCGGAATTTGCGTGGGTGTCATTTTTCATTTTTTTAACGCGCCGAAACAATCAATTGCACTGCGCGCCTAAATTGTATTTAACGATTTTAAATTTGAATATTAAACTGTGCCAACTGGCACAAGTTATATTGAATTAAGGGAGGGGTTAAAATGTTTATACATTTTGAGCATCGGCATTCATTTTGCCCGTACCTAATAAAATAAAATTTTAAATTTATAAAATAAAGCACATTCAATCATTTTAAAACTTTATCTTTCATTATTCCTCTTTTTCTTTTTTTTTTTTTTTTTTTGTTAAACAACGTGGTTTACATTAGGCGCTATTTTGGCCAAGATCAAAGTGTAGTATCTGTTCTTAAGATGCTGCTGCAATGCTGCACTGCAGTCTGCACTTCAATTTCTTGTTCTCTTTCGGTGGAGGAGCAGTCTTTACTCCTTCACGATTGAGACCATTTTTTTTTTTGTACCTTTTCTCCACGTTAAAAAACGACCCTGGTGTCTTACTCTGTCCCGTGGGGAGGCATTGTAAATATATACATTAAGCGCTATATACCGGTGTCGACACAACGTGTCCCTTTTTGTGATACTAGAGTTGGAGGCTATTTGTACAACTAAACGACAAAGCTGCCATATTTATTTTCCAATGATTCCCTTTCTCTTTTTATTTTATTGACTCTTCTTATAAAATACGTCTTTTCCATATCTACATCTATTTGAATGTTTTGTTGGATTTCTTATGTAAGACGAAGATGGCTGACTACCGGCCTCGTTTATTCACGTTTTCTGCGAGATTTTTTTACAAGGGAGACAACTCGTTAACACAGAATGTCTAGTAACATGTGTTCTGGGCTTTTTGACTAGGGACAAAGTGTAGTATCGGTTTTTCTTCACCTTTTCTCTCCTCAGTCAGTAAAAGAGAAATCCTTGGAGTTTAGTTTACAATCAACAGATGTACAAAAAACAAAAAAAACAAAAAACAAACCCCAAAACAAATATATAACAAATAAATTACTTTTCTACTTAACTGGATAAGTTCTTAGTGTTTTTATTTAATGTAAAAATGTTTATTCGGTTCAAAAAACAAGTAGTATTAAACGCTACGTGCAAAGAAGAAAAAAATGGTTGCGAAGTCTCTTTGTATCTTTGAAGTTTTGACAATGAATTAAAAATTAAAAATAAAACAAAATGATAGAACCCCATTGAATATGGGCAGATTTGCAGTTAGGCCCGTCTAGAAGATCATATCAGATGTTACACCGTCAAATCGTGATATTACGAATCATTAGGAATTTGATCTTAAAGAAAATTATATTAAATGAATTTGACGTAAAACACTTGATTAAATAAAGTAAACGAAAAAAAAAAATTTTTTTTATATATATTTATAGCTATAACTATTGACATTATTCATGACAGTATCCAAGAATACCCAAGCTTAAACATGCAAGCTACAAAGTTGTGGCGTACCAGTTAAATAAATTAATAAATTCAAATATCTGGGATAACGATGTTAGGTAATAGCCGAGTACACATAGATAGATAGATAGAAAGATAGAACTATCTGTCTATATAATTATCTTTCTATCTATCTATTTGTCAATATAATTATCTATCTATCTATTTGTCAATATAATTATCTATCTATTGATGTAGCGGACCAGGGTATACTACCCTAGCTCGCCACAAGAAAATAATGAAACGAATGGAATTGAAGGAAACAAAGACTCAATTGATGGATAAGATAAACGTCGTTTATTTGCTGTTGAAAGAATGAACGTTTTAGTTATAACATGTGTTCATGTCCGTGCATATGTAACCAATGTTCGTTGCGGGACTGGTGTTGTAGAAGAAAAGGAAATGTGTGTTCATCTCAAGGTCGGATCACTATCGTTTGTTCGCGCATGGGAAGAGAAATGAGTGTTGTAGTGAAAATGAGAATGATAGTCCAGCGTGTAGACAAAGAAGAGGATATGAGAGTTGACATCAGTTAGTAGTCAGCTACGCGAAGGTGTTCTCAGGGAACAGTAGTAGATAGGGAGAGAAAAAGTGAGAATGTGTACATACAGTCTTTAGCTTGTGCCCCATACATAGTAGTAAGTGGGCGTGAGGTATGCGTGTGCGCACGCCGAAACAACGCCGGCTAGCGCGCCGACCAGCCACCTAGGAGGCTAGTCTCAAAAAGGAAGAAGCCGGTTGTTGTTCTTTGTTTTATACTTCTTTCCGGTGGTCATTTGCGCATGTGTATATTTCCTTAGAAAGCGGAAGTGACGTCGTCCATGTGTGCGTTCGTGTGCACGTGTGTGAGTACATATGTGTGCGTTAGCGCGTGTGTCTATACACGTGAATGTGAGTGTATGTACACGAACGTGAATATGTGTACATGTGTGGACGTAGGCGTGTATGTTTGTGTGCGCGTATGTATATGACATAGTTTGAAATGTGAGTGTGTGTTTTTGTGTGAGACTTTAAAAAGGCTCGTACACTATATAATTATCTATCTGCCTATATAAGTATTTATCTATCTATCAATGAGTGGAAAACACAGATTTGAATCGTCATGTTTCGACAACGTATCAAACTCATTGACCCCATGGGTTGCACTGGAAGTATGCAAGTGGGTACCGGACATGACGTGTAACATGTCATGTGTTCCTATTTGTGCAAACATAGTTTGAGTTGAGTCCAAGACACCGAGAAAGACAGGCTAAAACAGGTCTCTTCATGAAGGAAGAGACAGTCTCAGAAGGGAAACATAGAAAAAAACCCAAGCCGAGAGTTCATCGATCACTTCACTTCTGCTATGACGAATACCTCGGAGTGAATAAGATATACAAAATCTTAAAACGTCTTCGTCTCTGTCTTGTGAAGCATCTTCCTTAAAGCAGATCTGGCTCCCCAAGATGGTTAAAGAATCCCCCTGAAGTGACTAACAGCAGATAGTTATGTCGTCTTTGTTATATCTTTGATATATGTTAATATGCACAGACAACACTAAACAAGTCATGGGCCGTTAAGATAGACATTAAGGACATGAGGACAACAGTCTGTTATATATCACAAACACAACGTACATATATATATATATATATATATATATATATATATATATATATATATATATACATATGTTCCATTATGATAAGAATACAACAAACATTTATTTAGCACCACATACACACACAAGTACAATTCAACACTAACACAGCTGGAAAATGCTGCGGTCAAACCTGACATGGTTATATGGAATAAGTCAGAGAGAGTTGTAACCTTGGTTTAAGTGAGTGTCTCTAATGATGGAGGTCTGAACAGAGCTGAAAGGGAGAAATAGACCAAATATCAACGTCTCATGTATGATATGAAAAGAAACTGGAATCTTAAGGAGATATCAACCATATCATTTATTATAGGTGCCACAGGGCTTATGAAGAAGAACCTAAATTCCTATCTAACTAATATTCCTTGTGAACCAAGTGCAAAAGAGATCCAGACAATTGCACTTAAGGGAACAGCAAGGATACTAAAAAGAGCTCTCGGTTGGTTTTAATAAAAAGCAGGGGAATGTTGGCAGCTGGTTTGGCTGCCTCATACCCAGCATTACAATCTTCAAAGGAAGAAAAAAAAAATACAACATTGGTTCACATCTTATGGAAGCTACAAGTATTTTAGTGGTGAATGCTCTGACGAACTGCAATCACTTGTGCCCCCACAACGTGAGCACCCTCGACAAACCCGACAGGCTGCTAAATCCCACCCCCACACTGTAGAGATCCCTAGATGTAAAAGATCTTTCTATTCCAATAGTTTCTTCCCCAGAACCGCTAGATTTTGGAATTCCATTCCAGGTCCCTGCTTCCCCAAGAGTACTGACGTGCAGAAGTTCAAGTGTAATGTGAACTGACATCTTGCTGCCCAAATACCTACATAGTACCCCAGTAGTTGTTGCCCCTGATAGTAGCCCCCTACACCAAAGTGGCAATTTGCCTTGTTTGGGGTGAAAATGTAATTCAAAAAAAGAAAGAAAAAAAAGAAATACAAAGTCGCAAAGCCATAACCAATATCGCTTTGAAGAAACTGTCATCAGTCATGACTAGGGCTTTTTTTTTCCATTAGACATCACCACTTATAAAGGCCCAGAGGCCACTCAAAGATAATGGTTAAAGAGTGTACAGTAGTCAATTGGACGATATAATAATCATTAGTAATAGAAATTCGGTAAACTTGTTACCAGAGTATGACAAGAATATTCTTTTCATTGTTTTTGACTCTCGAGTAAAATATTCATTGATATGTTTTTGTATACAGTGTTGTGGTTATCTGTGTCTAACTGTGTCAGATATATACTCAAGAGTCAAACAGGTGATGGGAATATTCTGTTGTCATAGCCCTAGTGATGATCAACAGAAACATTAAAATAGACATCAAATTCAGACTAGTCTAAAGTATGTATGGTCTGGGTTTTTTTTTTTTTTTTTTTTTTTTTGTACAGTTTTGAGTGCTGGACAATCACCAGCATCACAAGGAAGAGACTAGAGGACAACTGAAACTTGATATCTGAGGAGAATTTTGAAGATATCCTAGATAGAAAAAAAAATCAAACAAACCAAGAGGTATTAGAAATGGCAAACACAGAAAGGGCTCTAATAAGAACAGTACGAAAAAGGCAAATAAGGTTCATGGGCCATTTCTACAGAAAAAGCGGAATAGAACTCATTAGCTTGCTGAGAAAGATCGCGGGTAGAAAAAGCAGAGGACGACAGTGAGAAGCATATGTTCAGGGTCTGAACACCTGAGCACCATAAAAAATGATGAGCAACAATGAATTCATGAATGCCTTGAAGAAGAGAGATAGATGGATAGTCATAGCTGTCAATTTGCTCCAGGCAGGACACCACTTGAATGACTGAACATTATTCTAAACAAGAAAAAAAAAATGAAATAATTTATTTTTTGCAAATATTTTTATTCAAATAGAATACATACATATACATAGAAAAATCTATTGTGTTTTTTGAGTCTCTTAATTTTGTGATTTTTTATTTTTATTTTTTTTGACAAGCAACCACAATTCTGGATCCACCAATGTTCTCTTAAGTCAAACAAGTAAATTTTAAAATTCTTTATCATATTCATAAGAGGAAATTTTCATGGCTGAATATTGAAATCGAAGATATTCTGTCCGACTCAGAGTGTCAGATTAGAATTCATTCATCTTTTCAAATGGAATAAGGACAATAGACTTAATGAAGTGCATGAAAATTATTTTCTTCATTGGCAATTCTTAAAAACATTTGCACGACTATATTTCATAGCACAGATTTTAGTTGATATGCAGTTTTAGGGTTTGGTACATTTGTAGGGGACTAGGATATATAAATACCCCAATCCCATTACAAAAGAATAATGAAACGAATGGGAATTGAAGGAAACAAAGACTCAATTAATGGATAAGATAAATGTCGTTTATTTGCTGTTGAAAGAAATGAACATTTTAGTTATAACATGTCCGCGCGTATGTAACCAATGTCCGTTGCAGGACTGGTGTTGTAGCAAGAATAGGAAATGTGTTTTCATCTCAAGTTCGGGTCATTATTGTTTGTTCGCGCGTGGGAATTGAAGTGAGTGTTGTAGTGGAAATGAGAATCCAGCGTGTAGGCAAGGAAGAGGATATTAGAGTTGTCATCAGTTAGTAGTCAGCTACGCGAAGGTGTTCTTAGTGGCCAGTCGTAGATGGAGAGAGAAAGAGGGAGAATGTATACATACTGTCATTAGCTCGTGCCCCATACATAGTAGGAAGTGGGCGTGAGGTGCGCGTGCGTGCACCGAAACGGCAGCGGCTTGTTCACCCAACCTCTCTAGCCGAGAGCTAGTCCTAAAAAGAGGATTAGAAACAGCTTGTCTCCTTGTTTTATACTCGTTTCCAGAGTGTCTTTTGCGCATGTGTATTTCCTTAGAAAGCGGAAGTGACGTCGTCCATGTGTGTGTTCGTGTTCGCGTGTGTGAGTACATGTGTATACGTAAGCGTGTGTGTATATATACATGAATGTGAGTGTATGTACGCGAACGTGAATATGTGTACATGTGTGGACGTGGGCGCGTATGTTTGTGTGCGCGTATGTATATGACAGCTTGAAATATGAATGTGTGTTTTGTGTGAGACTTGGAAAAGGCTTGTACACATTTCGGCAGGGCACAATTCGGCATCAAATTAGCCAAGGTTTTTAAAAATATTTTTTTTATCAATTCAGTAAACGAAGACATGTTTTTCTTTGCATAAAATTGAAACCAAAATTATTAAAAGAAAAAAATTAATTTGATCTAAATAAAAAGAACTTAGAAAATAACCGCGTTTATTTTAAACACAAAAAACCCCAGACAACACACGGTCGTCAACAATGAGATTATATTTGGGCCAAGATCAAAGTGTAATATCTGTTCTTCAGATGCTACACTTCAAGTTCTTGTTCTCTATCAGTGGAGGAGATATCCTTCATAACTGAGACAATTTTTAATTTTGTTCCTTTCTCCCACATAAAAAAACGACCCTGGTGTCCGGCCATGTTTTTACGCTAGGTGGCAGTGTCAGTCATAGAGAGGTAGATTTGTTTATGGCGAGCACAGACGTCTGTAAAAAATATGGCCGCCAAAGAATACAATGCGGTTTTTTATATCTTGATAAAAACTTGTCTCTGCAAAATTACAATGTGATTTTCGTATTAACCTTATAAAATTTTAAGGAAAATTGTGGAGGCAGATCTAATATAAAAAGACAAGAAAAAAGTATAAAATCTTTATAAAGATGTGATTGCCATGGTCGATGCTGAATTGTGTCTCTGCCGCATCGGTCACACCATCAAAATCAGTCAAGCTGTACGGCGACACTGAATCAGCCACACTGAAGCCTGAAAGAACTACACTCATTATCAACACCACAGTTCACAATGACTTTGGCCTTAATAGAGCTGAACGGGAAAAGATAACAAAATATCAGAACCTAAGAAATAATCTAAAAACGACATGGTCTCTCAAAGAAATAAACATTATACCGGTTGTGATGGGAGCAACTAGCCTAATAAAAAAGAACCTTCAGAAATACTTAGAAGCAATCCCTGGAAGACCAAACTGTAAGGAATACTTAGAAGCAATCCCTGGTAAACCAAGCTGTAAGGAATACTTAGAAGCAATCCCTGGAAGACCAAGCTGTAAGGAATACGTAGAAGCAATCACTGGTAAACCAAGCTGTAAGGAATACTTAGAAGCACTCCTTGGTAAACCAAGCTGTAAGGAATACTTAGAAGCAATCCCTGGTAAACCAAGCTGTAAGGAATACTTAGAAGCAATCCCTGGAAGACCAAGCTGTAAGGAATACTTAGAAGCAATCCCTGGTAAACCAAGCTGTAAGGAATACTTAGAAGCAATCCCTGGTAAACCAAGCTGTAAGGAATACTTAGAAGCAATCCCTGGTAAACCAAGCTGTAAGGAATACTTAGAAGCAATCCCTGGTAAACCAAGCTGTAAGGAATACTTAGAAGCAATCCCTGGTAAACCAAGCTGTAAGGTATACTTAGAAGCAATCCCTGGTAAACCAAGCTGTAAGGAATACTTAGAAGCAATCCCTGGTAAACCAAGCTGTAAGGAATACTTAGAAGCAATCCCTGGTAAACCAAGCTGTAAGGAATACTTAGAAGCAATCCCTGGAAGACCAAGCTGTAAGGAATACTTAGAAGCAATCCCTGGAAGACCAAGCTGTAAGGAATACTTAGAAGCAATCCCTGGAAGACCAAGCTGTAAGGAATACTTAGAAGCAATCCCTGGAAGACCAAGCTGTAAGGAATACTTAGAAGCAATCCCTGGAAGCCCAACTGTAAGGAATACTTAGAAGCAATCCCTGGTAAACCAAGCTGTAAGGAATACTTAGAAGCAATCCCTGGTAAACCAAGCTGTAAGGAATACTTAGAAGCAATCCCTGGAAGACCAAGCTGTAAGGAATACTTAGAAGCAATCCTTAGAAGACCAAGCTGTAAGGAATACTTAGAAGCAATCCTTAGAAGACCAAGCTGTAAGGAATACTTAGAAGCAATCCCTGGAAGACCAAACTGTAAGGAATACTTAGATGCAATCCTTAGAAGACCAAGCTGTAAGGAATACTTAGAAGCAATCCCTGCAAGACCAAGCTGTAAGGAATACTTAGAAGCAATCCCTGCAAGACCAAGCTGTAAGGAATACTTAGAAGCAATCCCTGGAAGACCAAGCTGTAAGGAATACTTAGAAGCAATCCCTGGAAGACCAAGCTGTAAGGAATATTTAGAAGCAATCCCTGGAAGACCAAACTGTAAGGAATACTTAGAAGCAATCCTTAGAAGACCAAGCTGTAAGGAATACTTAGAAGCAATCCCTGGAAGACCAAACTGTAAGGAATATTTAGAAGCAATCCCTGGAAGACCAAACTGTAAGGAATATTTAGAAGCAATCCCTGGAAGACCAAACTGTAAGGAATACTTAGAAGCAATCCCTGGAAGACCAAGCTGTAAGGAATACTTAGAAGCAATCCCTGGTAAACCAAGCTGTAAGGAATACTTAGAAGCAATCCCTGGTAAACCAAGCTGTAAGGAATACTTAGAAGCAATCCCTGGTAAACCATGCTGTAAGGAATACTTAGAAGCAATCCCTGGTAAACCAAGCTGTAAGGAATACTTAGAAGCAATCCCTGGTAAACCAAGCTGTAAGGAATACTTAGAAGCAATCCCTGGAAGACCAAGCTGTAAGGAATACTTAGAAGCAATTCTTAGAAGACTAAGCTGTAAGGAATACTTAGAAGCAATCCTTAGAAGACCAAGCTGTAAGGAATACTTAGAAGCAATCCCTGGAAGACCAAGCTGTAAGGAATACTTAGAAGCAATCCCTGGAAGACCAAGCTGTAAGGAATACTTAGAAGCAATCCCTGGAAGACCAAGCTGTAAGGAATATTTAGAAGCAATCCCTTGAAGACCAAACTGTAAGGAATACTTAGAAGCAATCCTTAGAAGACCAAGCTGTAAGGAATATTTAGAAGCAATCCCTGGAAGACCAAACTGTAAGGAATATTTAGAAGCAATCCCTGGAAGACCAAACTGTAAGGAATACTTAGAAGCAATCCCTGGAAGACCAAGCTGTAAGGAATACTTAGAAGCAATCCCTGGTAAACCAAGCTGTAAAGAATACTTAGAAGCAAAGAAAAAGAAGAATTAGAATTGATAAAAAAAAAATTTTTTTGAAAACTCTGTATATCAACTACAAAATTTCATCCTAATTTTTTTGCTTTATTTTACTTCAGTCGAAGTTCTCAGAAATCAAGAGTCCCACTACCTGGAGCTAACACTTGAAGTCTATATGAGATACATAGATATTCGAATGTTCAATTTAAGTTCTTTATATCTCAAACACCGAGTTAGTAAAGAAATTGAGAACATAATTTTCCTCTCCCCAATTAACCATTTACATACGTTGTGGTATATGTTTTATTTTGGTTTCTTGGTCTTACTTGATTCCATGACAAGAATTTATCTAGTCTGGTGGAGTATCCAGCTTTGTGCTATTACTTAGATAAGGTGCACGATTCCTCGTAAAAGCAAATGTGGGTTAGCTATAGAAACAAGATCTTATTTGGCCAGCAAATACTATGTGATTTTGAATATTTGGTCAGAGTTTACTTCTAGGGAAAATTATCCTCATGTCAGGTTATTCTGACAAACCCCTGTACAGAGAGACCTTAGATACTCGAGGACAGTGTTTAGAAGGCATTCAAGTTCTCTCCAGTAGGCATGTTCTCTATAGTGTGCTAAAAATCAGGAAGCACTGGTTCCCCCTCGCCAATCTTTTTCAAAAAACACCCGACTAGCTGAAACCACTGTCAAAAATTTTCCCCACTCTTTATCTGTGCCTAAATCAAAACGTAGATTTCATGAACAAAGCTTCTTTCTTAGAACTGCACGCCTGTGGAACTCTGTTCCGTCTGCCTGTTTCCCTCCTGATTATAACCTGGATGACTTCAAGTCCAACACAAACAAATTCCTGATGAACTGCCCCTCTAAGTAATGACACCTTATCAATTCTCCAATACTATTGCTACACTATCCCATTGATTACTGTACACACAATAACCCTTATCCCCGAGTGGCCATTGGGCCTTGATAAGTGGTGAACTCCATGTAAAAAAAAAGTAATTGTTTCATTTTTTTTTCCACCAATTTTGTAAATTTATCCCTAATTTTGCCGAGTAACTTTCATAATAATTGTTTTCCATGAAAACTTGAAGTTTCATCTAGCATGTACATCATTGAATCTACAAAGCACACATATACATTGGTTTTATACAGTAGTTGGTCTCATTCAACTTTGAATTCATACCATAGTTGATTATGTGGGAATTGAAATTCCCAGGTTAACTCGATTGTTTCCCTTTAACTCTGATAACCGGAGAGCGACACATGGGACTTCCTGTTTCTTATATCCCTCCCTCTTTTCCGCTGAACTCTCAACACACCAAGATGTGACAGAGCCCGCTCCTGGTTGGCATGGCCACCCAACCAACTCTCCTGATTAACCGCAAGTAACGTTACTCCTTTCTAAACAAACTCTTATTCTTTCGATCTATATCCTTATTATTTCTCATCTAAATTTATGTAAATAAATCTACATTCTTTCACTAATATATATCGGTATGTTTCGTCATCATTATACAACCTTTTGCTTTTCAATCAAAAATGGCCACGAGACAATTGATTTCATTAAAATTTGATTTTCCTCCGAAAAAAAAATACTTGATCAAATTGAGTGTTTTTTTTTATGAGAACTTAATTCTATAACAAGTACGTACGATATAATATTTTTCAATATTTCCATTTCATTTTTTAATGTCTTGATTAAACTGTACAAGTGTCGAATTTTATCCTCGTCCATAGAAAACAACAAAGAAAAAACACACACAAAAAAAAGGACTCACATTTAAAATAATAAAAAATGGCAAGTGTAGAAAAAACAACTAAAAAGATGTTGTAAAGTAGCAAAAAAAACATGAATTTATTGGAATAAATCTGAAACATGATTTCTATGCGAGCGATTAAATGTGCTCAGAAACAACTACCACAACGTGTACAAACAGACAAAACGATTGCTTTCCAAACAATTCTGACATTTTCAGCAAATGAAATAATACAAAAAAAATGAGAAAAGCAATTCCAATGTTTAAAAAAATAAAATAAAATATGCCGGAGGACAATTCTCTAGACCAAACAATTTACCGCCAGTTTAAAAACTTTCAAATTCCTGCAAAAAGAAAGGTTTGCTTTTTATGCAGAAAAAAACTGTGATCGTTTGGATAAAATTCTTGTTTAAGAAGTTTGGTGCCGTTTTTTAAAAATTTCACACACACACACACAATATATATATATGTATATATATATAACAGGTATATTTGCTAAAAAAACAGAAGTGCTCAATATGTTAGTAGAGCTAAATGTTTTTTATTATTTCAACCTCGGGTGTATTAACTTAATTCATTACAAGTTGTTTCAATACACGAGATAGTTAAAAAAGATTTTTTTTACTTAAATCATCTGACGATATAGGCAGATAATTTTTATTCTGCCTATTGAAACTTATAATGAATTAAGTTAATACACCAGAGGTTGAAATAATAAAACAACACACACACACACACACACACACACATATATATATATATAATTTGGCATTTAATAATTCTGTGTGGAAATTGTTTGACAGCCCTGAGGTAAAAGCTTAGCAAATGGAGCAAAAGGTGATTTTGTGGCTGGGTTCAAATCTCATGACTGGCAGGAATTGTCACCTTCTACACTGCTGATTGCATAAGAACTGAGACAGTAGTGTTTCAGAGGTATAAAAATAATTATTGTTGAATTATAATATACATATATTTCAAAAATTAAAGTTTACAAAAGGAATAAATTTGAAAACTTAAAGTGGGTATATAAATAATATTTACAGGACAATTCTAACCAGATGAAAAAGCTTAATATTCGAGATAAAGCACAGACATCAGAAAAAAAAAATCAAACATTTTGTAAAGTAGAATTTACAACATCTATTGCTCAACACAAGAAATACAAGTCGAATATTAAAATTTTATTATTCCATGGAGATCAAACAACTCTTATCCTCAGCTGGAAAAAATAATTAGCAAAATAATTTTTTTTTATTACATTTTCACCCCAAACAAGGCACATTGCCACTTTGATGTAGGGGCTACTATCAGGGACCTAAGCTACAGGGGTACTATGTAAGGAGTTGGGCAGCAAATGTTGGTTCACCTTACATTTGAACTTCTGCATGTCAGTACAGTTGGGGAAGCAGGGACCCGGAAGGGAATTCCAAAGTCTAGTAGTTCTGGGGAAGAAACTACTGGAGTAGAAAGCTCTCTTACATCTAGGGATTTCTACTGTGAAGGGGTGGGATTTAGCTGCTTGTCGGGTTTGTTGGGGATATTTAAGTCGAGGGGGTACAAGTGCTTGCTGTTCATCGGAGCATACACCATTATAATACTTCTATAACAGGCAGAGGGATGCAACATTTCGTCGATGGGACAGAGGTTGAAGCTTAGATGACAGTTCAGGACCTATTAGGTTGGTGACTCTCTTTTGAACCTTGTCTAGGAGCGAGATACTAGTAGCAGATGCACCAGCCCAAATAAGACAACAATACTCGATACATGGGCGAATGGTAGCCTTATAGAGGTACAGGATACTTTTGGGCATTAATAGCTTTCTAGCACGGTAGAGAGAGCCTATTTCTTCACAGCAGTCCTGGCAATACTCTCAATGTAATTGTTCCAACTCATGGTTCCTGTGAACGTTAGGCCGAGGAGTTTAAAAGAAGTACTTTCAGATAATGAGTCTGTGTTGTCAGTTGAAAACTTCAAAATGTAAGATAACTCTTAACATAGGGTGATAGGAGTAAGAAAGTCCTTGTTGCAGACGACACTATCCTAAAATAAAAACAAAAGTGTTAAAATGCACAAGTGCCTTAAAGTGTGTATGAAAATATATTTATTCACAAAATTTTTTATTTAATTAAAAAGCTTAATATATACTTTAATTTTGTTTTTTGTTTGTTTGTAAATAAATTTTAATTACTTAAACCTTTTTTCCTCTAAGGATATGAGAGCCATTCTTTGAAACTATGGAATAAGGACATTTCAATTTTTAACCTTTATCCGTTTTGTCAAAATTAAAAATGTTGCAAATTCTAATTTACAACATTTTCAACTTTCCTTCTAATATACAGGGTGATTCTAAAATAACTCCCTATTCTAAAATAACTCCCTATTCTAAAATAACTCCCTATTCTAAAATAACTCCCTATTCTAAAATAACTCCCTATTCTAAAATAACTCCCTATTCTAAAATAACTCCCTATTCTAAAATAACTATAATTTAATCAAATGCAGTAATGTTTCTCAGTTTTTGTGTGCAGGTTACTTAATTAATGTGTGGTACTTAAATCTGCGTTTTTCTTTTCTTTTCAGATCTGTTATATAAATTTGGTTTTTAAATCTTGAAAGGAGAATACGTGAAGTTATTAGTTTCATCTCGCAAGAGCTTCTTGTGAAATCAGTTGATGCGGTTCATGATCGACTTGAAAAGCTGGTAGCGAATGATGGTGGCCATATTGAATTTTAAATAAATGTCCATGTAATTTACTTTCTCCTTATATTCATTAATTGGAGAAATTATACTTCAAAAATATACTATAGTTGAAAATAAGAATTACATATGTAAACGAATATGTTTGGAAGGCTAGACAACATTGTTTTTTTGATAGAAACAAGTGGAGCACAGTGAGTGCACAGTGAACGAGGCATAAAAAAATGACTAAGTTCAGCATCCCCCCCCCCACATTTAGCCTCAAAAGTTCCCAGGGAACATCAAATTCTGGTGAAAATGAATAAATGGTGCAGTCTTAGGCCTTAACATATGTAAATTTGAGTTCTGCACCATGCAAAAAAAAAAAAAGAATGACTAAATCCATCATTTGCCCCCTCCCATTTAGCCCTAAAAGTCCCTAAGGCCTTAACATATTCAAATTTGAGTTCAGCACCATGCAAAACTGCTAAATAGACATACACAGAAAATTTTGGACATATATGGGAAAATAGTCCCAGAAATGGAGTGTTTTTATTAGCCCTAAAAGAGCTCCTGGGGCACACCCAAGAGTTATCGCAAAGTATAGACAAACAAAATTATATAGAAATCAGTTAGTTACAACTTTTAAGAAAGTTTTATAAAAATCCAAGGCATCCATTTTTTTAAATAAGCACAAAAGTATCAATTTTAGCCATTTTAACCTGAAAGGCACCTCTAGGCGAGCAACCAAAGTTTTCCCGGAAAATCTGTTCTGTTACTTTTTTTTACTCATATCATGTTTAATGTTTGTGCGAAATTTTAAAAAATTCCAAGGCAAAGTTATTGAGAAAAGTGTGGACAGACGAACGGGTGAATGCACAAGGGTGAATTTAGAGGTTCACCCTCCTTTTGTCGGGGGAATCAACAAATTTATTTGCTTAAATCAAATCAAATATATCTGATTTGATTTAAGCAAACAAATTTGTATTAAAAAAAAAATGCGTTGTCTTTCTAAGTGTATTTATTTACATATGCAATTCTTATTTTGAATTATTTTGAATGATATGCAAGTTACAATTTTCATTAATTCAATTTGCGCAGATAATGTGATATTCTGCTGATGACTTTTACTTTTTTTTTTTTTTAAATCAAACCATTACCAAGACCCATGGACTAACACCATCGCTTGTAGAATAACACTATGCAAACTAGAAAAGGAGAAAAAATAGACTCTTCATTCTTTTTTTTTTATAAGGTAGTCACCACTTATCAAGGCCCAGAAGCCACTCAGGGATAAGGGTTATTGCGTGTACAGTAATCAATGGGATAGTATTGTAGTAATCGTTAGTATTGGAGATTTGATAGAGTGTCTTACTTAAGGGGGCAGTTCATCAGGAATTTGTTTATGTTGGACTTGAAGACGTCCAGGTTGTAGTCAGGTGGGAAGCAGGCAAACGGAAAAGAGTTCGACAGGCATGCACTTAAGAATGTTTAGCATTGAAATCTGATTTGATTTAAGCAAATAAATTTGTTTATATAAAAAGAAATGTATTGTCTAGCCTTGTAACTGTATTCATTTATATACGTAATTCTTATATTATAGTTATTTTAGAATAGTGAGTTACTTTCGGATCACCCCGTATATATGTATTATAGAAATGTGATTCAGGGGTGGAGGTTACTTATATTTGTAAAATTATTATCGCAAGTGTTGTTCTTTTAGGAACATTTGTTTACTTAACTTGACAACATGTTTCTCTTCAACATGACTTTGTATTGGTTTTTTGTTTAGATGAAACAATTTACCAAATCATTTACTAAAATAAAATATGAATTTTCTCTCTTTATTTTAATTTCTTTATCATTTTGGTTTTGCTGGGAATGGGGCGTTCATCCGGATTCTAGATATTCACCTACTATTTCAGTGACTCCATATGGAAACTCTAAAATTTACTGTACAAAAATACCAGTTTTCTTTCTAAGAGTCTAACTGTTCCTTTGCGTGCAAGTGAGGACATCTATCAATAGCGTCTGGCATCCAGATATTAGGTGATTCTGGCCTTAATCACTGGGTAACATAAGCACATGGACACACCCGTTCCCAACAGATCACTGAAGTTAAGCAACATTGAGCCTGGTCATTACTAAAATGGGTGACCAATTTTGGGGAATACCAGACACTGTATGTAGGAGGACACAGACACTTCCCTGCAAGTTGCAAATAACCTAACGTTGTTATCTCTCCTAATGGAGATATACATGCAACTGGGGACCGATTGTGAATTTCATACTCCCATGGAACTTCCTCCTTTGGAGGAAGATGGTTAAACCCAAATAGGGTTAGTGCTGTTCCACACACACACACACACGTTGGGTAGCAAAACACTGTGTTTGTACGTCTAATTTTGTATATTTACTTAAATTACTTTTCTGCAAAAAAATATGGCTTCTCTCTTTGGGGAGAACTTGAATGCCTCCAGGAGAGAACTTAAATGCCTACTAGACAATGTCCTTGTGTGTATCAGGTCCCTCTGTACAAGGGTTTGTAAGGACTACCTGATATGAGGATACTTTTTCCCTAAAGTAAACCTTCCATTCTCTTTGTCACATTTCATTTTCCTTCAGTCAAAGTTATCAGAAATCAAGGGGAAATAACACTTGAATGCTATACGAGATGCATAGATATTCGGATATTACATTAACGTTATTTATCTCGCAAACACTAAATATTTCAACTCGCTTAGAATTTGCGACTCAAATAAGATCTCCTCGGTATGGATCATCATTAAAGAATGGTGCACTTTCTCCAAGTGATGTTACCTCGAGTAATAACACAAAGCTGGACACTCCACCAGACTAGATGAATTCTTGCCCTGGAATTTGGTAAGAATAAACGATCACAAACAAAGATATAACACATTTAAATGGTCAATTAGGGAGAAGAAAAAAATGGAATCTTAAGATTTCTATTATTCCAGTAACAAGACTCATGAAAAATAATTTTAAAAACTACCTGGAAAATATACCCGATGAACCAAGTGCAAGAGAGATTCAAATAATTGCACTTAAATGGATGGTCAGAATCTTAAAAAGATGTCCGGGTTGGAATTTAGAGCAATTGAATGTTTGGCATCGGGTAGGATGCCCCATTATCAGCTTGAAAAAACTGATAAGAAAATTTAAAAAATAAAGACAACTGGAATGCTTAGCAGACACTGTCCTCGGAGTTTGTCAGGAGAACCTGATGTGAGGATACTTTTTCCCTACAATCAAACTTTCCATTCTTAGTCACATTGCATTTTCCTTCAGGCGAAGTTCTCAGAAATCAAGAGTAACTGACATTTGAACTCTATACGAGATACATAGATATTCAAATATTACGTTAACGTTATTTATCTCGCAAACACAGAGTTAGTAAAGAATTTGAAAACTTAATTTTGCTCTCCCCAACTATTTTAATATGTTATAGTATAACTTTATTTTTTGGTCTCTTAGTCTTACTGGGTTCCAGTACAAAAATTGATATAGTCTGGTGGAATATCCAGCTTTGTCTTGCTACTTGAGGTAACATCACTTGGAAAGGTGCACTCGTTCCTCTTATAAAAAAAACTGTGTAGATAGTCATATCTAGATCTTATTTGGGCTGCGAATACGATGTGATTTTGAATATTTAGTCGGCGTTTATTTGTAAGGAAAAGTAACCTCAGGTCAGGTTCTCCTTATAAACCCTTGTACAGAGACCTTAAATACTCAAGAATAGTGTCTAGTAGGCAGATAATGTCTATATTGTATATACTCATACTGTCTTTGATGTGCGATTTCTGCATAAAGGATGTCAGAGAGATTTCACACATATGATCTTTAAATAGGCATATTGCGATCTTATTTTGGCTGCGAATACTATGTGATCTTGGATGGTTAAACCCAAAAAGGGTTAGTGTCGTTCCACATACACACACAAATACACACGCTGGGCAGCAAAACAATGTGTTTGTAAGTCTAATTTTGTATATTTACTTAAATTACTTTTCTGCAAAAAAAATATGGCTTCTCTCTTTGGGGAGAACTTGAATGCCAACAGGAGAGAACTTAAATGCCTACTAGACAATATTTGTAAGGACAACCTGATATGAGGTCACAAAAAAATTTCCTCATGCCAGCTTGTCCTGACAAACACTTGTACAGAACGACCTTAGACAATCAGAGATAGTGTCTAGTAGGCATTCAAATTCTCCATTGTTTTTTACTCACATTCACCCCTAACAAGACATATCGCTACTTGGATGTAAGGGAACTATTTGAGACGATGCCTAAGAAAGATTAACAAGATGTTGGTTTACATTACATTTAACTCATATGGTCTTTGACATGCGATTTTTATGTAAAGGATGTCTGAGAGATTTCACAAAAAATATCGTCTTTCTCAAGTATGCCTTTTCATATGATCCTTCAACGTGCCGTTATGTCGAAATGAAGTGCCACAAACTTGACATGTATATGGTTTCTCTCCAGTGTGTATTCTCAGATGATTTTTCAGTGACGACTTCTGTGCAAATGAAGATTCACAAAATATGCAGGAATATGGTTTTTCCCCGGTGTGTGTTCTGACGTGTTCGTTTAAAATCCGATTTTCCGAGAACGATCTGTCGCACATTTCGCAAGCGAATGGTTTCTCTCCACTATGCGTCCTCAGATGAATTTTCAAGCTCGACAGCCGCGAGAATGAGGCTTCGCACAACTGGCAGGAATATGGTTTTTCTCCAGTGTGTGATCGCAAATGAATTTTCAATGGTCCCTTCTGTGTGAACGACTTGTTGCACACTTCGCACATATATGGGCGTTCGCCCGAGTGTGTTCGCACATGTCGCTGCGAATCGGCTTTTCGCGAGAATGTCTTTCCGCATATGTCACACGAAAACGGCTTCACGATCTCGACTCCAGAGTGCGATCGCAGGTGCACCTGTAGTGGCGCATTCTGTGTGAAGGACTTGCCGCACATGTTGCACGAATATGGGCGCTCACCTGTGTGAGTTCGGTAGTGTCGGTTCAAGCCACCTTTATGAGAAAATGACTTTCCACATATCTCACATGGAAATGTCTTCCTTGTTTGCGCTCCAATATGTTCGAGTTCAGACATTTTAGTGTAATGTATGTTTTTTTTTTGTGTTTGTCTTTTACTCGAGAGTAACCACTTATCAAGGCCCAAAGGCCACTCGAGGATAAGGGTTAATGATCGCCAAAGGTGTAGGTTGGGTAGAATTTAGATCATTTACTCGCTTTCACAAGTTCCCTCACTTTTTTCTAAGTGCGTCGAACAGAAACAATGTTAGACATACATAAAAAATGATATACAATGGACATATATAGTTTTAAAAGTTGTAAAAACTTTCAAATGAGTTGTAGAAATTTTCAGGTTAGTATCTGAGGGCACGTTAATTCACTGGGAGAGATGTACCCCAGTCTTCGTTAAGACATGCATCTAAGAGAAAGAAATTGATGTAAAAACCTGCAATCTACTGTATACGTTATCCTGTGGCAGTCATCTGCACTGACAAAGGTTATAGTAATACCGAAATGTGTGGCTGGTTCCACACAAAGCCTTCACCACTATAAAAAAATCATCTGTGCAGATTTCTGAGCAACTTACTAGTTGTAGCAGAACTCATATGTCGAAATCGACAGGAGAGTCCATCATATATATACATATATGTGTGTGTATATATACATATATAGTTACATATATATATATCTATATATATGTTGTAAAGTTATAATTATATAAAAAAAACTGTAAATTCTATACCATTTTGTAAATCAGGTTTGAAACCGTTGTACATTTATTTTAGCCCGTTCTTAAGTTAAAAACGTATATTTCTTTTTTACACACGAGACGCTTCACTAGTTCAAGAAATTTGAATATAATTTTAACTGAAATATATATATATATATATATATATTAGTGATTGGTCGATTCTATTATTTTTTCTCAATTCAAATACAATTGTCAATTCTGATTCTAATTCTTTATTAATCTCTAAAAACGTAATTAAAAAAAAATGCTTATTTTGTCTGGATTACTGTAAAACACATCTTAAATGTGCATATATTTTCTCATACGTAGATCTGATACCATCTTCTCCATCTGCCATTTGATATGCTATAGTTTGGATATTTCACTAATCATTATAACTTTTTTCCTTAGTGTGTTGAACAGAAATTATATTAAATATACTTACATAAACTATATTAAATATACTTACATAAACTATATTGAATATACTTACATAAACTATATTGAATATACTTACATAAACTATATTGAATATACTTACATAAACTATATTGAATATACTTACATAAACTATATTGAATATACTTACATAAACTATATTGAATATACTTACATAAACTATATTGAATATACTTACATAAACTATATTGAATATACTTACATAAACTATATTGAATATACTTACATAAACTATATTGAATATACTTACATAAACTATATTGAATATACTTACATAAACTATATTGAATATACTTACATAAACTATATTGAATATACTTACATAAACTATATTGAATATACTTACATAAACTATATTGAATATACTTACATAAACTATATTAAATATACTTACATAAACTATATTGAATATACTTACATAAAAGAGCAATTGCAAGGATTCACTACTACATATTAAAAATGCAAGACATGATTTTCATCCAAATTACTTTTTGTTTTGATGCAAAGCAGTTTTTTTTTTCAAAATTCACAGATGCATATGGACTCTTGTTATTGCCTTCAAATTAAATTTCCTTTTCACATTCACAAGTTTATGAATATTTCAATCTTTAAAGTTTTCCATTTGCTTGTTATTTTTGTTTGAAATCCTTTTTATATGTTTCGACCATACATTTCTTTCTTTCTTGGTTATCTGTAAAAAGACAGAAAATAAACTTTAGATATGCAATCTTGAAATGTCCGCAAATATAATCATTTAATGCATACATTTATCCCATTTATTTTAGGAAAACGTTTCATTTTCCAAGTTTTCAAATGCTTTTTCACTATTTCAATATTTATCCATAACAAAACATGCAAAGTGCCTTCAATAAGTTTCCAGACTTTTTCGTATGGGAACTTTTATTGATAGTACACACACATGAAACTGAAGTAATCTCCTTTGGCTGCAATGCACTTTTTGTACCATTCCAACAACTTCTGGAATGACCTATGGAAGTCCTCTTGTGTAAGCATATCAATGACCCTCAGCACAGCCCCTTCCATCTCAATTGTCTAATAACGACAGCCTCTAAGGTTTTCCTTGAGCTTAGGGAATAACCAAAAGTCACAAGGAGCAAGGTCTGGACTATAAGGAGAGTAAGAAACTGTCTAGATGCCCATTTTGATGAAATAGTCTGTGACAAGGATAGAGCACCCTTCAGACAAACTTTGCGCAAATTTTCCACATCTTTAGTTCCTCGTGAATAATTGGGTATACAGCTTTCACACTGACATCAAACTGTGCACTTATTGTCTCTATAGACACACAACAGCTCTTATCCATGAAATTCTTTATTCGGCCAGTCAATTCCGATGTTTTGACTTCTTTATTCCTTCCACACCTCTCATCATCCCTCACAGACTCCCTGCCTTCCTCGAATTTCTTATGCCACTGAAAAAAACTAATGCTCGATTCATGCAAGACAGTACAAAAGCAGTCTGAACCATTCCATACGTTTGTGTGGCATATTTTTCCAAGTTTAAAACAGAATTTTATTGCATATTGTTCTTCTATAGGGTTTTCATGTCCAGGCTGCATTTTTGAAATTCACCAACTGTGATGATCAGGCTTTAGTAGAGTGCATTCCAAGTCCTGCTATAGCTGTTCATTTGAAGCTGAAATAAAAAATTAGTCAGTAATCTGTATAGCAAATAACATACTGAATTTTCAAGAGTCTACGAACTTAGTCTTAGATCTGCACGCCTGTAGAACTCTGTTCCGTCTGCCTGCTTCCCTCCGGACTACAACTTGGATGTGTTCAAGTCCAATGTTAACAAATTCCTAATGAACCGCCCCCTTAAGTAAACACTTAATCAAATCTCCACACTAACGTAATATACTTGCAATAACCCTTATGCTAACATTACAAGGTGGAACGGTAATATTACAGGGTGGCACACTAACATTTAAGGGTGGAACGCTAATATTACAGGGTTGAATGCTAATATTACAGGGTGGAACGCTAACATTACAGGGTGGAACGCTAACATTTCAGGGTGGAACGCTAACATTTCAGGGTGGAACGCTAATATTACAGGGTGGAACGCTAATATTACAGGGTGGAACGCTAACATTACAGGGTTGAACGCTAATATTACAGGGTGGAACGCTAATATTACAGGGTTGAAGACTAATATTACAGGGTGGAACGCTAATATTACAGGGTGGAACGCTAATATTACAGGGTGGAACGCTAACATTACAGGGTGGAACGCTAACATTACAGGGTGGAACGCTAACATTACAGGGTTGAACGCTAATATTACAGGGTGGAACGCTAACATTTCAGGGTGGAACGCTAACATTTCAGGGTGAAACGCTAATATTACAGGGTGGAACGCTAATATTACAGGGTGGAACGCTAATATTACAGGGTGGAACGCTAACATTACAGGGTGGAACGCTAATATTACAGGGTGGAACGCTAATATTACAGGGTGGAACGCTAATATTACAGGGTGGAACGCTAATATTACAGGGTTGAAGACTAATATTACAGGGTTGAACGCTAATATTACAGGGTTGAACGCTAATATTACAGGGTGGAACGCTAATATTTCAGGGTGGAACGCTAACATTACAGGGTTGAACGCTAATATTACAGGGTGGAACGCTAATATTTCAGGGTGGAACGCTAATATTACAGGGTGGAACGCTAATATTACAGGGTGGAACGCTAACATTACAGGGTGGAACGCTAATATTTCAGGGTGGAACGCTAACATTACAGGGTTGAACGCTAATATTACAGGGTGGAACGCTAACATTTCAGGGTGGAACGCTAACATTTCAGGGTGAAACGCTAATATTACAGGGTGGAACGCTAATATTACAGGGTGGAACGCTAACATTACAGGGTTGAACGCTAACATTACAGGGTGAAACGCTAACATTACAGGGTGAAACGCTAACATTACAGGGTGGAACGCTAACATTACAGGGTGGAACGCTAATATTACAGGGTGGAACGCTAATATTACAGGGTGGAACGCTAACATTACAGGGTTGAACGCTAACATTACAGGGTTGAACGCTAACATTACAGGGTGGAACGCTAATATTACAGGGTGGAACGCTAACATTACAGGGTTGAACGCTAATATTACAGGGTGGAACGCTAATATTACAGGGTGGAACGCTAACATTACAGGGTGAAACGCTAACATTACAGGGTGGAACGCTAATATTACAGGGTTGAACGCTAACATTACAGGGTTGAACGCTAACATTACAGGGTGAAACGCTAACATTACAGGGTGGAACGCTAATATTACAGGGTGGAACGCTAACATTACAGGGTGGAACGCTAACATTACAGGGTTGAACGCTAACATTACAGGGTGGAACGCTAACATTACAGGGTGAAACGCTAACATTACAGGGTGGAACGCTAACATTACAGGGTGGAACGCTAATATTTCAGGGTGGAACGCTAATATTACAGGGTGGAACGCTAATATTACAGGGTGGAACGCTAACATTACAGGGTGGAACGCTAATATTACAGGGTGGAACGCTAATATTACAGGGTGGAACGCTAATATTACAGGGTGGAACGCTAATATTACAGGGTTGAAGACTAATATTACAGGGTTGAACGCTAATATTACAGGGTTGAACGCTAATATTACAGGGTGGAACGCTAATATTTCAGGGTGGAACGCTAACATTACAGGGTTGAACGCTAATATTACAGGGTGGAACGCTAATATTTCAGGGTGGAACGCTAATATTACAGGGTGGAACGCTAATATTACAGGGTGGAACGCTAATATTACAGGGTGGAACGCTAACATTACAGGGTGGAACGCTAATATTTCAGGGTGGAACGCTAACATTACAGGGTTGAACGCTAATATTACAGGGTGGAACGCTAACATTTCAGGGTGGAACGCTAACATTTCAGGGTGAAACGCTAATATTACAGGGTGGAACGCTAATATTACAGGGTGGAACGCTAACATTACAGGGTTGAACGCTAACATTACAGGGTGAAACGCTAACATTACAGGGTGAAACGCTAACATTACAGGGTGGAACGCTAACATTACAGGGTGGAACGCTAATATTACAGGGTGGAACGCTAATATTACAGGGTGGAACGCTAACATTACAGGGTTGAACGCTAACATTACAGGGTTGAACGCTAACATTACAGGGTGGAACGCTAATATTACAGGGTGGAACGCTAACATTACAGGGTTGAACGCTAATATTACAGGGTGGAACGCTAATATTACAGGGTGGAACGCTAACATTACAGGGTGAAACGCTAACATTACAGGGTGGAACGCTAATATTACAGGGTTGAACGCTAACATTACAGGGTTGAACGCTAACATTACAGGGTGAAACGCTAACATTACAGGGTGGAACGCTAATATTACAGGGTGGAACGCTAACATTACAGGGTGGAACGCTAACATTACAGGGTTGAACGCTAACATTACAGGGTGGAACGCTAACATTACAGGGTGAAACGCTAACATTACAGGGTGGAACGCTAACATTACAGGGTGGAACGCTAATATTACAGGGTGGAACGCTAACATTACAGGGTGGAACGCTAATATTACAGGGTGGAACGCTAATATTACAGGGTGGAACGCTAACATTACAGGGTGGAACGCTAATATTTCAGGGTGGAACGCTAACATTACAGGGTTGAACGCTAATATTACAGGGTGGAACGCTAACATTACAGGGTGGAACGCTAATATTTCAGGGTGGAACAATAATATTTCAGGGTGGAACGTTAATATTACAGGGTGGAACGCTAATATTTCAGGGTGGAACGCTAATATTTCAGGGTGGAACGCTAATATTTCAGGGTGGAACGCTAATATTACAGGGTGGAACGCTAATATTACAGGGTGGAACGCTAATATTACAGGGTGGAACGCTAACATTACAGGGTGGAACGCTAATATTTCAGGGTGGAACGCTAATATTACAGGGTGGAACGCTAATATTTCAGGGTGGAATGCTAATATTACAGGGTGGAACGCTAACATTACAGGGTGGAACGCTAATATTTCAGGGTGGAACGCTAATATTACAGGGTGGAACGCTAATATTTCAGGGTGGAACGCTAATATTACAGGGTGGAATGCTAATATTACAGGGTGGAACGCTAATATTTCAGGGTGGAACGCTAATATTACAGGGTGGAATGCTAACATTACAGGGTGGAAAGCTAATATTTCAGGGTGGAACGCTAATATTACAGGGTGGAACGCTAATATTACAGGGTGGAACGCTAATATTACAGGGTGGAACGCTAACATTACAGGGTGGAACGCTAACATTACAGGGTGGAACGCTAATATTTCAGGGTGGAACGCTAACATTACAGGGTTGAACGCTAATATTACAGGGTGGAACGCTAACATTACAGGGTGGAACGCTAATATTTCAGGGTGGAACAATAATATTTCAGGGTGGAACGTTAATATTACAGGGTTGAACGCTAATATTACAGGGTTGAACGCTAACATTACAGGGTGAAACGCTAACATTACAGGGTGGAACGCTAATATTACAGGGTGGAACGCTAATATTACAGGGTGGAACGCTAACATTACAGGGTTGAACGCTAACATTACAGGGTGGAACGCTAACATTACAGGGTGAAACGCTAACATTACAGGGTGGAACGCTAACATTACAGGGTGGAACGCTAATATTACAGGGTGGAACGCTAACATTACAGGGTGGAACGCTAATATTACAGGGTGGAACGCTAATATTACAGGGTGGAACGCTAATATTACAGGGTGGAACGCTAACATTACAGGGTGGAACGCTAATATTTCAGGGTGGAACGCTCACATTACAGGGTTGAACGCTAATATTACAGGGTGGAACGCTAACATTACAGGGTGGAACGCTAATATTTCAGGGTGGAACAATAATATTTCAGGGTGGAACGTTAATATTACAGGGTGGAACGCTAATATTACAGGGTGGAACGCTAATATTTCAGGGTGGAACGCTAATATTACAGGGTGGAACGCTAATATTACAGGGTGGAACGCTAATATTACAGGGTGGAACGCTAACATTACAGGGTGGAACGCTAATATTTCAGGGTGGAACGCTAACATTACAGGGTGGAACGCTAATATTTCAGGGTGGAACGCTAATATTTCAGGGTGGAACGCTAATATTTCAGGGTGGAACGCTAATATTACAGGGTGGAACGCTAACATTACAGGGTGGAACGCTAATATTTCAGGGTGGAACGCTAATATTACAGGGTGGAACGCTAATATTTCAGGGTGGAATGCTAATATTACAGGGTGGAATGCTAATATTACAGGGTGGAACGCTAATATTTCAGGGTGGAACGCTAATATTACAGGGTGGAACGCTAACATTACAGGGTGGAACGCTAATATTTCAGGGTGGAACGCTAATATTACAGGGTGGAACGCTAATATTACAGGGTGGAACGCTAACATTACAGGGTGGAACGCTAACATTACAGGGTGGAACGCTAATATTTCAGGGTGGAACGCTAACATTACAGGGTTGAACGCTAATATTACAGGGTGGAACGCTAACATTACAAAGTGGAACGCTAATATTTCAGGGTGGAACAATAATATTTCAGGGTGGAACGTTAATATTACAGGGTTGAACGCTAATATTACAGGGTGGAACGCTAATATTTCAGGGTGGAACGCTAATATTACAGGGTGGAACGCTAATATTACAGGGTGGAACACTAACATTACAGGGTGGAACGCTAATATTTCAGGGTGGAACGCTAACATTACAGGGTTGAACGCTAATATTACAGGGTGGAACGCTAACATTTCAGGGTGGAACGCTAACATTACAGGGTTGAACGCTAATATTACAGGGTGGAACGCTTACATTACAGGGTTGAACGCTAATATTACAGGGTGGAACGCTAACATTTCAGGGTGGAACGCTAACATTACAGGGTTGAACGCTAATATTACAGGGTGGAACGCTAATATTTCAGGGTGGAACGCTAATATTACAGGGTGGAACGCTAATATTACAGGGTTGAACGCTAACATTACAGGGTGGAACGCTAATATTACAGGGTGGAACGCTAACATTACAGGGTTGAACGCTAACATTACAGGGTGGAACGCTAACATTACAGGGTGAAACGCTAACATTACAGGGTGGAACGCTAATATTACAGGGTGGAACGCTAATATTACAGGGTGGAACGCTAATATTACAGGGTGGAACGCTAACATTACAGGGTTGAACGCTAATATTACAGGGTGGAACGCTAATATTTCAGGGTGGAACGCTAATATTACAGGGTGGAACGCTAACATTACAGGGTGAAACGCTAACATTACAGGGTGGAACGCTAATATTACAGGGTGGAACGCTAATATTACAGGGTGGAACGCTAATATTACAGGGTGGAACGCTAATATTGCAGGGTGGAACGCTAATATTACAGGGTGGAACGCTAATATTTCAGGGTGGAATGCTAATATTTCAGGGTGGAACGCTAATATTTCATGATAGAATGCTAACATTACAAGGTGGAACGCTAATATAACAGGGTGGAACGCTAACATTTCAGGGTGGAACGCTAATATTACAGGGTGGAACGCTAATATTACAGGGTGGAACGCTAATATTTCAAGGTGGAACATTAATATTACAGGGTTGAATGCTAATATTACAGGGTGGAACGCTAACATTACAGGGTTGAACGCTAATATTACAGGGTGGAACGCTAATATTACAGGGTGGAACGCTAATATTTCAGGGTGGAATGCTAATATTTCAGGGTGGAATGCTAATATTTCATGATAGAATGCTAACATTACAAGGTGGAACGCTAATATAACAGGGTGGAACGCTAACATTTCAGGGTGGAACGCTAATATTACAGGGTGGAACGCTAATATTACAGGGTGGAACGCTAATATTTCAAGGTGGAACATTAATATTACAGGGTTGAATGCTAATATTTCAGGGTGGAACGCTAACATTACAGGGTGGAACGCTAACATTACAGGGGTGAACGCTAACATTTCAGGGTGGAACGCTAACATTTCAGGGTGGAACGCTAACGTTTCAGGGTGGAACGCTAACGTTTCAGGGTGGAACGCTAACATTACAGGGTGGAACGCTAACATTTCAGGGTGGAACGCTTACATTTCAGGGTGGAACGCTAATATTACAGGGTAGAATTCTAATATTACAGGGTGGAACGCTAATATTACAGAGTTGAACACTAACATTTCAGGGCGGAACGCTAACATTTCAGGGTGGAACGCTAACATTACAGGGTGGAACGCTAACATTTCAGGGTGGAACGCTAACATTACAGGGTGGAATGCTAACATTACAGGGTGGAACGCTAACATTACAGGGTGGAACGCAAACATTTCAGGGTGGAACGCTAACATTTCAAGGTGGAACATTAATATTTCAGGGTTGAATGCTAATATTAAAAGGTGGAACGCTAATATTTCAGGGTGGAACGTTAATATTACAGGGTGGAACGTTAATATTACAGGGTGGAACGCTAATATTACAGGGTGGAACGCTAATATTTCAGGGTGGAACGCTAATATTTCAGGGTGGAACGTTAATATTACAGGGTGGAACGCTAATATTTCAGGGTGGAACAATAATATTTCAGGGTGGAACGTTAATATTACAGGGTGGAACGCTAATATTACAGGGTGGAACGCTAATATTTCAGGGTGGAACGCTAATATTTCAGGGTGGAACGCTAACATTACAGGGTGGAACGCTAATATTTCAGGGTGGAACGCTAATATTACAGGGTGGAACGCTAATATTTCAGGGTGGAACGCTAATATTTCAGGGTGAAACGCTAACATTACAGGGTGGAACGCTAATATTTCAGGGTGGAACGTTAATATTTCAGGGTGGAACGCTAACATTAAAAGGTGGAACGCTAATATTACAGGGTGGAACGCTAATATTACAGGGTGGAACGTTAATATTACAGGGTGGAATGCTAACATTACAGGGTGGAACGCTAACATTACAGGGTGGAACGTTAATATTTTAGGGTGGAATGCTAATATTTCAGGATAGAACGCTAACATTACAGGGTGGAAAGCTAATATTACAGGATGGAACGTTAATATTTCAGGGTGGAACGCTAACATTAAAAGGTGGAACGCTAACATTACAGGGTGGAACGTTAATATTTTAGGGTGGAATGCTAATATTTCAGGATAGAACGCTAACATTACAGGGTGGAAAGCTAATATTACAGGATGGAACGCTAATATTACAGGGTGGAACGCTAACATTTCAGGGTGGAATGCTAACATTACAGGGTGGAACGCTAACATTACAGGGTTGAACGCTAACATTTCAGGGTGGAACGCTAACATTTCAGGGTGGAACGCTAACATTACAGGGTTGAACACTAACATTTCAGGGTGGAACGCTAACATTTCAGGGTGGAACGCTAACATTTCAGGGTGGAACGCTAACATTACAGGGTGGAACGCTTACATTTCAGGGTGGAACGCTAATATTACAGGGTGGAATGCTAATATTACAGGGTGGAACGCTAACATTTCAGGGTTGAACGCTAACATTACAGGGTGGAATGCTAACATTACAGGGTGGAACGCTAACATTACAGGGTGGAACGCAAACATTTCAGGGTGGAACGCTAACATTTCAAGGTGGAACATTAATATTTCAGGGTTGAATGCTAATATTACAGGGTGGAACGCTAATATTTCAGGGTGGAACGTTAATATTTCAGGGTGGAACGCTAACATTAAAAGGTGGAACGCTAATATTACAGGGTGGAATGCTAACATTACAGGGTGGAACGCTTACATTACAGGGTGGAACGTTAATATTTTAGGGTGGAATGCTAATATTTCAGGATAGAACGCTAACATTACAGGGTGGAAAGCTAATATTACAGGATGGAACGCTAATATTACAGGGTGGAACGCTAACATTAAAAGGTGGAACGCTAACATTACAGGGTGGAACGCTAACATTTCAGGGTGGAATGCTAACATTACAGGGTGGAACGCTAACATTACAGGGTTGAATGCTAACATTTCAGGGTGGAACGCTAACATTTCAGGGTGGAACGCTAACATTACAGGGTTGAACACTAACATTTCAGGGTGGAACGCTAACATTTCAGGGTGGAACGCTAACATTTCAGGGTGGAACGCTAACATTACAGGGTGGAACGCTAATATTACAGGTGGAACGCCAATATTACAGAGTGGAATGCTAAAAGTGTCGCCTTAAAGCAAACAACATTACAGCTCTATTTTAAGCATTGAAAAAAATCAATTCAGGTAACTTGATTATGTAGTAGAGCTGACATCTATTTAATGTAACCGCCTTCAGCCTCAATCAACACCTCAACACTGATCTGGAACTGGAAGCATGTCTTTTCCACAAGCACTGGCAGGAGCTTGGTGAATACTTAGCAGGTGGTGACGATCAGGCTGGCTTTGGTGCTGTGGGAGGTCATGTTGGTGATGTTTTTGATGTATGACCAAACGAAATAGTCCAGCAGGTTCAGGCCGGAGGAGGATTGGTGGCTATTAAAAGAAGGGTATAAAGTCGTATGACTCCTTCTAAAGCCAAGCTGGGATCTCTTTGGACTCATGGGCCAGTGCAAAGTCATGCTGCCACACCCAGGGTCTGCCAGTGGCCACCCGATTTTATCAGGGGATCACTACACTCTTCAGCACATCAAGGTACACTTTGGTGTTGACTTTTATGCCAGCCTTAGAAGATGTGAGGTGGCATGATGTGACCATCACTTAAAACCACACCAAAGGCAATAACTGTGGCCAGAATCTTTTTCATCACCCTGGGTACGTCCCTGTTATTTGTGGCAACCCAGTGATGCATTTTGAGGGTGCTGGCAATGGTCCTGTTGTAATAACTTGGATCAGTAGAGAGCATGAGTTGTACAGTGGCGCATCTCTGATCTTGCTCGTTGAACATTGTGTCACTTTCAGATATGATAGGTTTCTATCGCTCTCGGGATTTGTACACAACTTGACGACTAGTAGATGGTCTACAGCAACAAAAAAGAAAACTGTTTTTTATCAAATGGAAATGGAATCAGGTGGTCTTTTCTTTCCATCCTGTACAGGCAATAAAGCCAGCTCCATATGAAAGGAAAAGGTCCATTCTGATGCGATAAGTATTATGTTAGAGTGAATGTCTAAGACAAAGGAAATATGTCTAACAATTCTACGAAGATTTTTGAGATCAGCCAACCTTAATATATGAAAAAAATGCTGCAGAGAAAGGGCCAGTTAGGATTGGATTATAGAACCATTAGTACACCCTTATAACATCACAAGTGAATTTGAGAAGTTTTATTACCACACAGCAGTAAGGTCACGCATATAAAATCATCAGTAGGTTCTTTGAAAAAACAGGGGTGTGTTCGAAAAAAATGTTTCTGTTTAGAGCACAATTGAAGTATGATACTTGACTTTTGCATTTTAAACTTTAATTCAAGCCATTATATAAATTTTTTTTATAAAATCAACATCTTTCACGAAAAACACCCGTCTAGCTGAATCCACTATGAAAAATTTCCCCCACTCTATATCTGTGCCTAAATCAAAACGTGGATTCCATGAACAAAGCTTCTTTCTTAGAACTGCACGCCTGCGGAACTCTGTTCCGTCTGCCTTCTTCCCTCTGGACTACAACTTGGATGTCTTCAAGTCTAATGTTAACAAATTCCTAATGAACCGCCCCCCTTTAGTAAACATTTCATCAAATCTCCACACTAACGTAATGTACTTGCAATAACCCTTATCCCTGAGTGGCTTCCGGGCCTTGATAAGTGGTGATCACTGTGTAAAAAAAAAAAAAAAAAAAATACATTTTCAACATAACAATGTAGAGTCACTACAGGGAGGCAGGTGAAGCTGTGGTGTCGTATTTCTGATATTTTTATTAAATATAAACTAAAAATAAAAATGTATCTATATATAAATGATAATAAGCTTTAAAAAAAAATAGAATAATTAACCTGTTTTCGGATTGGTCCAAAACTTCTGGTTATTTGAAGCCGCCATAAAAAAATAAATAAAAGAACCGCCATCTATTAGCATAGCAAGAAAGTAATCGTTCGTTTTGGAAATTAGAAGAGCATCGTCACCCCCCCCCCTCCCCGGGCAGCTATACTCTGGTAAGTCGGCTCGTTATATCATACATTTGGGGGGGGGGGATTTAATTTTTCAAGTTGGATCCAATTTTTGTTGTGCGTTAGTTTATTAACGATGAAGATACAGAACAGTAAAGAATGGATTTCTACATAACACCATTGTTCCAGTGCGGTTCATGTTCTGCATAACTGCTGAAGCGTATTGAGGTCTTTTCCTGATCCTGGTGAACTTGAAGAAAGAATCTGATCAACTTTAATCATCCTTCTAGTATAAGGGAGTACATGAACAGATAAAAACCAAGTGTATTAAGTTTTGTAGGCCTATCTAGTCTCTTGAAAGTATTCACAAAACCTACAAAGCTTCCTTCCAATGCACCACGGTGTGTCCCCAACTCGCTTGTATCTGAATTGGGGAAAATTTGGTTGAAAAATAGTCGATTTCACTGATTGTGATGACAATAAAAATATGGGAATGTGGAACATTTGTTGATCATTCAATCCCGGACAATGTCGGATCTTCCTGCTAGTACTAAACAGATTTTAACTCCAAATGGTTCTTAACTAAAAAAAAAAATAGAATAATTTAATATTTTATATTATTTAATTGGAATTCATTATTGAGATGAGAATCATTTTGCAGACTATTATCCTCTTATCAGCTTTGGGTAGGATTGAAACTATCTTCAGACAAATCCCACCTGGAACCATAGACGGCAGTAATTGCTGAGAATGCAGTTAGGAGATTCAAAATTCCTATCTGTCGCGGTTACCACCTGACAACGGCCTGAGGAATAGTTGGCCGAAAAGTTGTGAAACAACAACTAATAAAGATGAGAATAATAGTCCGTAATAAATAAATTAATATAAATAATACTCATCTCAATAATGAATCCTAATTAAAATAATATTTATACCATTCCATACGGACCCAACCATGGAAGATCAGATAATAAATAAACGTGGATTTATAAGACCTAAAAACCCAACCTTGATCGCGCTTCGGGGCCCGTGGCACAGTTGATAGAGACATTGAATCTCTACGGTTCCAGATGAGAATTGTTTGAAGATAACAGTTTCAATCCTACCCAAAGTCGGCCAGAGGCTTACTTGGCCAAATCGTGGTGAGACGACAACTATGGAAAGTAGTTACTGCTGAGAATGCAGTCAGGAGATTCAGAGTTCCTATCCTGTTGCGGTTACCACCTGACGAAGGCCAGAGAAATAGTTGGCCGAAACGTCATGAAACAATAACTAAGAAAAGATGAGGATAATAGTCCACAATAAAAAAATAAAGAAAAACAAATTTTATAATTAAGCAAGGCGTAGTAATTTGATTGGCCATGATGAATAAAAATGGAGGAGACAACTCAATTTGAACTATCGAGAACAAAATCATCTAGTATCAAAAATCGCTAAAAATTCAAAATTTTTATTTTCTTAAAAATAAAACAAAAAAAAAAGAAACTATTTGATAAATTTATGTGATTTTTCCGTTTTTTTTTTTTTAAATAAGTGTCATTCAAAATAAGCACCCACATTTTTTATCGCCTTGGAAAATTTTTAGAATATTACATTTTCGAGTGCTTATTCAGACTCGCACTTATGGTGGCAATAAAAAATAAAGAAAATACAGAAAAATCTCTATGATGTACATACGCGTTACAGAACAAAGATGTCATATTCTAAAATTTACAAAAATCAATCAAGTAGTGGATGATTTTTATCGAATGTTTTTCAAACCAAATAAACGTTTTAAAGTGAATAAAACCACTTAAAACTTTTCCAGATAGTAACTTATCTTGCCTTTAATACACACGGGCAAAATGAATTCCAATGCTCAAAATACATAAACATTTTGATTCCTCCCTTTACTTAAAAGTTCACCAAAAATCAGGAAATTAACCAAAGAAGTTAATTGACACATTTTTTGGTGGACCTGAACGAGTCGTCCCCCTCCCCGCCATAAAATCAATTCCTTTTCATGTATTCTTATTTTTTCTGTGAATCCTCGTCAATAACAGACTTAATTTTTCTATTATAGGTATGTGCAAAATTAATGCCGATGTTTAAAATGCATAAACATTTTGATTCCTCCCTTTACTTAAAAATTCACCAAAAATCAGGAAATCAACCAATTTTAATGAAATTTTTCAGTATTTTTTTTTTTTTTTTTTTTTTTACACAGTGATCACCACTTATCAAGGCCCGGAAGCTACTCAGGGATAAGGGTTATTGCAAGTACATTAATTTAGTGAGGAGATTTGCTGAAGTGTTTACTTAAGGGGGCGGTTATTTTATTTTTATTTTCTCACACTTGTTTTTGTTTTGGTTGAACGAAGAGAGAATCGCTCGCTTTGGGGGGATAATTAAGATATTGTTTTTTTGTACAAACAAGGTGTTTTTTTTTTTATTTAATTCAATATCTTAGAACTTTACTAATTTTTTTTTTTTTTTTACATCACCACTTCACCCGGAAGCCACTCGGGGGGGGGGGGTTATTGCGTGTCCGTAATCAGTGGGAGAGCCAGAATACTAATATTTATCTTTGGGTTTGTATTACTGTACACAGATTCGAAAAAGTTGTCAAAAAACAAATATATAACAAATAAATGTTATCAAAGGCAAGATAAGTTACTTTTCTACCAAACTGGATATATTTTTTGTGTTTTTATTCAATGTAACATATTTATTCAGCTCGAAAAACATGCAGTATTTACCGATGTGTATTGGAAAATTCAAAATGGCGGCCGACTCTCTCTCTCTCGGAGAGGGTAAGTTTGGAAAAAGGTGTAATAAATAATAAACTAGACAAAATACTGTTAGAAATTCGCTCAATATATGTTACCGTGACATAAGTTGACATATATTCGGTTGTTTTTTAATAGTATTTTGTCTAGTTTATTATTTATAATACCTTTTCCCAAACTTACCCTCTCCGAGAGAGAGAGTCGGCCGCCATTTTGAATTTTCCAATACATCGGTAAACACTGCATGTTTTTGAGCTGAATAAACATGTTACATTGAATAAAAACACGAAAATTATATCCAGTTTGGTAGAAAAGTAACTTATCTTGCCTTTAATAACATTTATTTGTTATATATTTGTTTTTTGACAACTTTTTCGAATCTATGTGTACAGTAATACAAACCCACATTTTTCATTATAACTTCTTTTTTTTTTCACATGTACAAATATTTTTTTTTGGGGGGGGTAACTTTAGACTTTAATACTCAACTCCCTAAAAGTCTTTCAAATACAATCAAAAAGTAGTCGGAAACTTACAAAAACCCAACTTTTAAAACTATTTCCCACCCCCAATCTTTATGCTTCCATTGTTGTCCGTACCTAGCCTGTAATAACATTTGTTATATTTTTTAATTTTCGACCACTTTTTGCGAATCTCTGTAGATTGAAAAAAAACAAACTCCACAAAAGTAATTTAATTGAAAAGCGAACAAATAAAAACTGAAAATAATCTCAAATATTTTTTTTTTTTTTAAATAAGCAATCTGGGCTATGTCCCTTGTTTCTGCAATATTTTTAATACATCTGTCGCCTTTTGGCAAAGATCAAAGTGTAGTATCTGTTCTTCAGATGCGACACTTCCATTTCTCGTTCTCTTTCAGTCGAGGAGAAATCCTTCACGACTGAGACAATTTTTTATTTTTGTACCTTTTCTCCGCGTTAAAAAACGACCCTGGTGTCTAACTCTGCCCCGTGGGGAGGCATTGTAAATAGGTACAACATGATGTTGTAACAATATCTGTCGCCTTCCTTTGTTACAAGCACCCAAAATAGCCAAATCAATCAAAACTTTTTTTTACAAAAGATAGAAATTAAATTCTATTATTTGAGTTTAAAAAAAAAATGAAATTAAAGAAATACTTACTTTTACATTAAATTTTTTTTCTTCTTTTTTTTTTTTTACTTCTAAAAGATTATTTGTTCATTCGTAGTAAAGAAAAACACACCAAAACGGTTAACGGACATAATGGCAGGGGAGATAATTCATAATCCACTTCCGTTCTTCGCAGCCTTCTAGGGTTTTGGCTTCTTTTTTTTTTTTTTAATCTTCAAAAATATATATTTTGCCTTTAATTCTGGCCTTTTTTCTGCTTATTTTACAAAAATATTTGACATTAATTGTCAAAAAAAAAAAAAAAAAAGAAAAAAAAAAGCGTAATAATAATTTTTAAAAGCAGTTTGCTCTTCAAATATCGTAGTAGTCTTAACTACGGCCTTTTCTTGGTACTAGTCACTACTCATGCACTCATGCAGAGAGTGATGATACGTGCTGAAATAATAACGTTATTTAAAAAGCCATTCTTAACATGGGGAGGGTGTTGTGTACCTATTCTGTGCTTTAACCTTACAATTGAATAAAAAAAAATCATAAAACTTTAATTAAACTTGGAAATACGATTTAAAAAAAAATAGCGCGGCACTCTCTGCATTAGCACCTTTTCCTTTAATGTTTTAAAAATAATCTATTTGAAAGCAATAATATAATAACTAATTATTACAGACTATCTATTTGAAAGCACTAGTATAAATAACGAAAAAATATTGAATTTCAAAACAAATGGTAACTATGCAATTATCAGGTTTAAAATAGTAGCATATCCAAAATTACGAAAAACGATAAGGTACAAATTAATTAGTCATAAAAAGGACATTTGAAAAAGCTAGCGATTTGGTTTCCAAACCTACTGATTCGAATTGGTGAGTTAACGGGACGTAATTAAGTTTTCAATTTCTCAGAAATTTTATGTCAATTCCAAAAAATAATTTCAAAACGTTTTGAAAACAATTAAAAAAGTTATTTAAAAAATACATCGCAAATTGGGTCTGTGTTTCTATACACATAGATTTAAAAAAATGTTCAAAAAACAAATAACCAATAAATGTTACCAAAGGCAAGATAAGATTGTAGTGGACTGGTGGATATTTAGGGAATTTCCCTAATAAAATAAAATAACACAATTCTATGAACAATGACAAACAACTTCTTCAACTTAACAAGGGAAAGGTTTATTTGCAAAGCGTACTGAAGGAAGAAAGTAGAGTCGGGTCTCCACTGCCTTACGAGGTAGTTACAACCCGCGGCTGTCGTCAATACCTTTTGTAGGAGCAGCGAAGAGAACAGGCGTCTAGCCCCGACGAAGACTGGTAGCGTAAGAGAGAGTTTTCTTCTGGGACCGGAAGCTGTCTGGTCCCTAGGGGTCAATTTGTATTCGTGCGCAAGTCCTCAGATTGGACAGTCTAGCGCCTCATCACTCACTCAGAGGAAGCGAATGCGCGAGAAGAAAAGGGGTCCATTTGTGTCTGCTACATAACCCCTTGCTTAGGCTGAAAGCCGACAGAGAGAAAGGTAGCATAACAAATAGCAGAAAGAAAAATACAATAAGAAATGTCCGTCTCTTTAGGTTATTTTCTTGCAGAAAAAAAATGTTCTTACTTTTCTGTGAAAAGATGGAATATTTGCAGAAAACGTTCTGCTCTAAAAAGGAGAGAAGAAAAAATGTTCTTTTTCAACAGAAATACACTGTTTTGCAAAGTCTCTTCGGCCAATGTACCCGTCGACCACTACGTGTAGTGGTCACATAATTGTTCTCACGTGGAACATTTACCTCAGGTGTATGATTATGCTGTGTGTATGTTGGAGGAATGTGTGGCTCAGGTGTTAATGTGTCCAGAAAGGCTCTTTTTACCCTATCTACCGATACTGTCTCTTTTTTACCACTAATGTCTAGGATAAAAGTTTTATCAGTGCGTGAAAGCACGCGATAAGGGCCAGTGTAAGGTGGAGTTAGGGGGGCTTTTACTGCGTCCTTTCTAAGGAACACGTGAGTCCATGTCGCTATGTCCTTCGGAACCAAAGATTTAATGGTCTGTTCCCTAGGGTGCATCGGCGGTAGCTTACTGAGATAAGCTCGTAGTCTGTTGACATATAGAGCTGTGTCAGTTGATATATCCTCTATCGGGGTCAGCATCTGACCTGGCAACGATAGAGGTGCTCCATAGACCAGTTCGGCTGCGGAATATCCCAGGTCCTCCTTGATTGATGCCCGACAGCCAAGAAGGATGACCGGTATGTACTCGCTCCATCGCTGTTGATCAGGGTAAGCGCGTAATGCAGCTTTCAATTGGCGATGGAAGCGTTCTATCATCCCATTTGAAGCAGGGTGATAGCTTGTTGTCCGAATGCGAGTGATCCCGAGGATCTTGGACAGTTCCCGGAATAGGTGGGATTCGAATTGTGCACCACGATCAGTGGTGATTGTAGTGGGAACTCCGTAGCGCGATATCCAGCCTGATATAAGGGCTCGCGCTACAGATTCAGCCGAAATGTCACTAAGTGGGATGGCTTCTGGCCACCGTGTGAAACGGTCTATGCAGGTCAGGAGATAAGTGAATCCCTGACTGACCGGCCATGGTCCAACCAAGTCAATGTGAACATGGCTAAACCGAGCGTCTGGGGTGCTGAATGTTCCAAGGGGTGCGCGGATATGCTCGTGCACCTTTGATTTTTGGCAGGATACACAGGAACGTGACCAAGCAATGATGTCACGCCTCATGTTAGGCCAGAAAAATCTAGCTGTAATCAGCTTTACTGTGGCTTTGCGTCCGGGGTGTGCCAGGTTGTGTAGAGTGTCGAAAACAACTCTACGGTGGGTCGTTGGAACGAATGGTCGAGGTGAATCCGTTGAGGTGTCACAGATGATCTGCGTGTCAGAAGTAGGCACGGGCAGATATGCGAATTTGCAAGTCCCGAATTCAGGTGACGATGGATCCAACGTGTCCAGACTTGGCTGGTCCAAGGCCATCTGTTGCAAATCGATATCCGATGGTGAGGACAGAGAATTGATGGGCAGGCGAGACAATGCGTCTGCTGCTGCGTTCTGCTCACCCGCGATATGTCGGATATCACTAGTAAACTGCGAAACAAAGTCCAAATGACGTGTTTCGCGGGGAGAATATTTGTCCGGCTTAGCACGCAGTGCGTATGTAAGCGGACGGTGATCGGTGTAGATCACAAATTGTCGGCCCTCGAGTGAATGTTGGAAGTGTTTCACTGCGAGGTACATTGCCAGTAGTTCGCGGCCAAACGTGCTGTAACGTTGTTCGGCCGGTTTCAGCTGTCGCGAAAAGTATGCTAGAGGTTGTAACTGTTGTTGGTGCTGCTGTTGCAGCACTGCACCTACAGCTGTGCCCGATGCATCAACGACCAGTGAAAACTGGGCATCGGGTACAGGATGTGCCAGCAAAGATGTCGTCGCTAGTTTATTTTTCACTTCCGCAAATGCTTTAAGTTGGATCTCATTAAGTGAGATCTGCTCGTTTTTCTTCTTCCTGTTACGTAACAGGTCGGAAAGAGGAGCTAAGAGATCCGCACAGTGTGGGATAAAGCGTCTGTAGTAATTCAACAGACCAAGGAAGTGCCTAAGTTGGCGAAGTGAAGTGGGCGGTTGAAGGTCTTGTAGAGCCTTCACCTTTTCCGGCAACGGAGATATACCGTCTGGGCTGATAATGTGGCCCAGGAAAACTAGTGACGTAACAGCGAAAACACATTTACCAGGGTTAATCCTCACTTGGTATTGCTGAAACCGTTCAAAAAGTAGGCGGAGGTGAGTGACGTGTTCCTCAGGTGAGGCACTAGCCACGAGAATGTCATCTATATAGTTATAGACGAAATCTAAATCACGCACTACTTCATCCATAAAGCGCTGAAAAGTACTGGCAGCGTTACGTAGGCCGAAAGGCATAGTAAGAAATTCAAACGCTCCAAATGGGGTTGTAACCGCAGTCTTGGGTATGTCGGCCGGATTCACCGGGATCTGATGGTAAGCCTTAACCAGATCTAGCTTAGAGAAAGTCTTACAGCCATGCAGAGAGGAAGCAAAGTCCTGAATATGCGGGATTGGGTAACGATCAGGTACCGTCATGGCATTGAGTCGTCTATAGTCCCCAGTTGGACGCCAATCTCCGTCTCGTTTTGGAACCATATGCAGAGGGGAAGCCCAAGGACTGGACGAGGGGCGTATAATTCCCAACTGTAGCATATGATTAAATTCTGCCTTCGCTGCTTTAAGTTTATCCACAGGAAGGCGACGAGGGCGTGAGAACACAGGAGCACCTGTGGTCTCAATATGATGTTTTGTGGTGTGCGTGGGTTTGCTCACCACAAAATTTAAATTGGTTAACTCCGGGTAGGAGTGTAGCACCTCATGGTATGGGTCATTCGCAGCGGCAATGAAAAATACCGGGCTGATAGATGGGGCATTAGATAACGAGCCAGAGACGGAAAGTTCCGTGCTAGCGTCTATCAGCCGGCGTCTGCGCGTCGACCATTAAATTAAAATTATGCAAGAAATCCGCGCCTAGTATGGGGTACGGTAGATCTGCTACAGTGAAAACCCACGTAAAGTCTCTCCGTAAATTCAAGTCCAGAGAACGTGAAATTTGACCGTACGTGGGGATAGGTGAATGGTTCACCGCTTGCAGTGTTATCAATGACACTGGTGGCCTTTCTTTAAGTAGCCTAAGTGGCCATATACTACAAACAGCGCCAGTGTCTACCAAGCAACGTGCTTGAGATTTTACGTCAGTGACGAAATAGGCACGGTTATTTGCATTTTGTGGAAAGTTTGCCGTGCTCGTCTTTCCACAATTTAGTTTCCCTGGTTGTTAAAAGTGCAGGGCATTTTACAATTCTGTGCTTCAGCGCCATAGCGACTATGATAAAAACATAGTCCCGGCATGTTTGCACGGCGACGGTGGTGCGGGGAAGATGAGCGGCTTTTGTAGCGGCGTCTGGGTGAGTGCGACCTGCCCATATTGAGCTTGCTCACCTCTCTAGTGAGGCGTTCGATGGCCGTTAGTATAGCCACCGATGTAGCATCCTGTCTTACATTTGCGGTGCCTGCGGGTACCTCAGCAGGCTGTTGTGGAATCGCCGCGGTGGTAGGCCCCCTCACAAAGTCCATGACCTTGTCCGCCGATGCTGCTACTACATCGACGGTGTGTTTTTCAAACATTGGCGCAAGTATGGCCTTTACCTGCGCCGGCAGCCTTGAGAAAAAGAGCTGCTTAATTAAGGCACTGTCAGGAGGGACGTCCTCTGCCAGTTCCCTCATTCTACGGAGTAGTTCCGTCGGCCTGCGGTCACCTAAGTGCTCGTCATGGACCAGCGTTTGAAAACGCTTTTCCGCCGACACGGACGTCCGTAGTAGCACCTCCCGTTTTATGCTATCGTAAGTGGAGTTTAACGGGGTGTCCGTTATTAAGTCCTTGACCGCAGGAGTCAATGACGCGGGGAAGGCACTGAATAAAATGTGCAGCTTCGTTTGCTCTGACACGTTGTTCGCCGCAAAATAAGACTCGAGTTGAGCAAACCAGACCCGGACGTCCCCAGCGAAGGCAGGCAACGTTGTCATCGTCACTACCGAAAGTAGATACCAAACATTTTTAAAAAATATATATATATATAATGTATCCGAAATCTGAAAGGACGCCGAATATGGACCACGTGGAGAAGAAAGGAGAAATATGGAGAAAATCTTTAAACAGAGACAATACAAAAAAAAATTTTAACAGGCTAATGGGGGAGGAGAAGAAAGAAACAAAATTACCATGAAATAAAGCTAAAACAAAATTATATCAGGAAGAGCCGTGAAGCAAAAAAAAATGTGGACAATATGGGTTTTTTTTTTTTTTTTTTTTTTTATAAATGTGTGTGAACCTGAAGATAAATGAACTCTTTAAGTACTTACATTTTGGCCGAAGAGTGCTAATGCGGAAAAACTTCGTGAAAGTTCTTTTTTTTTTTTTTTTTTTTTTTTTTTTTTTGTTGAGTTTTTTCTTTTTCGTACACCAAGAAAGTGTCACCTCTTTTTGTAGGTTGGCGTTCTTTTTTTTTATGTGTAGCCCGCCGTTGTGAAAGAAAAGGGTGTTTTTTCTTTGTTTTTTTTTTTTTTGTTTTTTTTTTTTTTTGTATGCTCCTTAGTTTATAATATATATATATATATATATATATATATATAACGGGAAAAAAACGATAAGGAAGAGAGGGAAATAACGTCTTTTTTTTTTTTTTTTTTAAGTTTTAAATGTGCTCTCCCGAATCCGTTGTCTGTTTATGTGTGTGGTTGGAAACCATGTGCTGGTTTTTAAAATGCGCGCCTTACCCTGTTAAAAAGCGAAAGAAGTGTCTGTTCGGAAATGTGTTATCACGACGGAGTCATCATTTTTAGGGAATTTCCCTAATAAAATAAAATAACACAATTCTATGAACAATGACAAACAACTTCTTCAACTTAACAAGGGAAAGGTTTATTTGCAAAGCGTACTGAAGGAAGAAAGTAGAGTCGGGTCTCCACTGCCTTACGAGGTAGTTACAACCCGCGGCTGTCGTCAATACCTTTTGTAGGAGCAGCGAAGAGAACAGGCGTCTAGCCCCGACGAAGGCTGGTAGCGTAAGAGAGAGTTTTCTTCTGGGACCGGAAGCTGTCTGGTCCCTAGGGGTCAATTTGTATTCGTGCGCAAGTCCTCAGATTGGACAGTCTAGCGCCTCATCACTCACTCAGAGGAAGCGAATGCGCGAGAAGAAAAGGGGTGCATTTGTGTCTGCTACAGATATATTATATATATCCCCCAGTCGTACGAAATATGAGAAATGATTTGAATTGGGAAAGGAAAAATGAATTGCTTTGAGGAAGGAACGAACAACGCGTTTACTTGAATTAAACGAACTAGGATTTATTTCGTGAAGAAACAAGTGAAAGAAAAGGGTACAACACGTGTTCATGTCCGTGTTCGTCTCTCGCTGTTTACTGGTGAGAAGGAGAAAGTCTATTGTTGTAAAGAGAGAAAGAAAGAAAGTCAATCCAGTTTGGTGTGTGTGTCTCGCTGTTAGCTGGTGAGGAGGAAAGTCTATTGTAGTATAGAGAGAGAGAGAAAATGAGAAAAAGTCAATCCAGGCCATGGAGATAGAAAACGTGTAAGGTGTACGTACTGTTTGTTAGCTTTTTGCCCAACATAGTAGCGAGTGGCGTGAGGCACGCGCGTGCACGCGCCTGCCGAAAAGGCACACTGTCGGTCCGTAGACCGCCCAGCTCGGAAGCTGGTCTGAAAAGGAAGATGCTGCTTATTGCTCTTGCTTTTATACTTGTTTCCGGTGGTCTTTTGCGCATGTGCGGATTTCCTTTGAAAGGGGAAGTGACGTTGCCCATGTATGCTTACGTGTGCGCGTATGTGAGTACATGTGTGTACGTTAGCGTGTGTGTATATACATGTGAATGTGCGTGTATATACGCGAACGTGAATATATGTACGTGTGTGGACGTGCGTGCGTATGTTTGTGTGCGCGTATGTATATGACAAGTAATATAGCTTGAGATGTGAACGCGTGTTTTTGTGACTAGGAAAGGCTCCCACAAGATACTCTTCTACCTAACTGGAAAAGATTTTAATGTTTTTACTCACCTCAAAACGTTTAATTGGTTAAAAAATCATACATTATTTATCAATACATTTTAAAAAAGAAAAATGGCGGCATGCTCGCTGTTGAACACGATAAGTTTGTGAAAATGAGTTTAAACAAATAAATTATACAAAATAGTGTTAGAAACCCCATCTAATATATGTCCGCCTATGTCACGGTAATATATATTGAGTGAGTTTCTAACAGTATTTTGTATAATTTGTTTGTTTAAACTCATTTTCCCAAACTTACAGTGTTCAACAACGAGCATGCCGCCATTTTTCTTTTTTAAAATATATCGATAAACACTGTGATTTTCAAACCGATTACAAGTTTTAAAGTGAATAAAAACACTAAAAACTTTTTCAGATAGGTAGAAGAGTAACTTATCTTGCCTTTGGTAACATTTATTTGTTATATATTTGGTTTTTGACCACTTTTTCGGATCTATGTGTCTAGAAAAACAAACCCCACAAATTATATATATATATATATATATATATATGTTTATTTTTGTTTTAAATTCTGTCTGCTACAAATTGTTTAAACTTGGTTACTTTTGCTTACGTCACGTGACCCAATATGCCCAACCCAGCAGTCCAGCACACAATTTTATTGAGCTGTTTTCCGCCTTATAGGATTTGTTTTTCATGAATAATTATTTTTCTCTATCTTATCGATTTTCATAATTTTTGGATATGTTACTAATTGATATTTGCCAATTACATATTACATATTTTAATTATGCTGTACAGGTATATGTTCTTGAAGAATAATATTAGTAACATATTAGTGACAACATCAAGGGAACAGAGACATAGGTTTTAAACGAAACAAGAATTTTATTAACACTGAAAAAGAAAGTAGTTTTTACTACTAAGAAATACTGTAAGAAATTCTGCAGAAATAAGCAGGCTCCTCATTGGTCAGTTTGTCCACCCGCGATTTTGTTTGAACCTATCAGATTGTTTGTTCTTACTAACTGCCGAGGCTATTCTTGGCACTAAATTTATCTTTTTAGCCTGGCAGTTTTTACAGAGACAACAGGTCGGAATGGATGTACGAAAACTCACTGTGGGGTGAAATGTTATTATCATTTGCAAACAACAATGCCCTTAGGTTGGGCAAAATATTATATTCATCACACACTATTGTGCTCTGTGAACTTTGACTTTCATCATTACTCATAATGTCTCTCAGAGACGACATTTAGGTCAACATTTTGACCTGTCCTTTGTCTGCCATACGGGCAGTTATGCACAGTGAACTCCATGAGGACTGCTGGACTAGCAGCATTCATCTTTGGAAGACATCACTTAATTCATCGACCTGTTGCAGCTTTTCTTTGACAGCGGAGAATTGTATCCAGTTTTACGCAAAGATAAACCACGAACTACTACCCTTCCCGGGTGTTACCAGTCCTGCTCGGCAGAAAGCTAAATATGACACATCTTTTGCAGTTTGGATTTTTTTACTTTGATAAAATTTACGCTGAAGTTTAAAGGTGAGCCTGTTGTGATTTCTGATTATTTTCTTTCATTCTGCCAAGAGCAAAACCGAGGTGAGAGAATATCTCACAAAACTATGTGGCTTTGGTGGGAGGCTGCAGGCAAAGGTGATAGTGGAAGTGATCATAACCAAAGGGAAGTAACTGGTATTTACTTGATGTATACAACATCTCGAGGTTTTTATTGGAAATGAAAACTTTATTTTTATTTTCTCATTTATCACGTGCCGTAAAATGTGTTGGTGGTATTAGAAAGTAAAATCCAAAGAAAGAATTTCCAACCGTTATGCTTTCCTTCTCACAATTCTCAGTATCAAAACTTACTTCTGCCAAAGAGACACTCCCTCTCTCTCCCCCCTCTCTCTCTCTCTTCTCTCTCTCTCTCTCTTCTCTCTCTCAGTATCAAAACTTACTTCTACCAAAGAGACACTCCCCCTCCCCTCCCTCTCTCTCTCTCTTCTATCTTCTCTTTCTCTTCTCTTTCTCTCAGTATCAAAACTTACTTCTGCCAAAGAGACACCCCCTCTTCCTCTCTCCCCCTCTCACCCCCTCTCTCTCTCTTCTCTTTCTCTTCTCTCTCTCTCAGTATCAAAACTTACTTCTGCCAAAGAGACACTCCCCTTCTCTCTCTCTTCTCTCCCTTCTCTCTCTTTCTCACAATTCTCAGTATCAAAACTTACTTCTGCCAAAGGTACACTCTCCCTGTCCCCCCTCTCTCTCACTTCTCTCTCTCTTTCTTTCTCTCTCAGTATCAAAACTTACTTCTGCCAAAGAGACACTCCCCCTCTTCCTCTCTCACCCTCTCTGCAGTCACCTCGATTTTGTCCACCAGCACATCATCGATGTAAGAGCAGGTACTTCTCTTCACTGCATCATCTTTGGCCAAAAGAAATGCCATCATTATTATCAGTGAGGAATCCAGTCATAAACCTAATCTGGTCAAACAATAAACTTGACCTTTATACTCTACCAATACCAATTTATACTGCCATAACTTTTTGTCTACATGAATTTGAAGGTAGGCCGACTTTATGTCCATGATTTTAATTATCCATTTCATTCTCCTCCAGTCTCTCATGACTTCTTCACAAATGACAATTCCATCTTTTGTGCGACTAGCTACATACTTGTTTTACTCCCAGAAATCCAACACTGGCCTAACTTTCTTCTTAATAGGTTGAACCATGGCCATGAGTGGCAAAATTCCTACAACCTTCCCTGACCACGGTATCAATATTCCTTTGTCTAACCACCTTTTCAATTCCTTCTCAAACTGCGACCCTATATCTCCTGTTAGTGTGCTTATGTAGCAGCTAATCTGATTTGTCAACACAGGTGGTTCTGTGGTTCATCGTCACGCTACCGTCCATTTATCATCATTAAAGTAGGCTCAAAAGTCCTCATCCTGGCCTGGGTTTTTACAGTTGGATGGTATTGTTACTGGTTGCACTTTTTGTCATCTTTGGTGCACTCTGATCGACAAACTTCACCTGACCTTAAGCAATGATAGCTCCTCCCAATCAGTCTATCACATCCAGGCCCAGTTCAACCACCAAAGAAACTCATTATGAATTTGGGACTTGAAAAAGGGATGTAGGATAATTTGACTTACCTCCCTTTCACTGTTAAATGGTCATGAATGATAGTTTCCACAGACCCTGTACTAATCTTTGACATCTTGGGCTATTTGGCAAATAGTAATGCGCCGATCTTCGAAAATGGCAGCCTCAACTTGACGGACAGATGCCTCATCAATGCCAGGAGGGGGGCGACCAGGTCTGGGAACTGTTTCCACAGACTTCCGGCCATGTTCGAATTCACGATGCCAGCATTTTACAAGGTCATATGATGGGGCATTATCACCATAAGTTTCTTTCATTTCATCAAAAGTCTCCTGTGGTGTGCGTCCTTTCAAATACAAAAACCGGATCACTGCTCGACATTCAACAGGCTCCATTTCACGCCTGACTCAGTTCAAATACCTGTAAAACAGAAACCACAATTATTTCAGAGCTGTAATTTGCCACATAACCCGTAGGGATATAAATCATTGCACATGGAAAATTTCAGCTAGATCAGACAACTGGAAGTGGGTCAGAGGCATTACTTACTGCACGCCCCTCTTATATATATATATATATATATATATATATATATATATATATATATATATATATACACAGATATGTATATATCATAATTATTTACTATAATAATTATTAAATACCTACAGACATTAGTGTTTCATCATTTCAGGAATCATCAGTGTAGGGTGTCACGATTACTGCCAGTCAGGAAATTCGAACCCGACCATGAAGCCATCTTTGACTCCATTAGCAAGGGACTAACCACACAGCCAATCTCAACCACGATAAATATTGTTGAAATTCAAACATCTATGTTTTAAATATCATAACATCCGTCCATGGTGATCTAATGATTATAACATTATAATCTGCACATGTAAGCTTAAGTGACTGACTTTCATTTCAACTTTGAAGTGCTCAACAATAAGAACCGAGTTCTTAAAGGGGCTGACATAATTATTACTATGATTATTTTTAATACCTATAGACACTAGTGTTTCATTCTTTCGGGAATCATCAGTGCAGGGTGTCACGATTACCGCTGGTATATATATATATATATATATATATATATATATATATATATATATATATATATATATATATGATGGCAGCAAATTCGTTCTCGAATATTGCCATTACTTAATATAGAGATAGAAAAGTAAAGAATAAAGACTGCTCAGCAGTGAGGCATACGAAAGTGGCTTTTAAGCCATGTCAAACACAGCATAAATAGTGCAGACATAAGCACCACTAGTAGCATATGCTAGACGGTCACTTTTATGAACATACATATGCCGTTTCAAATCGCCTACAGTCTTGCACGTCTTCCCACAGTTGACACAAGTTAGTTCTGGCAACATAGGATTGTTTTATGGCTCATTGCGCTGATGGGCAGTCTGGTGGCTTATCAGCCCAGCTCTGCTCAGACATAATCTTCCGCACACCTCACATTCCAGACCAATTTAGCACCCTTGCCCATTCCTTTTTTGAATATCACGCTTCAGCCATTCATGCTGGGTTCGGTCAGCTTCAAACTTGCCCATATCTCCCTGCAAGGCCCTTCTCCACTCTCCATGATCCAAAGTCAGGCTCTCCCAGGTTTCCTCAGCCATCTCACATTTTTTCAAGGTGGACCTCAAACAATCCTTTACCCACGTTTTAGACTTTTGAACTAGATGCCTTTCCTCGGCAAGCTCGCTATAAAGGAGTTGTTTGGGAAGTCAGCTGTCTGGCATATATATATATATATATATATATATATATATATAAATAAAATGAACTCATTTTTTCCCGTCTGATTTTGACATTAATAGGATTAAAAATCAAGATATTTCATGCAAATATAATATGCACAAACGGCAGAACAATATCTGAGGTGTGTTATAGGCTTATTATTTCTCAAATTCCTCGATAATCTTAGATTTCTATACTTTTTCTGCTGAGAAGTCACGGCCAAAATCGGTTAAGATCAATGGAAGTGGTAAAATATTTTCTCTCTAATAAATTCCTCCTCCCCCTGCCACCACTTAACACCGTTTGGGGATCGTTCACAAGGAACAGTTGAGAAGAGAACACCGGTTTGGCTTCGTAGTTCTTTCATGTGAAGTTATTTAAAATCCCTAAACTAAGCTGCAGTGCTCTGTGGCGTAGTGGTTAGCGTGCTGGACAATTCACATTATATTTTCACGTTCGTGCCGACCTACCGTAGTCGTTTTTTTTTTTTTTTTTTTTCCTAAACAACTGGAATGGACTTTTCTTGGTGGCCGAACTGTTAACGTTGCAGATGTTTGTTTGTTTTTTTTACACTTTATTTTCCTACTTTTACTCATGACTCCGGGTTTGATCCTTCCTACTTACCTACCATAACATTTTTTAAAATTCCCACCCCCCGTCCCGGAAACAAACACTCGGGCAACGCCGGGTACCCCCACTAGTATTGTAATAAATAGTGATATTTACATCTTGAAATGTAACCTCTGACCTTCTTCAGGTGTATCTTTTTCTTTTTTTTTTTTTTTTTTTTTTTTACAATTTCCAAAAATCAAATCCCTAAGGAGGCTTTTCCTCTTCACGGTCAGAAAAAAACAAAAAAGAAAAAAATCGCTTCCCGTTTATCTTTATTCTTTTCTTTCGTTTTCTGCACTGTTCAAACAACTCTTAGCCTCTTCCGCATATCTCCTCCAAATTCCCACATGAAAATCCCAAGAAACAAAACAAACATTAACTCCAGAACTCCAGCTCCTAATGTGGACTCCTACTACTAGGTCTCTTTCTCCAACATCAGGATCTGCGTTCCAACCTTGCAGAGGTTAAAATCCAATTACAGGAGACCAAACCTATTATTCCTGTATGAAACTGGCACCAGACCGACTGTTTCTCAAGATGAGTTCGTAATTAAAGGATACTTAAACTTGACACCAAAATCTGATCTGTAAAATCACCATAGGCATGGAATATGTGCAAGCATTAGAGATGGCTTTCCATGTGGTAGTGATAAGTGGGCACTTGTACAGTTTAATCAAGACATTAAAAAATGAAAATATAAAAAAAAAAAAAAGGTTATGTTGTACGTATCTGTTTTGAGCTGAAGAGCTCGGAAAAAGAATTTCACTTCATTTGATTGAGTACGTTTTTTTTCTTTTTTTTTTTTTACAGCGGAAAAAAACATGTTTTTATGACAGCGCGTTGAAAGTAGACATCTTGGAACTTTTTGAACATGCCACGGGAGATAACTCAATCTAAAGCGCCGACACTTCCTCCACATCTTTAATACTAGCTTTTCTTCCTAAAAATCAAACCTTTTGCTCGGTATCATAACAAATTGTTTTTTTTTTTTTTTCGCTGTAAAAAAAACAAAAAAAAAACTACTTGATGAAATTAAGTGAAATTATTTTTCGGAGAAGTTCTTTCCATAACAGATACAAACATTTTAAACGTTTTTTCGATATGTTCATTTTTTAATGTCTTGATTAAACTGTACAAGTACCTGGACATCTCCAGAGAAGACCCAAAATTGCTCTATATGTGCTTCTGAGTAGCACTAGGTGTAATTTTTGTAGGAATTTTTGACACCCCTAACACGAAACTGCAAATAAAATATAAAAAAACTCGTAATTTCTCTTTTAAAGGTGGGTTGTTTATTTTCTTTATGGATTATATTTCCAACATAAACTATTAAAGCTGTTTTTTATACTTCCAAAATAAACTATTACAGTTGTATAAAAAGTAATAGAAATATTTTTTTAAAAATAGTAATGAAATTAATTGAATGTTACGAGTTCAGTATTTTTCAATTTTTAAACTTTAAAAATCTATCAAAATTTTTCTATTGATTCTATTTTACGATATTTTCAGGATCAATGTGAAATGTTATGCTCTTTCCAATAAACCGAATATAATATTTTAGACAAACGTTGTTTTTTTTTTAATTCACGCCCCCCCCCCATTTTGAAATGTCTATTAAAAAGTAAAGAATTAATTTACTCACCAAAGTTTTATATATCACAAATTGAAGATAAAAGATCAATAAATAATATATTCAAATTAAAAACAAAAAAAGTAGTGTTTTTTAGAAATTTACCTGTAAAGTCCGAAGTTTAAAACCTTTTTTTTTTTTTAAACCCACGTTGTTTGTTTTTGTGTTTGTTTTTAATGAAACCTTGGTCCTTGCTCCTTTAATTGAAAAAAAAAAAATAGTGCTTGATTCAAGCTTGAATGACATTTTTCGAGGAGTTATAAGCTTCGAAAGATGGCGGGTGGAATTATTCAATATTTTCACGAAATTTCTTACACTAGTAGCACTTGCTCATAACACTGCGTTCATATTTACCTTCTATCAACCCTACACCAACAGAGTTACTATCACTGAGAGTATCTCTGAGAAAATTGAACACGCCCTGTCTGCTCATCCCTTGGGTAACATTCATGTCTGTAGAGACTTCAATGTTCACAATATTGAATGGTTAGCCCACTTAAACAAGACAGATGTTGAGGGAAGGTTCTGTTATGATTTTTCCATTGCACATGACCTAATACAGATTGTTTATAAACAATGAGCCCAACAGCCCCACTGACGGTCAGTATGCAAGTCTTCTAGACCTTTTTCTTACAACATGTTCAAAACTGTAACTGTGCTCCTCATCCTCCATTCTGTCCCCCACTGGGATATTCCGATCACTTGGTTGTCTCAGTTAAAATAAATATAAAATACAATAAGTCTTCAGATGTGTAGAGGTGTATCAGAATTTTTGTAGGAATTTTTGACACCCCTATCATGAAACTGCAAATAAAATATAAAAAAAACTCGTAATTTCTCTTTTAAAAATGGGTTGTTTATTTTTTTTTATGGGTTATACTTCCAAAATAAACTATTACAGTTGTATAAAAAGTAATAGAACTATTTTTTTTTTAAACAGTAATAAAATTAATTGGAGGTTACGAGTTCAGTATTTTTCAATTTTTAAACTTTAAAAATCTATCAATTTTTCTATTGGTTCAATTTTTACGATATTTTCAGGGTCAATGTGAAATTTTATGCTCTTTCCAATAAACCGAATATAATATTTTAGACAAACGTTTTTTTTTTAAATTCACGCCCCCCCCCCCATTTTCAAATGTCTATTAAAAAGTAAATTAATTTATGTACCAAAGTTTTATATATCACAAATTGAAGATAAAAGATCAATAAATAATATATTCAAATTTAAAAAAAAAAAAAGTAGTGTTTTTTAGAAATTTACCTGTAAAGTCCGAAGTTTAAAACCTTTTTTTTTTCTTTTTTTAAACACGTTTGTTTTTTTGTTTTTTTATGAAACCTTGCTCCTTGCTCCTTTTAATTGAAAAAAAAAATAGGGCTTGAATTACATTTTTCGAGGAGTTATAAGCTTCGAAAGATAGCGGGTGGAATTATTCAATAGTTTTCACGAAATTTCTGACACTGCTAGTGCTGCTGCTCCATCGTACTGTACACTTATACCTTATAGCTGAGTAGAATAGCTTCTAATCATTTACATCAGATATTCTTGCGTTCTATATTTAAAATGAATGTGTTCTCTATTGTATCAGACCTGACTGATTCGTTAACTGTCAGTATAGACTGCTTCATACACTCCAAGATATTCCAGCGAAAACCTAACAGCCAGCTGTGGCTCACTCCAGAATGTACCGCTGCAATGCTGCAACTGTGCACAGAAACTACTATTTTCATTGATTTCAACGCTATAGATGTCCTAAATTTAAAGTTGCCTTTAGGACTGCCAGTAACTACTGCGAACATGTAATAAAGAACGCAAGAGAGTCATATGCTCAGTCCATCAAGTCTAAAGTAGCTAAGCTGTGGTTCAGTTCCCATAAGTTTTGAGGAATAACAAACAGGGTTCTAATCAGAAGTGTGTTCTCTATTTCAACTATAATTAAAAAACCTCAGGTAATTTTGATAGCATCTGACAAAGCCAAACTCTTTGCCAAGAACTTTGCAGCAAATTTTACCCTTTGCAATCAGGGCCGCCTACCTCTCGTATTTCCTTCTGTGACTGTAAACATGCTATGCAACATACAAATATTTGTTGCTAAAATTTTCAGAAATCGTTATTCCAGCAAAGCATCATATTGCTCCAAAAATTTCAACAGGAACTAACTCCATACTTACAAAACTTTTAAACATTGCCTTAAGGAGAAATCCTTCCAGCACTGTGGAAAAGTTTATCAGTCTGCCCCATATTTAAAAATTCTGGGAATAGGTCTTCTGCCTCTCAGTCCAGACCAATTCGTCTACTATGCATCATGAGTAAGATTTGTTGTTTATAGCGAAGACACCACAATCTATGACAAGACTTCAAAGGTCGGCAATGACTAAGATCTCTCAGATTCTCTTATTTCTGACCTTGAACACATGGTGCAATGGGGAAAAGGGTGGCTGGATAATTTTAATGCATCTAAAACCGAGCTTCTCTATTTCCATTATCCACCTGGCCTCAATGCAATTAAATGTCTCATCTTAAGAAACTTTGACAAGCTTTTAGGACTGACCCTCATTCCTGATCCGAAACATACATAAATCTGTTGCCAAGATTGATGGAAAAACGGTTGGATCATTCTACCATTTTGGTAGATATCTTACTGCCAATGCAGATATAAGAGCCAAGGATGGAGTACTCTTGCTACATCTGGCCATAACCTGCTCAGTGGGACTTATCCTGCCTTGACAGAGTTCAAAGTCATTCAAAACCTAATAGGAAATGCCCTTTTCTCTTCCCTCTAACCTCTTTCCCACGAGGTGTTACGATCCACTCTTTACTCCATCATTATTTTTATGCCAGGTGCTCGCCTGAGCTTCAATCTATGATCCCTCCTGCCAGACTTTCATAAAAGTACTCGTCTAGCTGCAGCAACTATTAACTCTCTTCTTTTTCTTGTATCATGGCATGTTCATGCTGTAGATGAAATCATGTTTATTCTTCTCCATAGGTTTTGGTCGGATTCCTCTGAAGAGATCACATGATCTTGAACTTGGCAGAATACATGAGGTGGGTTGCCATTATCTTTCCCAGTGCAATGGCGTCTGACTCGCCTGTTTGCACCTATTTATTGCCCTTAGATCATCCGCAATCGAATAACGTAACTCTTAATACCATAGAACTGTTGATTTGCTAGGGATTCATCCACCTCCACGGCCATCCAATATCCTGCTGCAAACTATTTTCTTTTATAAATGATAAAATAATATTCTACGGAAAGAATAATCGATCTAAAATATGCATTCATCATCATCGTCATCATCATCATCATCATCATCATCATCATCATCATCATCATCGTCATCGTCATCACTGTCATCATCATCATCATCATCATCATAATCATCATCATCATCATTGTCGTTGTCATCGTCATCATTATTGTTGTCATCATCATCATCATCATTGTTCTTACTACGAGTTCTCACCCAGATTGCTCACTGACAACAATCGGTGGTGTTCTCTGGTGTCTAGGTGACAACAAGTCTCCCAGATTATTCTCCGCTCTTTTGATAATCTTTGCAAATAAATTTGCATTATTGCAATAGCCGCTTTTCATTAACTTCTTGCTGGTTATCATTCAAATTTGGGTGGCAATAAGCTTCTCCAAGTTCTCAGTTCTCATAGCACTCATCTTCTGGAAGTCTGGTTGGTGCTTTCTCTCCTCCGTGTTTCCATCCTACTAGAGCATTCTCGTATGGTTTCAATTGATGATGGCGTCACACTTTTTTGACGGCTGAGGTAATTTACAATTATACAGTTTCAGTTTTCTTGGTTCTCTGTGCTGTCCATCCAATTAAGTTCAATTCCTGCTTCCGTACAGTTGTGCATTACCCTCAGCATCCAATCTTTAACCCCCCCCCGGCCTGATTTTCGCAGAAAACACTCGTCTAGCTGAAACCGCTACAAGACCACCATTCACCCATATATGGAGTACTGTTGTCACATTTGGGCTAGTGCATCTGCTACTAGTCTCTCGTTCCTGGACACAGTCCAAAAAAGAGTCGCCAACCTGATAGGTTGGGCAACTGTCATCTAAGCTTCCACCTCTCGACGAAATGTTGCATCCCTCTGCCTGTTCTACAAGTATTTTAATGATGAATGCTCCGACATACTACAAACCCTTGTACCCCTTCGACATAAATACCCCCGACAAACCCGACAATCAGCAAAATCCCACCCCTGCACAGTAGAGATCCTTAGATGTGAGAAAACTTTCTACTCCTATAGTTTCTTCCCCAGAACTGCTAAACTTTGGAACTCCTTTCCGGGTTCCTGCCTTCCCAATGAATGCTCCGACGTACTACAAACCCTTGTACCCCTTCGACATAAATACCCCCGACAAACCCGACAATCAGCAAAATCCCACCCCTGCACAGTAGAGATCCTTAGATGTGAGAAAACTTTCTACTCCTATAGTTTCTTCCCCAGAACTGCTAAACTTTGGAACTCCTTTCCGGGTTCCTGCCTTCCCAATGAATGCTCCGACGTACTACAAACCCTTGTACCCCTTCGACATAAATACCCCCGACAAACCCGACAATCAGCAAAATCCCACCCCTGCACAGTAGAGATCCTTAGATGTGAGAAAACTTTCTACTCCTATAGTTTCTTCCCCAGAACTGCTAAACTTTGGAACTCCTTTCCGGGTTCCTGCCTTCCCAATGAATGCTCCGACGTACTACAAACCCTTGTACCCCTTCGACATAAATACCCCCGACAAACCCGACAATCAGCAAAATCCCACCCCTGCACAGTAGAGATCCTTAGATGTGAGAAAACTTTCTACTCCTATAGTTTCTTCCCCAGAACTGCTAAACTTTGGAACTCCTTTCCGGGTTCCTGCCTTCCCAATGAATGCTCCGACGTACTACAAACCCTTGTACCCCTTCGACATAAATACCCCCGACAAACCCGACAATCAGCAAAATCCCACCCCTGCACAGTAGAGATCCTTAGATGTGAGAAAACTTTCTACTCCTATAGTTTCTTCCCCAGAACTGCTAAACTTTGGAACTCCTTTCCGGGTTCCTGCCTTCCCAAGGAATGCTCCGACGTACTACAAACCCTTGTACCCCTTCGACATAAATACCCCCGACAAACCCGACAATCAGCAAAATCCCACCCCTGCACAGTAGAGATCCTTAGATGTGAGAAAACTTTCTACTCCTATAGTTTCTTCCCCAGAACTGCTAAACTTTGGAACTCCTTTCCGGGTTCCTGCCTTCCCAATGAATGCTCCGACGTACTACAAACCCTTGTACCCCTTCGACATAAATACCCCCGACAAACCCGACAATCAGCAAAATCCCACCCCTGCACAGTAGAGATCCTTAGATGTGAGAAAACTTTCTACTCCTATAGTTTCTTCCCCAGAACTGCTAAACTTTGGAACTCCTTTCCGGGTTCCTGCCTTCCCAATGAATGCTCCGACGTACTACAAACCCTTGTACCCCTTCGACATAAATACCCCCGACAAACCCGACAATCAGCAAAATCCCACCCCTGCACAGTAGAGATCCTTAGATGTGAGAAAACTTTCTACTCCTATAGTTTCTTCCCCAGAACTGCTAAACTTTGGAACTCCTTTCCGGGTTCCTGCCTTCCCAATGAATGCTCCGACGTACTACAAACCCTTGTACCCCTTCGACATAAATACCCCCGACAAACCCGACAATCAGCAAAATCCCACCCCTGCACAGTAGAGATCCTTAGATGTGAGAAAACTTTCTACTCCTATAGTTTCTTCCCCAGAACTGCTAAACTTTGGAACTCCTTTCCGGGTTCCTGCCTTCCCAATGAATGCTCCGACGTACTACAAACCCTTGTACCCCTTCGACATAAATACCCCCGACAAACCCGACAATCAGCAAAATCCCACCCCTGCACAGTAGAGATCCTTAGATGTGAGAAAACTTTCTACTCCTATAGTTTCTTCCCCAGAACTGCTAAACTTTGGAACTCCTTTCCGGGTTCCTGCCTTCCCAATGAATGCTCCGACGTACTACAAACCCTTGTACCCCTTCGACATAAATACCCCCGACAAACCCGACAATCAGCAAAATCCCACCCCTGCACAGTAGAGATCCTTAGATGTGAGAAAACTTTCTACTCCTATAGTTTCTTCCCCAGAACTGCTAAACTTTGGAACTCCTTTCCGGGTTCCTGCCTTCCCAATGAATGCTCCGACATACTACAAACCCTTGTACCCCTTCGACATAAATACCCCCGACAAACCCGACAATCAGCAAAATCCCACCCCTGCACAGTAGAGATCCTTAGATGTGAGAAAACTTTCTACTCCTATAGTTTCTTCCCCAGAACTGCTAAACTTTGGAACTCCTTTCCGGGTTCCTGCCTTCCCAATGAATGCTCCGACGTACTACAAACCCTTGTACCCCTTCGACATAAATACCCCCGACAAACCCGACAATCAGCAAAATCCCACCCCTGCACAGTAGAGATCCTTAGATGTGAGAAAACTTTCTACTCCTATAGTTTCTTCCCCAGAACTGCTAAACTTTGGAACTCCTTTCCGGGTTCCTGCCTTCCCAATGAATGCTCCGACATACTACAAACCCTTGTACCCCTTCGACATAAATACCCCCGACAAACCCGACAATCAGCAAAATCCCACCCCTGCACAGTAGAGATCCTTAGATGTGAGAAAACTTTCTACTCCTATAGTTTCTTCCCCAGAACTGCTAAACTTTGGAACTCCTTTCCGGGTTCCTGCCTTCCCAATGAATGCTCCGACATACTACAAACCCTTGTACCCCTTCGACATAAATACCCCCGACAAACCCGACAATCAGCAAAATCCCACCCCTGCACAGTAGAGATCCTTAGATGTGAGAAAACTTTCTACTCCTATAGTTTCTTCCCCAGAACTGCTAAACTTTGGAACTCCTTTCCGGGTTCCTGCCTTCCCAATGAATGCTCCGACGTACTACAAACCCTTGTACCCCTTCGACATAAATACCCCCGACAAACCCGACAATCAGCAAAATCCCACCCCTGCACAGTAGAGATCCTTAGATGTGAGAAAACTTTCTACTCCTATAGTTTCTTCCCCAGAACTGCTAAACTTTGGAACTCCTTTCCGGGTTCCTGCCTTCCCAATGAATGCTCCGACGTACTACAAACCCTTGTACCCCTTCGACATAAATACCCCCGACAAACCCGACAATCAGCAAAATCCCACCCCTGCACAGTAGAGATCCTTAGATGTGAGAAAACTTTCTACTCCAATAGTTTCTTCCCCAGAACTGCTAAGCTTTGGAACTCCTTTCCGGGTTCCTGCCTTCCCAATGAATGCTCCGACGTACTACAAACCCTTGTACCCCTTCGACATAAATACCCCCGACAAACCCGACAATCAGCAAAATCCCACCCCTGCACAGTAGAGATCCTTAGATGTGAGAAAACTTTCTACTCCTATAGTTTCTTCCCCAGAACTGCTAAACTTTGGAACTCCTTTCCGGGTTCCTGCCTTCCCAATGAATGCTCCGACATACTACAAACCCTTGTACCCCTTCGACATAAATACCCCCGACAAACCCGACAATCAGCAAAATCCCACCCCTGCACAGTAGAGATCCTTAGATGTGAGAAAACTTTCTACTCCAATAGTTTCTTCCCCACAACTGCTAAACTTTGGAACTCCTTTCCGGGTTCTTGCCTTCCCAACTGTACCAACATACAGAAGTTTAAGTGTAATTTAAACAGATATCTTGCTGCTCAACTCCCTACATAGTATCCCTGCAACTTATGTCCCCTATAGTAGCCCCTTACATCAAAGTGGCACTGTGCCTTGTTTGGGGTGAAACAACTATCAATAATTTCCCCCACTCTTTATCTGTGCTGAAACCTAAACGTAGATTCCATGAACAAAGTTTGTTTCTTAAACATACAACAACTACTACAGATGTGAGAAAATAACACACAAGACATACAGCAACTGCTAAAGGTGTAAAACACAAAGGGACATCACATGGAATCATAAAAACTGAAACTGTATAATTGTTACTTACCCCCCCCCCCTCCTCATTATTTTTTGTTTTTATCTCGTGTAATCATAACTGGCACCACACCAAATAACTGAGGAGGGTCAAGGAGGATGGAAAGACCGGGAAGTGAAAGCACTAGCCAGACCTCTCCTGGTTGAGTGCAAAGAGGACTGGCTTTTTGCCACTCAAATTCCAGTGGAAACCAATGGTCGCTGCCAATGAGAAATCAATGATAAATGGCTGTTGTGATAATGCAAATTCATCTGCAAGCTTATCAAAAGAGTTGGAGGGTACTGGAAATCTGGAGAGACTTATTGTCACTCAGGTTCTAGCGAACACCACAAGTTGTTCTCAAAGAGAAATTTTGACTACTCCTAGTGAGTATCAAAGATTCTCTTTGAGAAAAACCTGTGATGTTCTCTGGAGTTTGAGTGACAACACGTCTCCCCTGATTTCAAGTACTCTCAACCTCTTTTGATAACTTTTGCAGATGAATTTGCATTATCGCAACAGCCGTTTATCATTGATTTCTCATTGGCAGCGACCATTAGTCTTCATTGGGATTTAGGTGGCAATAAGCCTCCCCAAGGTCTTAGTGCTCTTCAAACTCATCCAGTAGAGGTCTGTCTAGTGCTTTCCATCCTCCTCAACACTCTTCAGTTCTTAGGTATGGTGGCAATCTCCTCCCTCTGTTTTTTTGTTTTGACGTGGGTGGGTGGGTATTGAGTTAATTTTAAATTATAGTTTCAGTTTTCTTAATTCCATGTGATGTTTGTGTTTTACCTCTGTAGCAGTTTCTATATGTCTGCCTTACACACGTGCCTCATGTGTATCAGTTTCGTGTTCAAAGGGTTTCCTTAATATTTCAGCCATTTTCATAATTCATATCCATTGTATCTTCTCATCCCTCTGATGCCAATCTTTCCCATTCTTTTTTAAAAGTTTTGTTGGTATTGTTCCTAGTACTCCTACTATTATTGGTGTTGTCTTAACTTTCTTCATCTTCCATATCCTTTCAGTTCTCTGATCAGTTTTGCATATTTACTCCGCTTCTCTGTCTCCTTAATCTTCACTCTGTAGACTGCTGGAACGGCAAAATCTACAATCTGGCAGGACTTTTCTATATTGTTAACTATTATGACATCCGGTCTTCTTGCTTGGATGGGTTTATCCGTTTGTATATCGATGTCTCATAAGATTTTGCGATTTTCATTTTCAAGTGTTACTGCCGGTTTGTACTTGCACCATTTGTCTGAGTGTTCAAAATTCAATTATTTGCATAATTCTAAGTGTATTGCCTTCCCCACTTATTCATGTCTATTTTTATATTTTTGAGGGGCTAGTTTGCTGCATTCACTTATTATATGGTTTATTGTTTCATCTCTTTGTCCACAGAGTCTGCATTTACTGTTTTCTTGTGTCTTGTTGATCCTTGCTTTGATCTTTTGTGGCTATTGTTAGCGATTCAGTTTCTCTGTCTAGGTGTCCTTTTCATAGCCATGTCCAAGTGTTTTCGTTAGTCTCATCTTTTGTCATCCTTATGACTCGTCTGTGCAGCTGTTTCTTCTTCCATCTTTTTCTTTTCTCGTCTCATCCTTTGCTTCACTTTTTTCTGTATTGTTCGTTTTTCAGTGTCTCTTGCTGCAGAAATTAGTCTTTCAGTGTTCTGCATTTTGTATTTTTCTAAATCTTTGTGTCATTTACACAATCTTCATCTTTCCTTTTCACATAGACTCAGTCAGTATCATCGTTTGAGTTTAATGCACTGTGTATCGTCATGAGTTTCCTGGTCTTCTGGTCGAGATACCTAAGTTGTTTTTTTTGTCCAGCTTATAAACGGTCAAGAGTATCTTACTAGTTACATGTTTATTCCTGTAACTAGGTTTCTACTATAAAGTTTAGTTTTGAGGAGTTTCCTTGTTCTTCTAAGGTATTCCTTTACAATTTTCTGTTTTATTTCTATTGCTTTGATGGTGTCTGCTTTCAGAACTCCCAAATGTTTGTGGCTATCTTGGTCATCTACTACCCTCATCTCCGTTTGATTGGGTAGTTCCATTGCTTCTAGTTTTCCCCTTCTCAGGATCGTCTATGTGCACGTTTCCATACTGAATTCCATTTGGATATCCTGGCTTAAGATTCTGGTTGTGTTTATTAGCGTCTCAGGTTCCTTCTTTGTTTTTGCAAACAGTTTCAGGTCATCCATGTACATTAGGTGGTTCATTCTTTCATCTGTATTAGTGAAATTGTATCCGACTTGGCATTTCCTCCTCCTCCTCCTTCTTCTTCTTCTTCTTCTTCTTCTTCTTCTTCTTATTATTATTATTATTATTATTATTATTATTATTATTTGTACTCACTAGAAGTTTTCACACAGGTCATCATCAAAGATTGCTCACTGACAACAACCGGTGGTGTTCCCTAGAGTCTGGATGACAACAAGTCTCTCCAATTTTACAGTATTCATTGCCTCTTTTGATAAGTTTTGCATTATCACAACAGCTGCTTGTTATTGACGTATTATGTGCAATGACCATTGGTCATCACTGGAATTTAGGGAGCAATAAGCCTCCTCAAGTCCCAGTCCTCTTCGCACTCAGTCAGCGTTTGTAGCTCATCTGTACTAGTTTCCACATTCAAGGGTTTCCTTTAATATTTCAGCTTTTTTTCATTATTGTTATCCATTCAGTCATCCCCCAAAATCCAATTATTATTATTATCATTATAATTATTATTATTATAATTATTATTATTATTATAATTATTATTATTATTATTATTATTATTATTATTATTATACATCAATCATCATCATCATCATCATCATCTATATATTAATACGATAGCATGTGTGTTCTTTTGTGTGTCACGCTTACATCCGGGTCGTTTAATTGTTATGTTCTATATTTTGTTATAAATAATTTTACCAAGAATTCTTTATAAGTTTTGGTTTCGGTTTCGACTATAGCTGATGGCATTTAAATCATCTATTTTTTTTATAAATAATTTTATCGAGAATTCTTCATAAGTTTTGGTTTCGATGATTGCTGAAGGAACTCAAGTTGCTGAGGAACTCAAGTTATATATATATATATATATATATATATATATATATATATATATATATATATATATTCATAAGTTTTTATTTCGGTTTCGATTCAAGGTAATACACCCAAGTCATATGGATATATTTTTTTATTTTTTAAATCACAACTTCATAATATATAAAAATCGATAGAACATTAACTCTATAATAATATATATGAAATCTGCAAGAATAAAAATATCATATTTAAGCGTACTTTACAAACCGGGCTTTATCGGATGTTCATGCTAGCTTAGATGAATACTTTTGGAGTTTTAACAAAAAAGCTACAATAATATCAGAGCATCTTCATTTACAGTGAACATCTACAGAATGCCAGCATCAATATATTACATATGAATGAGTCCCCTATGGACTTTCCACAGGTCCCGCTAATAATAATAATAATAATTATTATTATTATTAATATTATTATTATTATTATTATTATTACTCACTAGGAGTAGTCACACAAGTAATCATCGATTGCTCTTTGAGAACAACTTGTGGTGTTCCCTGGAGTCTGAATGACAAGTCTCCTCAGATTTCCAGTACTTTTCCCCTTTTGATAACGTTTGCAAAGGAATTTACGTTATCGCAACAGTTGCTTACCATTGATTTCTCATTGCCGGCGACCATTGGCTTCCACTGGAACCTGGGTTACAATATGCCACCCAAGGTCCCAGTGCTCCTTGCACTCATCCAGTGGAAGTCTGGCTAGTGCTTTCTCTCCTCAGTCTCTCTATCCTCCTTGACCCTCATTATTTGGTGTGGTGCCTGTTTTATGGTGACACTCAAAGGAAAAAAGAGAGGGTCGATATCTTATAATCATACAGTTTCAGTTCTCATGCTTCCATGCGATTGGTCCTTTGTGCTATGCTTCGCATCTGTGGCCGTTTCTGTGTTCAGTTTGTGTGTAGTTTATGTGTGATGTTAGTCTCCACATTCAAGGGGGTTCATTAATACTTCTGCAGTTTTCATTATTGAAATTCGTTGTATCTTCTCTATCATCCCTCTAATTCCAATCTCTCCCATTTTTTTTTCCAAAGTTTTTCGGCATCGTTCCTAGCACTTCTACTATGAGTGATGTTATCTTTAGTTTCTTCATTTTCCAGATCCCTTGGAGCTTGTGGGGGTCGCCTGGCCTTTTTTTTTGGGAACTGACTTCCTCCACAAATAATAAAAATAAAAATAAGAAATCTTATGTGCAACACAAACGGAGGTTTATTTCCGGAATAGAAATAACAAATAATAACAAGTTAAAACATAGTTCTCAATATTTCAGTTCTTTTTTTTTTAGTTCATATGAAAGGTGGAGAGTCTCTTTTTTGTGTTCTTTGAATGTTCAAATATGTAACATAGACAATATTAATGTTCGTCTGTTAAAAGAGAGTATTAATGCGCGGAGCACTGAGCAGTGGAAATGACATAATTGATGTTTGCACGCGTGGTAAGTCCTAATGAGAAAGCGTTGAATGAGTCGGAAGAGTTTAAAGAGACGAAAGAATGCTCGAAAGGCTAAGAGACTAAAGAGATAGATTTTGTGTGTTGTGCATGTTTATATTTGGTTTGATTGGCTCCAAACGAGCTCTAGAAAATCAGTTTTAAAATGTGTCCTAGGAGGAATTCCATTGGACGGAAGACATCACATGGGGTGCTTTCAACTACGTACGCACCTTTGGTATATAAAGATCACGCCGGAATTTGCGTGGGTGTCATTTTTCATTTTTTTAACGCGCCGAAAACAATCAATTGCACTGCGCGCCTAAATTGTATTTAAACGATTTTAAATTTGAATATTAAACTGTGCCAACTGGCACAAGCTCTCTGGCCAGTTGTGTGTATTTGTACCGCTTTTCAGTCTATTGTATTTATTTATATTTTACCTCCGACAGTCCGTCTCATGTGCCAATGCATTGCATTAGTCTCCACATTCAAAGTTGTTTTTTTTTTTGTTTTGCTGTTGTTCTCCTTTGGCCTTGGGGTAAAGTGTAGCACCTGTTCTGATGCCACACTTCACTTTTTCTGCTCTCGGTCAGTGGATGAGAAATCCTTCATAACTGAGACAATTTTTTATTTTTGTTCCTATCCAGAGTAGTTAGTACTCCTTTTTGGGGAACTGGATTTTCCCCACATTAAAACCGACCTTGTGTCTAACTTTCCCGGCTTGGGGAGGTAAGTAAATAGGAACAACGACAGCAATAACACCGCTGTCTGTGTGCAATTTTTCAATTCATATGCGGCGGCCATGATAAAGTAGATATTTCCTATTTTATTTTTTTAATTTTCTGCGGAGCTGCTTTGCTGGTAGCCATTTTGAATTTTCGCCAATCGCTTTATTATCAAATCTGAAAGCTTATTTGCATTTATTGTTTTTAATTGGTATTATTTTTTTTTAAAGCAAAATTCTCGTCGGAAGATTAGTAAGTATAAAATTACTTGAATTTTTTTATATATATAAAGATTATTTGGTGCTAATGCACTTTGATCTGCGCTTTTTTTTTAAAAAAGTATTTTCAAGTTTAATTAAAGTTTTATAATGTCTGTTTTTATTGAATTGAAAGGTTAAAGTACAGAATAGGCAAACTGGAAGTTGCGAAAGCACCCTCCCTATGTTAAGAATGGCTTTCTAAATAATAACATTATTATTTCAGCACGGATCAATAGGTGGTGCACTAGTACGGATTGTTTTGGGTTTGTATTACTGTACACATAGATTCGAAAAAGTTATCAAAAAAACAAATATATAACAAATAAATGTTATCAAAGGCAAGATAAGTTACTTTTCTACCAAACTGGATAATTGTGGGGGGTACTAGTGCAGAGAGTGATCCGGTAGGTGTATCAGAATGTTTGTAGGAATTTTTGACACCCCTAACACGAAACTGCGAATAAAATATAAAAATCTCGTAATTTCTCTTTTAAAAGTGGGTTATTTATTTTCTTTATGGATTATACTTAAAAAAAAAAAACTATTAAAGTTGTTTTAAAAGTAATAGAAATATATATATTTTTTTAAAACAGAAATGAATTTTCCGAACTCAATATTTTTCAATTTTTAAACTTTAAAAATCTATCAAAATTTTTCTATTGATTCTATTTTTACGATATTTTCAGGGTCAATGTGAAATTTTATGTTCTTTCCAATAAACCGAATATAATATTTTAGACAAACGTTTTTTTTTAAATTCACGCCCCCCCATTTTCATCTGTCTATTAAAAAGTAAATAATTAATTTACTCACCGAAAAGTAAATAATTAATTTACTCACAAATTGAAGAGAAAAGGTCAATAGATAATATATTCAAATTTAAAACAAAAAAGTAGTGTTTTTTTTTAGAATTTTACCTGTAAAGTTTGAAGTTTAAAACCTTTTTTTTTTAAACCACGTTATTTGTTTTTTTCTTTTTTTTTATTGAAACCTTGGTCCTTGCTCCTTTTAATTGAAAAAAAAATTAGGGCTTGAATTACATTTTTCGAGGAGTTATAAGCTTGAAAAGACAGGGGGTCGAATAATTCACGCCTCCCATTTTGAAATGTCTATTAAAAAGTAAATAATTAATTTATGTACCAAAGTCTTATATATCACAAATTGAAGAGAAAAGGCCAATAAATAATATATTCAAATTTAAAACAAAAAAAAGTACTGTTTTTTTAGAAATTTACCTTTAAAAAAAAAAACACGTTGTTTTTTTGTTTTGTTTTTTTAATGAAACCTTGGTCCTTGCTCCTTTAATTGAAAAAAAAATTAGGGCTTGATTTACATTAAATTAAAGTTGACATATATTCAGTGGTTTTTTAATAGTATTTTGTCTAGTTTATTATTTATAACACCTTTTCCCAAACTTACCGTGTTAAAGAGACAGTCGGGCGCTATTTTGAATTTTCCAATACATCGGTAAACACTGCATGTTTTTCGAGCTGAATAAACATGTTACATTGAATAAAAACACAAAAAATATATCCAGTTTGGTAGAAAAGTAACTTATCTTGCCTTTGATAACATTTATTTGTTATATATTTGTTTTTTTTGACAACTTTTTCGAATCTATGTGTACAGTAATACAAACCCTCATAAAACTTTAATTAAACTTGGAAATACGATTTAAAAAATAGCACGGATCACTCTCTGCACTAGCACCGTTTTTTTGTGTTTTTATTTGATGTAACATGTTTATTCGGCTCGAAAAACATACAGTGTTTACCGATGTATTGGAAAATTTAAAATGGTGCCCGACTCTGATTGACACAGTAAGTTTGGGAAAAGGTGTTAAAAATTAAAAAAAAAAAAAATAGACAAAATACTGTTAAAAACCCACCGAATATGAAAAGAGGGGTTTACTTTTGAAAATATCAGCAAAAAAAGCGATCCTTCCTTGTAGAAAAGTGCCCAGTTGAAGGTGAAGGAATTAATGTTTTCAGCCAATTCTTCGCTATTTGTTGTCCAAGGAGTCATGCTTCAAAACGATGCCGATCTCGTGAAAATCTGTTGCCTCCGTCGACAGTTTTAGGCAGGCATACAAACATGGATTATTAGAATTTTTAATAATTTTATCTCGGGTGTTTTTTGAAGCCAAATTACATGAATTTGAACGATTTTTAAAGCAGTTTAGCCTTAAAAATCGAATTTGATCTTTTTCAAAGCGTAACATAGGAACTAATTAAGAAATAAACAATAAGAATCTTATTATTATTATTATTATTATTATTATTTATATTGTTATAAATATTATTATTATTATTATTATTATTATTTATATTATTATTATTTATATTGTTATAAATATTATTATTATTATTATTATTATTTATATTATTAGTAATATTATTATTATTTATATTATTATTATTATTATTAATATTATTATTATTTATATTATTATTAATATTATTATTATTATTGTTTATATTATTATTATTATTATTAATAATAATATTATTACTATTAATATTATTATTATTATTATTAATGTTATTATTATTAATATTTATATTAATTTAAATAATAATAATAATAATATTGATAATATTATTATTATTTATATTATTATTATTATTATTATTATTATTGTTATTATTTTTATTATTTATATTATTATTATTTATATTATTATTAATATTATTATTATTTATGTTATTATTTATATTATTATTATTGTGATTATTATTATTATTATTAATATTATTATTATTATTATTTATATTATTATTATTATTATTGTTATTATCATTATTATTAATATTATTATTATTGATATTATTATTATTGATATTATTATTATTATTATTATCAATTTTATTATTATGTATATTATTATTTTTATTAATATTATTATTATTTTTAATATTATAATCATTATTATTATTATTGTTATTAATATTATTATTAATATTATTATTAATATTATTATTATTATTATTATTATTAATATTATTATTTATATTATTATTTATATTATTATTATAATAATTAATATTATTATTATTAATATTATTTATATTATTATTATTATTTATATTATTATTATTATTTATATTATTATTATTATTATTATTATTAATATTATTTATATTATTATCACGTATATTATTATTAATAATAATATTATTATTAATATTATTTTTGTTATTAATAGTATTATAAATATTATTATTAATCATATTATTATTATTATTAATATTATTATTAGTAGTAGTATTAATATTATTATTTATATTATTATTATTTTTATTATTAATATTAATATTATTATTAATATTATAATAATTAATATTATTATTAATTTGTATTATTATTATTTATGTTAATGTTATTATTAATATTATTATTAATTATACAATTATTATTGTTATTAATATTATTATTATTAATATTAATATTATTTTTAATATTATTATTAATATTATTTTTATTGTTTATATTAATGTTATAATTATATTATTATTATTAATATTAATATTATTATCATTTATATTATTATTATTATTATTAATATTATAATTATTATTTATATTATTATTATTATTATTATTATTAATATTAATATTAATTATATTGTATTTAATAAAGAAGAGTATGTTTGAATTCAAATTTGAAAATCAAGGAAAAATTTGATCACAGATACTATTTATCAAATTATGATTTTTTTTTTCGATTATCGATTTTTGATACTTAGCAGAGACATTTCGATAAAAGTCTATTTTAGAACACTCCTAGACACATTCTTTACATTTATCGTTTTGGAGTCCAGAAGGAACAAACACGCAAAGTGTATTTTATATATCAGTAAAAATTACTAAATTATTTGAATTAATAAGAATTATCTGCTAAATTAATAAAATATACGATTTTTTTTTTACTAAAAGAAACATCTAACCATTTGGGTCATCTATCGGTTAGATTGATTGAAACAGAAAAACATAAGTGTGAAAAACCAATTAAATATATATTTAAATAAATTTAATCTCTTTATTCTGCTCTCTTTTGCCCCCTCTGTCTCTGTCTGTCTCTCTCTCTCACTTTTTCTCTACATGTTAAATAATATTTATACTATTTTGTTTAGAATGTACTATTTCAATGTTTTATTTTTTCTTTGTTATCTATTATATAAATCTCACCTGTCTGTTTGTATGTATGTACGTATGTATGTATGTTTAAAACTTTCAACAAAGGCGACGGATTTTCAGAAAATTGGTATAATTTTGAAGCTCGGCTCTTCGGATGACAAATATCGAAAAATTGTTCAAAAACATTAATTCCTTCACCCTCAACTAGGCACTTTTTTACAAGGTGGCGCCACTTTTTTCGCAAGTCATTGCCTCTTATTGATTACCTAGCCTTAATTTAAATCTGTCACTTCTGGTTTGTCAACGGACAAAACAGCAAAAATGTCACCTTTTTTTCACGTTCTTTTCCTCCTTCACGGTACAGGTTCGAGCCTGCCTGCCTAATACCACTTTTTTGTTTTTGTTTTTTTGCTCAACACACACCTTCAAACACGTGGGCAACGCCGGGTACCCAGGCTAGTCTATCAATAAAAAGTGAAGGGGAAAAAAACAGTGCATGATTTCTATGATAAATTGAATAAACTTCATTAGAGACAGGGCATGTTTCATATCTGTTAAATTTAATTTAATTTGAAAATAAAGTAATAAGCACATAATAAGCACATATTTGTAAAAATAAAATATTAAAGATACTAGCAGGCCGCTCGGCGTTGCCCAGTTGTAAAATGAGTTTCAATATTTGTGGAGATTCTGTATTGATTATTATATTGTACCCAATGTATAGAATAGACTAGAATTGAAACCGAAACATAAATCCTCCAGCCTCCTTCGTTAGTCTCTGAGCCACGCTCATATGCATATTGTTTTAAAAAATAGCGTTTTACCTATGAATGTACATTTGTGCATGCAAATAGGTTTAGTGGACTTCTTTACCAAGGTCAACTGTTTTCAATTTTGACACCTTAGCAGCAATCTTTCCTGGCTAAAAAACAAATCGAAAGTCTACTACAGTTCCATATAATCTACATATCAAATTTCAAAGATCACTTATATATATGTGTGTGTGTGCATGGTTTCATAAAAGTTAAGATGAAAATGTTCTGTGAAAACAGAAATATATTTTCTTTCTTTCTCTCTATCCCTGTATATATATATATATATATATATATATATATATATATATATATGGATAGAGAGAAAAAAAGGAAAATACATTTCTGCTTTCACAGAACGTTTTCATCCTAACTTCTACGAAACCATGCAAAATGTGAAACATAATTTAATGAAACAAACTATCTAGTAAGGAACCATAAAAACTAATAATTAATTAAAGCTCGTTTTTCAAAGGAATATGCAAATTAAATAAGCTTCATGTAGTCCCTCGCATATCCATGACTGAGTATATTCAGAAGTTTGTTTTAATAATTTTTTAATAGAAAAAAAATAGGCTTTTGATATCAATGTAAGAGCAGAAAAAACTCAACTTTCTAGGTATATATACATAAAAAAATAGATACTTAAAAAAAATAGATACTTAAAAAAATATATACATAAAAAAATATATACATAAAAAAATATATACATAAAAATAGATACATAAAAAAATAGATACATAAAAAAATAGATACATAAAAAAATATATACATAAAAAAATATATACATAAAAAATAGATACATAAAAAAATAGATACATAAAAAAGATACATAAAAAAATAGATACATAAAAAATAGATACATAAAAAAATATATAAATAAAAAATATATACTTAAAAAAATATATAAATAAAAAAATATATACATAAAAAAATATATAAATAAAAAAATATATACTTAAAAAAATATATAAATAAAAAATATATACTTAAAAAAATATATACATAAAAAAATATATACATAAAAAAATATATACATAAAAAAATATATACTTAAAAAAATATATAAATAAAAAAATATATACATAAAAAATAGATACATAAAAAAAATAGATACATAAAAAATAGATACATAAAAAAAATATATACATAAAAAAATAGATACATAAAAAAATATGTACATAAAAAAATAGATACATAAAAAAAATAGATACATAAAAAAATAGATACATAAAAAAAATATATACATAAAAAATATATACATAAAAAATATATACATAAAAATATAGATACATAAAAAAAATATATACATAAAAAAAATATATACTTAAAAAATAAAAGAATTTTCTTAATTTCTTAATCTTCTGTTTGATTTCATTTTATGTCTTATTGTATTGGTTTTTATATGCCTCTGCTTTATTTACAGATGTGAATAGGGTGATTGGACTAATTATGCGATTTCAGATAAACAATGAGTGGAAACGATAATCATCTGATGACCATATTTCAACTGAGACGAGTGAAGCGATCAGCCAGGCCGTGCATAATTTCCTACTGCCCTGGTCTATAACCATAACATGCGATCACAGCCAAGATTGAACTCATTACACAAGTTTGCAGAGTAATTCAAATCTTGTCCGTAGTTGAATACATGATGCTTCGCCAAGGCTATCAAGAGTATTTTTCATCATGACGCCATCACTAGATGGGGTGCTTACCGCAGCTTAAGAGAGTCCCATCTACCCTTGAGAGAAGTATAGACCGCACCAGTTTCCCAACCTGGTATTTTACCTTGCAGTACATACAGTGCCTCGCCTTCCCAAATGGTCACCCATCTGGTACTGGCCAGGCTAAACGTTGCTTAACTTCAGTGATTTGGTGAGAACCGGGGTGTCAGCGTGATTGTGCTGTATTACTGGTCTATTTCTGGCACACCCTACCAAGCGTCATCATAAATTGAATTCTATAATGGAAGTAAGCCTCTCTCCTGGGAAGCGTCACGATCTTGAAAAATAAAAAAAGCATGGAAGTAAAAAGTATTCTTGTAAATTTGCTTTCAATTATCAACAAATGATTTATTTTTAAAAAATACATAGATAAACAAAAAAAGAATCTTTGTCAAATTTGAGCCACATTTAATCTGAAAAAAAAAACCCATCTAAGTTTGCTCTCAATTATCAACAAATGATTTATTTTTAAAAAATACATAGATAAACAAAAAAGAATCTTTGTCAAATTTGAGCCACATTTAATCTGAATAAAAAAAACGTCTAAGTTTGCTCTGAATTATCAACAAATGATTTATTTTTTTAAAAATACATAGATAAACAAAAAAAGAATCTTTGTCAAATTTGAGCCACATTTAATCTGAATAAAAAAACCCATCTAAGTTTGCTCTCAATTATCAACAAATGATTTATTTTTTAAAAATACATAGATAAACCAAAAAAAAATCTTTGTGAAATTTGAGCCACATTTAATCTGAATAAAAAAAAACGTCTAAGTTTGCTCTCAATTATCAACAAATGATTTATTTTTAAAAAATACATAGATAAACAAAAAAAAAATCTTTGTGAAATTTGAGCCACATTTAATCTGAATAAAAAACCCATCTAAGTTTGCTCTCAATTATCAACAAATGATTTATTTTTAAAAAATACATAGATAAACAAAAAAGAATCTTGAAAAAAACAATACATTGCAGTGTAGTAAACCTACTGTTAATTTTATTATATATATATATATATAATAATAGCATGAAAGGTTAAAATGAAGAGACCTCGTACATATAAAACACAAAAAATATATATCTCTTCTATATAAATTTGAAAGATAAGATTCCAAGTCCAACGTAAGCAAGTTCTTGATGAGCCGTTCCCGTTAAGTAATCCAATTTGCCAAATTTCCACTGCTAACAATTACTACAACATTGTCCCATTGACCACTGTACGCTTATTAATCTTTATCCTCGAGTTGTCTCTAGGCCTTGATAAGTGGTAAATTTTTGTTAAAAAGACAAACGAAAAAGAACCGGGTTTCTTCCTGTTTTATATTATATATATATATATATATATATATATATATATATATATAATAGTTAGCATGAAAGGTTAAAATGCAAAAGTCAAGTATCATGCTTTCAATATGCACTAAAGAGAAACATTCATTATAGACACAATCCTTTCCTATGCAAATCTACTGTTGATATTATATGCAGGCCTTACTGATTGAGCTGTGATAATTGCTTGAATTTAAGTTAAAAATGAAAAAGTCAAGTTCAACTGGGCTTTTAAGAGAAACATATTTAATATAAAAAAAACTACTGTCGAGCATTTTGCATTGTCATATAAAACTTCTCAGATACGCTTGTAATGTTAGGTTGTGTAAGGTGTTTACTTTGGTCAAAATCGCCTGCTCCTGGATTATTTCTATTATCGATCAACTGTATAAATCAAAGACGTTCTGATATATACCTCCATGTGGAAGAAAATATAGGAGAGAACTTGATTGACTAGACACCATCCTCAAATGTGAAAAAAAATATAGGGAAAACTTGAGTGCTAACGCAACACCATCCTCTAATTTCTAAGACCTTTTTGTACAGTGATGATTATTAACAAATTATTTTAAACACAGTAAAAGTAATCTTGGGAAAACATGGAAGTAAAAACGTACTCTTGTCAAATTTGTGATTTACAATTTTCAAATGGTTCCAATCTAAAAACTCACATGCAAAAACATACAGGTGACAAACCGTTTGTCTGTAAAGTTTGTGGGGTTGCGTTTCGATTGAACTGTACATTGCGAAATCATGTCCGGACACACACTGGAGAGAAACCGTATTCTTGTGACGTGTGTGATGCAGCTTTTGCCGTGAAATGCAACTTGAATAATCACGTACGAGTTGTACATAGCGGAGAGAAACCTTACCTATGCAAAGTGTGCGGTTCAACGTTCTCGACCGATTCCAATTTTAAATATCACATGCGGAAACACACAGGCGAGAAACGATATTCTTGTCGCGTTTGCGACGTTTCTTTTTCCGAGTCTTCCACGGTTAAGATCCACATGAGAACTCATACTGGGGAAAAGCCATATCTGTGTCGGATTTGTGGAGCTGCATTCTCCGTGAATTCAAGTCTTGCGAAACATGTGCGAATACACACCGGGGAGAAGCCATATTCCTGTGAAGTTTGTGGTTCCAAATTTTCCCAGAATTCCAGCCTGAAAATCCATGTGCGAACACACACAGGAGAGAAACCATATTCTTGTGAAATATGTGGATCTTCGTTTGCACATACTGCCACATTTAAACGACATGTAAGAATACACGATGCGGATAAATCCTTTCCTTGCAAATTGTGTGGTTTGACATACAAAACAAAATCTGAATTAAAGACACACAAGCAAACCCATGCGGGAAAAAATAAAGAAGAGAATTTAAATGCTGGGTAGACACCATCCTCAAGTGTCTCTGTAATCAGGGGTTTGTCAGGAAAACCTGACAGGAGGCAATTTGCCCTTACACATTAATCCTGACTAAACATTCAAAGTATCTAAACCTAAATAAGATTCCTTTCAGTGTACATTCTGGAGAGTTTGAATTACTAGACCTTAGTAATTCAAACCCAGAAATGGAGTGGTTTTCACCACTCCATTTCTGGGGTTTTCAGGACAACCTGAACTGAGTATACTTCACTTTACAAGTAAACTCTGAAACCATATTCTTGAGAAATATGCCGATCTTTATTTACACACACTGCCACGTTTAAACAACATGTACAAATATAAACACATGCGCTATTTTCATGGAAAGTGCTCGGCTGAGTCCAATCTATGGTCCCCCCTCATCAAACTTTCACAAGAAATACCCGTCTAGCAGAAAACACTATCACTAATTTCCCCCACTCTTTACCTGTGCCTAAATCTAAACGTAGATTCCATGAGCAAAGCTTCTTTCTTAGAACTGCACGCCTATGGAATTGTCTTCTGTTTTCCTGCTTTCTGGCTGACTACAATATAGTTGTCTTCAAGTCTAATGTAAACAAGTTGTTGATGAGCCGGTCCATATAAGTTAACAAATTTACCAAATTTCCATTACTAACGATTACTTTATCGTCCAATTTCTGCTGTACACCCTTTAACCCTTATCCTCGAGTGGCCTCTTGGCCTTGAAAATGGTGACAAAAACGTTCGCAAAAACGTTACGTAACGGTGACAAAAACATGACGGTTTTTTTTTGTGGGTGTTTCAGTATCTCCGTCAGCAGTCAAGTGAACGGAGATGCGACTGATGTAGAAAGAATCTCAGCGGAATATGATGTCTATCCGTCTGTGCTTCAATAATGTTGGTAGAGTGATAGACCGTCGACCTATCACTTTAAATGACATATAAAAAGGGTGATGATTATTTTGTGATTTAATGTATTTAAAAGTCATAAAAAACATAGAAAAATTATATAAGTGGTGATGCCTATGTAAAAAAAAATCCCGCTATTTGCCTTCCTGTATGTTTGTTTGTTTTTTGTATAAAAGCGAAACTAAATCAAAAGCGAAGACATGTCAAGAAAGCAATGAGCTTTGATCACTGTGTGGAAAACCCCTCATATCAGACAATTGCTATTCATTTGGACACTCCTTTTTTTTAGGAGCTGGGAACGACCTTGTGCTGAAGAAAATAAAGCCTCTTGACCTTGATAAATGGTGATGCCTATGTAAAAAAAAAAATAAAGGAGATAATTTGAATGCTGACTAAACACCATCCTCGAGTGTCTCTCTGTACTAAGCTTTGTCAGAAAAATCTGACATCAGGATACTTGTCCCTACATGTTAGCCCTGATTGAATATTCAAAATGACACAGTATTCAATATCCAAATAAGATCTCCACACATTGGATCGTATGAAGAATGGTGCACCTTCTAGTGATGTTACCTTAATAGAACCTAGCTGGATACTACACTAGACCAGATGAATTTTTGTTCTGGAAATAAAATCGTCGAATGGCTATACATTTTCATATGAGAAATGGTGTAGCTTCTTTTAGTGATGATACCACAAATAATTATATTCCACTAGATTTGATAAATTCTGGAATCCAACAAAACCAAGAATAGACTACAATAAAAATAAACTGTAACGTAGTTAATTATATTTTTTAATACATAAAGATTTTCAGAATTAGAGAAAAATTTTTTAAAAAAATATTCAGATATAGATCTGTCATAAAAGAGATTAAATGCTACCTGCAGATAATGACCCTTTTTTCTCGGAGTGAAATCAATTAAAATAAAAACTTGTGGGTCTGAACTTAAATGAAATTCTGATTTAAAAGTTCATCTAAGAACTTTGAAGAGAGAGAATTTAAAAATTGGAACACTAAATTTCCATATATTATTTTTTTCAATTGGAATTCATTATCGGTTCCAGGTGAGAATTGTCTGAAGATCGCAGTTTCAATCCTACCCAAAGCTGGCCAGAGGCTTACTTGGCCAAAACGTGATGAGACGACAACAACTAGTAATAGCAGTAATTAATGAGAATGCAGTTAGAAGATTCAGAGTTCCTATCCTGTCGCGGTTCCCACCTGACGAAGGCCAGAGGAATAGTTGGCCAAAATGTTGCGAAACAACAACTAAGAAAGATGAGGATAAAAGTCTGCAATAAAATAAATTCCTAAATTTCCACGTCAACAAGATTCAAGATTACAGAATGTCCATGAATAGTTCTTTCTTTTTTTCTTCCCTATAGTTCTTCAATATAACATGAATTTTTTCCCCCTGGGCGACATCAAACAGCCTCAAATTCATTTTAATTCCCTTTTTTCTTATCCTCGTTTCCTTTTCATTCTTCCCCAAACAAAAAACATAAAAAAAACACAAAACATTTTTTTAAATCTTTAGCACCGATAATTCAATACTTCTTTTTAAAAAAAAACACCATCAAAACAATAAAACCTTTAAAAAATTTCAATTCACAATATCCCCCCCACAAAAAAAAACATAAGATTTCAACAAAAAATAATCAGGAATCACTTTCACAAAAAAAGTCATTCACAAAAAATTTTCAATTCACAATGTCCCCAAAAAACCCATAAGATTTCAACAAAAAACAATCAGGAATCACTTTCACAAAAAAAGTCATTCACAAAAAATTTTCAATTCACAATGTCCCCAAAAAACCCATAAGATTTCAACAAAAAACAATCAGGAATCAATTTCACAAAAAAAGTCATTCACAAAAAATTTTCAATTCACAATGTCCCCAAAAAAACATAAGATTTCAACAAAAAACAATCAGGAATCACTTTCACAAAAAAAGTCATTCACAAAAGATTTTCAATTCACAATGTCCCCAAAAAACCCATAAGATTCCAACAAAAAACAATCAGGAATCACTTTCACAAAAAAAGTCATTCACAAAAAATTTTCAATTCACAATGTCCCCAAAAAAACATAAGATTTCAACAAAAAACAATCAGGAATCACTTTCACAAAAAAAGTCATTCACAAAAAATTTTCAATTCACAATGTCCCCAAAAAACCCATAAGATTCCAACAAAAAACAATCAGGAATCACTTTCACAAAAAAAGTCATTCACAAAAAATTTTCAATTCACAATGTCCCCAAAAAAACATAAGATTTCAACAAAAAACAATCAGGAATCGCTTTCACTAAAAAAAGTCATTCATATTTCCAACATTGCAATTGTTCATTAAAAAAAACAGTTCCAAAGTTTTTTTTTAATAAGTAACAAATGATGAAAGACACTGTTCGCTGTTCTGTGAGGCACATGCACACATGTATGCCTAATGCCACCATAGCAGCCGAATGTTTAGTTTTCATCCTTTCTTTTTTTTCTTTCTTCTTTCACTCCATTTTTTTTTCATTTAGTGCATCAAAACACAATTCACAGCTAAATCAAACGATATTCTTATAACAACAAAAATTTAATCACTAATCATTTAAAAACAATTATAAATAAGATTTTTACATTCACTTTTAAATACACATTAAAAAACTCTTCAAATATTTTTTTCATGCACAAAAAATGAATACCTTTGACCTTTTCTCTTTCTTTGCTTAGAAAATACAAAAAAAACACTATTCTGAACATTTAACATTTTTTCGACACATCATGTATTCACTTTATCTTTCTTAGTTCTTTTGTGTGTGTGTTTTTTTTTTTCATTATAAATTTCTTGTGTCTATTTCTTGTGTCTGTTTTTTTTTTCTTCAAAATGCGACTCCGATGTATTTTGTTGTGTCTATTTTTTCTTTGGTTGTATGAGAGCGTGTTTGCCATTCCTCATGTGTGTGAGTGTTTTTTTTTTATTTATTTTTTTCTTTCAATAGTTCTGTGGACCGATTTACACTTTTTTTCATATATTTTTTGTGTGTTTTTCTTCTCTTGTATTGTTCCATGTGTACCCGGTTCTTTTCGTGGCTTTTTGTCACAAATGGTCATTGAAGCACCAGGTTTCATATTTTGTAATGATGTCTATTTCTTAATTATTTATCTCTTTATGTACTTCTTTTATTTAGTTTTATGGTCCGTATTTAACTATTTTTTAATAATCCATGATCATCTAGTCTCCAAGTCTCTGTCTTAATGATGTGCTTGTCTAGTGAACATTTAATATCTGAGCGTGAGTGCATGTGTGTCAGAACATTGAATAATACACATAACAACATATCTGTCTTCTGCTAGTACCTTCTGGGAGGATTCGCCGATCATCTTGGTAGAACTGGTTCTGTTTCAACAAGACGCATGCAAGACAGGAACCCAAAACGAATGGTTGTTTTAAATATATTTTTATTCATTCCCCAGGCATTTTGTCACAGCAGAAACTGGAGTGAATGACAATATTTGGTTTGGGTTTCATTTGGAAACCGTTGCTTCCCTTGTGGGGAGCCTGTTTAATACATATCTCTTCGGTGTCTTAGAACAAACTCACTAATATTAACCCAGTTTATTCAAGCCGGAACCCTTGACATGTCAGATCCGGTACCCATTTGCATACCTTCCTGTGCAACTTGATCGGTCACAGAGTTTTATTCATGTCAGAGCATGACCTTTTGATCCTTTCTGCACCTGCATCTCGCTTAACTAATCGTTTCCCACGATTCAATCTATTGTTTACTTCGCTAGATAGATAGATAAAACGATAACTGAATAAATGCTTTCTACCTGGCATTGCCCAGCGATTACATAACAGTAATAGCACTAAACTGAATACTCTGCCAGACTAGTTAAATTATTATTCTGAATCTGATAAGGCCAAGAGATCACAATAAATATATATTATGGTAAAGTTGAAAATATTTTTTATTTAGTAAATAACAAAAACAGTAAAAAAAATGACTGTGCTTTTACCTAATATGGACTGAACTAAACAGACTTTTACCAAACAATAACTAAAACTTTGAATAAAAAACAGTTCGATCTGTATTGTGTAAAGTTACTGAACCAACATGACAATAAATGTAAATACAAAATTCAATCAACACTTTTTTTTTTCGCAAACGTACAAAGCAAATAACATAAACAAACACAAACTAATAACAAATGTTTTTATAGAGAAGAAATATAGTCTCATTGTAACATTTAAAGACAACTTTATTGGTTATCTTCGTTAGTAAGAATATAGGAGAGAAACGGGTTAGTAGCTGAAAATGTTCTTTTTGTGGAAACGTACATTGATTATACAGGCCTGTTGAAATAGAGAATAGTTCAATGTACACATGTTGTATCTATCTACTATGCCTCCCCACGGGACAGAGTTAGACACCAGGGTCGTTTTTTAATGTGGAGAAAAGGTACAAAAATAAAAAATTGTCTCAGTTGTGGAGGACTGCTCCTCCACCGAAAGAGAACAAGAAATGGAAGTGCAGCATCTGAAGAACAGATGGTATTTATTTGCTCCCCCACCGAGCAAATTAGGCACAAGGCCGATTTTTAATGTGAGGAGTGAAGGGGAAATGGGGATCAACTCCCCGGGGAGTAGGGGAGCTGGATAGTGACAATTGGTATGAAGGGTTGCCCCTACATTGACCAAGGTCTTATATGTGGGATTGCTCCCACATCTGGTCTTTGCTTGCAGTATCTGCCGGAACAGATGGTATTTATTTGCTCCCCCACCGAGCAAATTAGGCACAAGGTCGATTTTTAATGAGAGGAGTGAAGGGAGGGGGAAGGGGACCAGCTGTTGAAGGAGAGAATAGTTCAATGTACACATGTTGTAGTTGGTAGTAGGAGACGGGCAGCAAAGGATTAAAAAAATCCCGTAGCAGTAGAAAGAAAGTTTGTATGGGTGCTTCTTCACAAATACACGTAGTTAACAATTGTGAGACAAACTTTTATAGACAGCATTTCTTAGAATCAAACGGATATCATATTTCTGCTAGCCTCAAACCAAAAGGGCCACATAACCTTTTTACTTATCCAAAACCCCGAAAGAACGAATATTTTACAGAGTCTTTATTTGTTTTATGGATTCCATTGTCGGAGTTTGGCATGCTGAACCTCTTTCTACAGTTTCACTGGTTTTTCCAATTCTGCTCCCAACATGGTCATCTACACGTTTGATTGCTAATGATTTTTCACCAACTCATTAGTTTGACTTCTGCAAAAATCCAACCACATGTCCAAGAATACAAAGAGATGAACTCCCACATAAGCCAAAATCTATTTACTTCCAACCAAATTTCACGACTCTAAAAATTCCTAAATCGACGTTTTCTTTCATTTTTTGTTTTTATTCTAGGCTAAACATTCCAAGCTGTAAACCAACATTTTCCAAAATTTAATTATTGTATTTTTCTAATAATAATAATTGGCTAGATTACTCGGCGTAGACCCAGCATGCTAATATGATACTAGTTGCCTAAGAGTTATTTGTAAGAAACATAAACGATTGAATTTATAAATTTTTGTAAATTTCCATGAAAATAAATCGGCACTAAATTTCACAAGGTTTCTCTTACAGTATAAAGTAGCCGTCCTCTAGCAAAACCTTATGACTGGATGTCATTCTCTCTCTTTCTCTCTACATATATATATATATATATATATATATATATATATATATATATATATATATGTATATTTGTAGTCTTCGACATACAGTACTGTTTCGTTGTATCACAACTCATCAGTGCCGCTAGTCTAGCACCTCTTCCAAGTTGAGGATTGAACCTAGAACCATCGCTTTGACAGTCGCCAGTTCTATCCATCGATCCACGGGAGCAGTGCCCGCAAATAACCTTGACAAATGTCTATTTTAAACAAACATTCGTCCACCACTTTTCTAGTGCTCAAACCGCTTATTTGCAAACAGTGAGCCTTGCATTTAAGATGTGTTTTTACGGTAATCGGGACAAAATAACACTTTTATAGTTAAAGATTTAGAGATTTATAAAGAATGAGTAATATTTTACATGGTGTTACGTTTTTTTGTCCTAGTCTAGGGATAAAAAGAAACGCTGCAAACATATTAATTAAAAATAAAAAGATTGAAAAAAAAAGATAATTTGAAAAAAGAAATTTTATTACAAAGAAAAGAAAACAAAATCAAAATAGAAAGGAAAACGAATTTCTAATAAGCTTTTTACAATCGTTAGTGCAAGGGGAATAACTCTGTTTTCTAGTTATTTCCCTTTTGATTGAAGTAATTGTTTTTTTTTAGTAATGTTTGTTTTTATCTAAATATAATTCAGGAAAATCTACATTTACCAGTTATTGATGAAGGAAATTTTTTTCTCTGTATCTTTTTATCCAGTTCATCTGTTATTTAACGACTCGAATTTTGCGTGTGCTTTCTTCGGTCGAAGTCATAAGGTCTGGTCGCCTAAGGAACATGTCCCAGTGCTGTATTATAAACGACTATAAATAGCAATCGTCTGCTATTTATAGTTGTCGCTGGAGAAGGTTGTAGAGAAAACAGGAAAGAATACTTTTCTGTTCCATCTTTTGAAAATCTCCAGAGACGCTAAAAAACGTTTTACATTCAAATTCTTAATACTTTTTATATTATTTTATATAATCTTTTATTATTTCCTTTCAATTAAGTAATTTATTATTTTTTATATTATTATATTTTAAGTATTTTTATTTTGTTATAATTATTATATTAATAATTAATCATAATAATTATTTATTATTATATTTTATTTTTATTATATGTTATTATTTGGATAATTAATATTATATTTTGTGTAATAAATCATAATTTCTTCATATCGTAAGAGAAAAATATGTCCTCTTATGACACATGGTCTTTATTCACGTTCTAGGTTTGGAAGCTGGTTTTGAACTCTATTAAAGCCGAATCGAGTATAAAATAAAGACAAGAAAAGAATTTAAAAGCAAGTTTATTGGTTATCTTCGTTTGTAAAGATATATAGGAGAGAAACGGATTAGTAACTGAAAATGTTCTTGTGTGGAATATATAATATTATAGAGGCTTGTTGAATGAGAGAATAGTTCAATGTACACGGTTCTGGATATGACCTTAAACTATATCCGATGGTGAGGCTCCAGCTTGCGAGCTTTGGGGAGTGTGGAACCACCCTTTAATTGCCATTCTCCCAGGTCCACTCTGACCCGGAGTGGTAGTACCTGTTAGAGTCCCAACTATGGGTTAAATAGAAACCGACTTGAAAAAAAAACAAATATAACCTATTAAAAATTTTTCTTCAAAATAACTGGATTTGACATTAAATAACCTGAAATAGGGTTGATATGCCGTAAAAAAAACACCCAACCAATCAGTGTACACATGTTGTAGTTGGTAGTGGGAGCATGCAAGGATGAGGACAAAAGACAGTCCTGAGACATAAATTAGACAGGCCAGTTTAATGAGAAAGAAAGAGAAAAGTGTTCATGTGTATACATGTTGTAGTTTGTAGTAGTAGCGTGCGTCCATGTATCGACGAGAGCAGTCCTGTAGCACGAAAAAGAACGTTTGTGCGGGTGCACCACATGTGGAAGTAAGTCCGTGTTTGATGATAGCCACATTGACTTGCTTGTACTCACGCTTACCTGGGGTCCAAAGTGTCCAGACGATGTCTGCTGCCAGCAAGAGCAGGGAGAAAAAGGGGGAGTCTTTTTTTTTTTTTTTTACAAAGGAGTCACCACTTATAAAGACCCGGAGGCCACTCGAGGATAAGGGTTAATAGGTATACATTAGTCAATGGAATTATAGCGTAGTAAACCTAAGTAGCGTAAATTTTGTAAATTGGATTACTTAGGGGGACGGTTCATCAAGAACTTGTTTATGTTGGACTTGAAGACAAATTTTAATCAGCTGGAAAGCAGGCAAACGGAAAAGAGTTCCACGAGCGTGCAGTTCTAAGAAAGAAACTTTGTCATGGAATCTACATTTTGATTTAAGTACAGATAAAGAGTGTGGGAAATTATTGATAGTGGTTTTGGCTAAACAAGTGTTTTTCATGAAAGTTTGGCAAGAGGGACCATAGATTGAAGCTCAGACGAGCACTTGCCATGAAAATAACGATGCCGGTTTCACGTTTTATACACTCAGTCACGTGACTGAGAGTTGGCCTCTGACTGGATAAGCCAGAAAGAAAATGAATTTCAAAAATCTCGAGTTGTAAGAATTAGCTCCTGCTTGTTGCAATTTTGTCTGCTACAAATGCCCCGTCATTTGGATTGCTTTCGGAAGAAAATCAAAAGTGTTTATAAAAATAAATATAAGTTCTTTTATGTGTGTCCGTCTGCGACAGTAAGTTGTATCTTAGAAACTGCAAAGTAGTGAGAATTTCTGTGAAAGTTGGTTGTAAAATTTGCTTTTGTTAGAACGAGGTTTGATGCTTGTGACCGTGTTCAAATTTGTTTCATAGAATTGTATAAAATTTCTTAAAATGTGAACTATTCCAATGGAATCTGAATCATTAAATTGCTGTTGCTTGTTGACAAATTGATTTGTTGACGAGTTTACTTCAGAAATTACTTCCCGTGGAAGTTGTGAAAAAAATAAATGTTTTGAGTTGCACTCCACTCTCCAGTGAAGGTTATTTTGAATGGCTTGTCGCCAGTAATACGTTTGTGTTTTGAATCGAATGTTTAGTGAACGTGGATAAACATTGTTGTTTTTCAGTGAAAAGAATTTTTTTGTCAGATAAAATTGTGAGGGGAATGTTTCTTGTCATGTTTAACTAAAATGGTAACCCGCGACTTTGTTTGATATCTTCGTTTTTCTTAAATGTTGTTACAGGTTTTTTTCCTTTAAAAAATTCGGTTTAACTCATCATAAAAAAGGAGCGTGTTTAAAAAAAAATAAATAAATAAATGGACACATTTTTTACCGAAAAGTGAAAACATTTTCAAATGTCACTAACTCATTACCAAGAAGTCAGCGAAAAGAAAAAGAAAACATTATCGTCGAACTTCAAACTTAAAAAGCTGTTATATGACCGCCAAAAAGAAAAAGTGGATTACAAGAAAAACAAACAGGAATTATGTCAAGAATGAGAGTTCAATAGAATGAGAGTTTAATAGAATGAGAGTTCAATAGAATGAGAGTTTAATAGAATGAGAGTTCAATAGAAACGTTTTAATTTGAATAGAATAAAATACGCATCAAGTGCGCTTGAAACATAAACAAATATTTTACTTGTTTGGAATTGTAGGGAAACGTGCGACTTACCTAACTAGCACGTGTGCATAATTCAACGGGTCGGTCGCGGAATGAAACGAATGAAGAAGAAAGAAACAAAAATGGCTGCCTTATCTCTTTATATGCCTGCAATGTGACCACCCGATATGCAAATGAGATGCTCCTGGTTGGAGATAAAAGCGGGTTGATTTTTTAGAGAGACGATCACTTTGAAGTTGAATTTCGAAGAAAAAAGTTGAATTAGCAGAAGTTTGTTGGGAGTTGAGAGAAGGCGTGTTACGTATACAGAAGTTGAAAGTTTGGACAACAGTGTTAACCTTACCCAGGAAATTATTGGTGTGACGGGCGGAAGAAATAACACTCAAGTTATTGAATTATAGGAATTTATCACAAATATACTTTGGAGGTAGACTCCATCTTCAGTGTGTTGTTTTGTTTTGTTTTTTTGTTTTCCTTTTCTTCTTCCTTGTCATGTTGTAAATTTGGAGAAAGAAGTCTGTTTATATAGAGCCGCACATTGTATCTGGCGGTTGTATTTTGAAATGTTTGAACTGTGTGTAGGTAATGCGAGAATAACGTCAAGAATGAGAGTTCAATGACGTTATTCTCGTGTTACCTATGAACACTTCAAACATTTCAAAATGCAACCGCCAGATACAACGCGCGGCTCTATATAAACAGACTTCTTTCTCCAAATTTACAACATGGCAAGGAAGAAGAAAAGAAACAAAATAACATACTGAAGATGGAGTATACCTCTGAAATATATTTGTGATAAATTTCAAGCAAGTAAAATAAAATATTTGTTTATTTTCTTAATATTACGTTGTGATTTGGTTTTCAAGCGCATTTGATGCATATTTTACTTTATTCAAACAGGAATTGCCCCTGCTATTCAATGAAACATATATACACACACACTCATGAGCAAAAAGAAATGGGCCAAGCGTGAAAGAAGAAAAAAATCGAATTTTCTAATATTTTTCCATGAATTTTTGTTAATTTTAACTGAAAATTTCTATTTTGCAGATCATTATTATTATAGCATATAATAATAAGTGAATAAATTAATGCTAAAACTAGTAAGACCGCATCTTGACGAGGATATAAAAAAAACTAATTGCAGGATTAAGTCAGTTAAAAATGACTTACAAGCAAGGTTTTGATATTTTAAGAAAAGAAAATGTGAAAACATCTTTTTCTGCAAATCCATCAAAGGTTTGAAGTCGAACACTTGGTAAAAGGGAAATCTGAATCTGGTCGTCCTAGAGCATCCACTTTGAAGGACGACCACAGGCTTAAATTAACTGTTTTGTAGGATCGAATGAAAACTTATGTTTCAAAACAGCGGTTTGAAATTCTCTTTCTAGATATAAAATATCTAGACAAATGAAAGAAATGGGATTTTCCTCTAAAAGGTGTGCAAAGAAGCCATTTTTATCTTAGAACATCAATGATAGAAAGATCATGTTATGGCAAGAAAGATACAGACTGGTTCAGGAATATTTTCTGGTTAGATGAATCAAGATTTTGACTTGTTAGTGATGCTCCCGATGCTCCCGAACGGTGCAATCAAAGAACTGGAGAACAATTTTCGCCAAGTTACATAAAAACAACACTTAAACACAGGAATGGAGGGATAATGGTACGGAGAACTTTTCCTACAGCAGGAGTTGTGGAACTTATTAGATGTGAAACGTCAATCAAAGCAAAGGAATACATTCGAATATTAGAAACAGAACTGTTTCTAAGTATTCAGAAGCTGGGAATATCCCAGAACATTATTTTTCAACATGATAATGCCCCTGCACACACTGCTAAAGTCATAGAAACATGGTTTCCTGATAACTCAATTGATGTGATATTTTGGCCAGGGCAAAGTTCCGATTTAAACCTAATCGAGAATATTTGGTTCATAATATTTCGTGCATTGATCGGAAGAACTTTTTTGAACAATGACAAACTGTGGGAAATTGTGCGAAGCATCTCCTCTTCACAGTGTTCCACTTTGGTTGAGAGCATGTCTAAAAGGATTGATCTTTTAAAGAAATCAAAAGGGAATGCGATTCCATCCGAAGCATTTATTAAAGTAAATGGCTTTTCTGTGTTATTAGTCTCATTTAATTTTCCTTGCTCAATTGTTCTTTGTTCAATATAGTTACCTGTTAGGATCCCAACTATGGGTTAAATAGAAACCGACTTAAAAAATATATATACTCTACTAAAAAATTGTTCTCCAAAATCACTGGAATCGGCATTAAATAACCTGAAAAGGGTTGATATGCCGTAAAACAAAAACAAACAAACAAACACATATACATTTTCAGTCCTTTTTCAATTTGTTAACACAGCAAATTTATTTATCTTTTATTTTCAAATGACTCTGATCTTTGATCAGCGACTGAAACCGCATAGCAATTATTAAATTAACATCGGTAAATGACACTCGATACTCATGCATGCTTCTGCTCAAGTTTTTTTTTCATTTAATTTTTTAAAACTTACTTTACCATTTCAACCTACTCTGATTGAAATGAAAAGCCGCTACTATCTTCCCTACGTGTCTCTAGCAGCTGAAACTTGCTACAATCATAGACAGTAGCTAGTTCTTGGAGCTCGAGATTTGAAATCCATTTTCTCTCTGGCTTATCCAATCACAAGCCAGTTCTCAATCACATGATCAAGTCCATAAAAGGCAAAATCTGAAACTCTTACTTTTCTTTCCTCCTAGCTCTGCCAGGCAGTAGACTTTACCTGGGCCTTTGGCCCCAGGCCGAACGTAAGTACAAGCAAATATGACAACTTTCTAACTCCCATTTGTTTCCATGTGCAGCACCCAAACGAACATTCTTTATCATGTTACAGAATTGCTCTTTTCGATACACAAACACGCACACCCACTACAACGCATGAATACACCGACACACACACACACACATACTACAACACGTAAACACACCGACACACACACACACACACACATACTACAACACACTGAAGACTTTGCTCTTTCTTCATCCTTTAACCAGCCTCCTTCATCCCGATGACTACTAGCAATAAACACGTGTAAATGGAACTATTCTCTCCTCATCAAGCCAGCAATATATTAAAGCTATCTTTACACAAGACCACTTCAACCTACTAATTTCTCTGTTGTACACGCTGCTAACGAAGATGACAAATAAAGTTGCTTATTAAATGTTAAAATGAAACTTCTTTTCATTGTCTTCAAGTTTGACTAAATGTCAATCATTTGCAGAAAAGCTTTTATTTTTATTATTCATTTTAGGATGAGGTAGATGTGACATAACTCGAAATACATTTTTAACCCAAACATCATACTTTCTCACATTTTCTAGCATCTGCGCTAATCCTAATAATCTGTGGATCGACTTTTCTTGCTTTTTGTCGGACGTTAAAATTTGTACTTATTTTTGCTTTAAATACTAATCACTATTACGAGGGGCGTGCAATAAGCAATGTCCCTGACCTACTTCCAAAAGCAGCAGAGCAACGAAACTTGGCACAGTTATTAGTCTTTCTCTACATAGGAACCACCCAGTGTTATGCATTTCTCCCATCGTTTGATGCAGCTCTGGAGATCGCTTTTGTAGAACACCCCAGGTTGGTCCTCCAACCATGACGTTACTTCAGAAATCAAGGCTGCATCATCTGGGAAATGCTTTCCTTACAAAAACAACTTGATGGCTGGGAAGAGGTGAAAGTCAGAGGGTGCAAAGTCAGGAGAGTAGGGAGGATGGAGTAGGATTTCATAACCACACGCCCGTGCTTCTAATTTGGCGACATGCGAGTTGTCCAGCAGGAGGATGGTACATTTGCTGATCTTGCTCCGCCTCTTGATTTTGATAGCTTCCCTTAATTTCCTCAAAAGTGAAGCATAATAAGCTCCTGTAATTGTGGTACCATTTGCCAGGAAATCTGTTATCACTACTCCGTCCTGGTCCCAGAAGACTGTGAGCATGACCTTGCCAGCGGAGGGCTCCACTCTTGCCTTCTTTGGAGGTGGTGAATCCAAGTGCTTCCACTGCATTGACTGGGCTTTGGTCTCTGGATCATAGTGATGGATCTAGGTTTCATCCTGTGTAATCAGTCTTTTGAAAAACTTTTACTCATCTTCTTGGCACATCTCCAAATTCATCCTCGAGCACTCGACGCGTTCTCGCTTCTGGAATGGTGTGAGCAACCTGGGAATCCATCTGGCAGACACCTTATGCATATGCAAATGGTCATGAATTATAGTTTCCACAGACCCTGTACTAATCTTGACATCTTGGGCTATTTGGCGAATAGTAATGCGCCGATCTTCCAAAATGGCAACCTCAACTTGACGGACAGATGCCTCATCAATGGCTGAAGGGGGTCGACCAGGCCTGGGAGCTGCTTCCACAGGCTTCCGGCCATGTTTGAATTCACGATGCCAGCGTTTTACAAGGTCGTATGATGGGGCATTATCATCATAAGTTTATTTCATTTCATCAAAAGTCTCCTGTGGTGTGCGTCCTTTCAAATACAAAAACCGGATCACTGCTCGACATTCAACAGGCTCCATTTCACACCTGACTCAGTTCAAACACCTGTAAAACAGAAACCATAATTAGTTCAGAGCTGTAATTTGCCACATAACCCGTAGGGATATAAATCATTGCACATGCAAGATTTCAGCTAGATCAGACAACTGGAAGTGGGTCAGGGGCATTACTTATTGCACGCCCCTCATAATTCGTGTGGATCGAACAGATACCATAATATTTAGTTTACTGCACCTTATAACAAAGGTACATGTAAAAGTTCAGCCAGATCGATTCTGTAGTTTCTGAGAAAAAGTGGAACGGACAGACTAAGAGAAATATAATATACTTTATATAAATTATTTCTCTAAACACTATACATTGACACACTATTATATATATTTTTTGTTGTTGTTTTTTGAAACCTATCATAAATCTATAACATCGTGTCAAAGCTATAATTATTTTGTTAAGGTAATATTTATTTCACGTCCACAATATTTTCCAATCTCGCTGTCATGTTATTTGCATCTCCTGACGTCATACTATTTGCATCTCCTGATGTCATACTATTTACATCTCCTGACGTCATACTATTTGTATCTCCTGACGTCATACTATTTGCATCTCCTGACGTCATACTATTTACATCTCCTGACGTCATACTAAGCATCAAGATATGATGCTCCATCAATGGAACAATAGATTCTTCATCAGAATTTTCCCATTGATGTTGGCATTGGAAAACCAGTATCATCTGGCACTGAATCGCTCTCCAAATCACTTGATACCTATGGAGCAGCCAGTGCAGTTTTTCTTAATGGCCTCTCTATAGTGGGGATCTCCCACTCCTCAATAGAGATGTTCTGCATGCGCTTTAGTTACAAGGCCTGTTAATTGATCCCTAATTCTATGAGAGAGATGTGTTTTTTCTATGACTACATAATACGGATTCCAGCATTCATCTAATTTTTCTCTTCTTTTGTGATTCTTGTACTAAACTAAGTCACCAATCTTGAATTCTACAGTTTTTTGTTTTTTTCTCTGAATTTATGATCATTTTGTACGATCGTCTTTTTTTCTAGCTTTTCTAATATGGTTTCTAACTAGGGTGAAGATTCAATGCATTTCTTGCAGAGCAATCTCATAGTGTTGGTCATCATAGTATACTCTACGTGGTCTCAATATATTGTCCAATGGCAGAATAGCATCTCTGCTATAGACCAAGTAATATGGTGAGAACTTTGTTGTTTCGCTCACATGGAACCTGACAGCTGCTAACATTTGATTAATAAGACATCATGCATCGTCCTATGGAATCTTTCAATTTTTCCATCACTGAGGGTGATAGAATGCTCAAGTCACATGATGTATATTAAGGTCGTCTAATTCTTTCTTCATCACTTTATTAATATTTTCAGGCCTGTTATTTGTTAACAGCTGAAGTGGTGCCCCAAATCTGGGAAAAAATCCCGTCAATTAATTAACAGATACACCACTGTTTCTGCTTTCTTATTAGGGACCTCAAAAGCCCCCAGCCAACCACTATACATATCTATGAATGTTCCTATGTACTGGTTACCCGAAAGAGTCTTTGGGGGAGGTCCCAGAAACATCTAATGCCAATTTTGTGAAAGGAAATGGAGGCAAATTGCACTCTTGCATTTGAGGTTGTTGCTTCCTCAAATTTCTGGTTTGGCACGGAATATATTTACCTATGTAAACTTGTGTCCGTGTGTGTGCACTACATGCGAGCGAGGCTGAAATAGTACTTCAACTACACGTCTTTATAATTGTCACCTTCAAATTAGCGACATATCACAAAAGATATAAAATTTGATCATGCAAATAGTATTTGGTGCTTATTCAAATTGTCACTTATGGCGGCAATTGAAGTAAAGAAAATATAGAAAAGTCTGTATGATGTATGTACTCGCTACAGAATGAAGATGGCATATTCCAAAATGCACGTAAATCGATCAAGTAGTTTTATTTAAAACCAAGAAAATCAACATTTACAATTTTTAGCAATTTTATTACTAAATTGCATGTTGAACAGTTTTATTTTTCATTTCAAAACGTCGATTTGAGTTGTCCTCCATTTTTATTTCATTGGATTTAATCATGGCCAACAAAAACATTATGATTCACTCAGTCGTCAATAATAACAACATTATGAAGAAAAAGAAAAAAAACTACACCAGACTATCCTCTCCTTGAAAAAAAAAACATGTTTTGGGGGGCGAAAATTCGGATGTAAACAACGACAAAAAAGTAAATAAAAATGACTTTATCATTTCGTAACATTTTCCGGTTTTCAAATATTCTCATTTAAATTTATTATATTTGTTTAGAGTAGCCAATTAATTTAACTTTTTTTTTTTTTATAATTTGAATTATACGTTTTTGTTTTAAAAAACCTCTTTCGTTTCATTTATTTGTGTATCCAGCCTTTTTTTACTTGTTTGCATAACCAGTTAATTTAATTTAACAATTCTTTTCAAATAATTTGAATAGTATGTTTCTGTTTGGAAAAAATCTTTGGTTTTCTTTGACGACGACTGTATATGTAATATGTACAGGACTACTGTAATAAGATGAAAGTTTAGGACTAATAGCAACAGCAATCTAAAATTAGACTCTTGATTGTAATTCCATGAAAATATATATTTTGGGGGGAATTTTGAAGGTTAACAGGTTATCAAATGCCAGAAGGGGCTGGCAAAACAGCTGCTAGGCCACTGCTATGGACAGAGGATATATGAGAGGAAAAGATAACAAAATACCAAGGTCTTATGTATGACATGAAAAGAAACTGGAATCTTAAGAAGATCTCGATCATTCCAGTTATTATGGGAGCAACTTGACGCATGAAAAAGAATATACCCTGTGAACGAAGTGCAAGAGCCATTCAAACAATTGCACTTAAAGGACAGTCAGAATCTTAAAATGATCTCTCAGCTGGAATAACTAAGTTAGCAGGTGAATGTTTGGTATCTGGTAAGATGCCCCATCTCCAGCATAAACAAATTGATAAGAAAAATGAAAAGAGAAAGAACAATAAGAACAAAGTAACTGCCATCAACCAACTTGCCATGCCAGTAATAACATACAGCTTTGGCATCATTGACTGGCCACAACAAAACATCAACATGCTAGATGTAAAGATACGGAGGATGCTTACATTATACAGAGGTCATTTTTTTTTTAAAGCAGATGCTGTTCCTTATATGGCTACTACCTTTATTCTGTCACAGCTTAATCTTGGAGGTACGACACAATCACGTTGACACACCGGTTCTCACTAGATCACCGAAGTTGAACAACGTTGAGCCTAGCCAGTACCAGATGGGTGACCATTTGGGAAGGCTTAGGGCTGTATGTACCTTCTGGAAAGGTTGGACATGGGTGCCAGCAGCCTCACCCTGTAAAAAGAACTCCTCACTACAAAAGCATCTACAAAAGATGTAGATGGCCTATGCCCCGCCCCCCCCCCCCAGGGGCTCAAGGGCTATGGATGGATTAGTCTTGGAGAGATTGTTTCTGTTTCTTAAGATTGTTTTTCATTAGGACAGTTGCTCCTATCACAACCAGCATAATATTTTTTTTCCAGAAACCATGCCTTTAAATCATTCTTGAATTCCTGATATTTTCTAATCTATTTCCGTTCAACTGTATTGACACCATGATCATTTAGAACAAGGACATCGATAATGAGTCCAATTCTTTTGGGCTTGTTCCATATTACGATGTTTGGCATGATGGCCTTGTCTCTTACGTATCTGCCCACCTGTATATCCCTGCCATAGAACACTGTCATTTTTCCATTTGATGTTATCGGTGATGATTCATGTTCCAGGATGTTCATTGACTTGTCAAGCTGCATCTTTCTATAGATTTTCCAATTGAGGTATTTACATACTTTGTTGTCATCTTCCAATATGGTTTGGCATCAAGACATAAAACAGCGCAAGTTTTCAATTGCTGAGTACATAAACCTGCTCGGACGATTTTCTTGTAGACCATTTGTGAAGCACCAGTGTGTATTTGCATTTTTGACTGGAGCGTAGCAAATGGATATTACGTTTACTTTTGGCAGCTGTATAACTCTTGCTTCCCTTATTTTGTCCTTTGGTTCTCACATTCCTGATATTTTATTATTTCAGTTTGTTCACGTTGGGGATGGAGCATCCTACTGGATGCCAAACATTCACGCGTTAACTCAGTTATTCCAACCCAGAGATCTTTTTAAGATTCTGACTGTCCTTTGCAATTGTTTGAATCTCTCTTGCGCTTGGTTCACAGGGTCTATTCCTCTGGTAGCTTTTGAAGTTCTGGTTCAGGAGTCAAGTTGCTACTATAAGTGGAAGGATAGAGATCTTAAGATTTTTTTCATGTCATACATAAGACCTTTGTATTTTGTTATCTTTTCCCTCTCAGCTCTGTTTAACCCATCATTCGCCTACTTCTTCTTTTTGTCCTATATCACTATGTCAGGTTTTAGGGTTTTGTTTTCTAGGTACATAGCTGTAGAAATGTGATAGTCGTAGTGGATGGTGGATGACTTATTAACTGTCATTTCTGGTATATGTTCCCAGGATTTGCTGCTGCATTCAATGGTCAAATATTTACATATTTGTTACAGGAAAAAGGGTCCCCTTTCCTTGTAAGTAAGAAGAACATTAGATATGTGAAAATGAGATTGGGATAGGTCGAGATTCGAGCCTGGTAAGCAAGGCTCAGAATAGATTCAGATTGGAATGTTAAATTTCGCATTGTTCAATTTCATATAAAATACTTTAGATATGTTTGTTTATGAAAAAAATTTAATTGTTCAATTCTTTTTATGAAAACTGAATTAAAATAAGGTCAGCTAGAAAATAATGAACAATGCAATTTAAATATGTTGAAAAATACGTTAGGGAAAAATAGGTTAGTGAGAATTCTTTGTTGCGGAAGTGTGTTTGGGGAACATGTTCCCCACATGAGTGGGTCACGTTTTGAACCACACATATTGACGTCATAGCAAAAAGCGAATTCTCAATATAGGAGCTAGTTTCAGGCGAGTCAGGGAGACGAAGATCGGAGGCAGTTGAGTCTGGATCAAAGTCAGCACAGTCGAAGTCAGCTGGACAGAGTTGACAGGAGGAGCGTCCCCTTAGAGGCGAAGGGGTAGAACATTAAACATGTAAAAACGACTTTGAATTCCTTGAGGTCATTCAACAGCAAAAGGTAATGTGTAATTCTTATATTAACTTTGTATAACCCATCCTAAGTAATGTGTCTCCCTCTCCATTACAAGAAATGTATCTCTCCTCTTCTGTCTTATAAGAATCTACAGAACTGCACACCTTCTCTCCCTCATCACCATCGTATATATGTACCTGTCATCTTAAAAAGATCCCAGCTATACAACATATCGTCCAATTTTTACACTATTGTACTGCAGTGTATATTAGCCGTCCTTTAGCACAACCTTAAAGTCGGATGTCTGGCGGCTCACACTCTACTTCTGCACTTGCTGTCATTAATTAGACCACTTCCCCATGTGTTTTAATATGTCTTTTTAAATGAGCATTTTGTGAAAATGCTGAGCCACACACTTCACAAGAATATGGTTTCTCTCCAGTGTGTATTCGTATATGAGTTCGTAGATGGGAATTTTCAGAGAACTCCGCGTCACAAAAGACACACGAAAAATCTTTCTCTCCTTTGTGTCTTTTCAGATGGTTTTTCAGGTAAGAATTCAGTGAAAAAGCTGCCCCACAAATTGTACAAGAATATGGCTTCTTGCCTGAGTGTATTTGGACGTGAGTATCAAGATGCGCTTTTTGTGAAAATGAAGAGCCACACACCTTGCAACAATATGGCCTCTCCCCTGTATGTGTTCGCAAATGTGTTTTTAGATTGGAATTAAACGAAAACTTTGATCCGCATATATTACATGAATACGGCTTCTTTTTCCCCATGTGTGTTTGGACATGAGTTTTAAACTCGTCATTTTTAGAAAAAGATGATCTACAAAACTTACAAAAATATGGTTTATCCGTGTGCATTCTTACATGGTTCTCAAGCTGAGAATTGCGTGAAAAAGTGCAGCCACAAGTTTCACAAGAAAATGCTTTTGAACCTGTATGGATCCGTATATGATTTTTTAAGTTAGAATTCTCTGCAAACGCAATGCCACAAAATATACAAGGATATGGTTTTATTCCAGTGTGGATTTTCATGTGATTTTTTAGGTTAGCATTCACTGAAAAAGCTGAACCGCAAAGCTTACAAATATGAGGTTTTTGTCCGGTGTGTGTTTTCATGTGGTTTTTCAGCTGGGAGTTCTGTGCAAATGCAGACTTGCAAATCTTACAGGAATATGGCTTTTCCCCAGTATGAGTTCGCATATGCGTTTTTAAATTGGAGCCAAATGAAAAAGAAGCTCCACACACTTCACAAAAATATGGTTTTTCTCCAGTGTGTGTTCGCATATGGCTTTTTAGGTTCGCCTTCAGTGAAAATACAGATCCACAAACAAGACAGGAAAATGGTTTCTCTCCGGTGTGTATTTTCTTGTGTCTTTTCAGCTGGGAATTCTGAGCAAATCTCGATGCGCAATCCATGCAAGAATATGGTTTCTCTCCATTGTGTGTCAACCTGTGGCTTTCCAAATGAGCTTTCTGCGAGAATTTAGAATCACACTTTTCACAAGAATATGGTTTCTCTCCTGTATGTGTCCGTATATGTCGCTTCAGGTGTGATTTCTGTGCAAACGTCGATTTACAAACCTGACAAAAATATGGTTTCTGCTTTGAGTGCATTTGCATGTGCGTTTGCAGATGAATATCTTCAGAAAATTCAGAATCGCAAATTTTACAATTTAGTTTCTCCTGCGTGTGTAAACACATGTGGCTTTGCAAACTGTCATCTTTGCTGAATTTCAATCCACAAACTTTACAAGAGTATGGTTGTTTTCCCATATCTATTTCCATGTGTTGGGTCAAGTATAAATTCCTTGGAATAGAGACTGCCTAACCGTTATTTCAAGAAGATATCTCAAATAGTCAATTTCTGGGTTTTCAAATAATGACCACTAATATAAGACAGAATTAGTTAGTGGTGAAAAGATTCCAGATGGAAATGTGGGAAGCCAATTAGAGTCCATTAACACAATCAGTTGACTTTTCTGTGTCATCGCACTCAGTAACGCTGATTTATCCCACAAACTGTAAATCTGGTTTAATTCAAGTTCACAAACTTTATAATAAATTGTTTTTCTCTCATGTCAAAGCAGATTTTAGAAATAATGGAGATTCATAGTTGGATTATATTTATTCGGTAGGTTCCAGATATGTTTTTATCCTTGAAGGTGTTAATCTGGGTTATAGAATGATGACCACTAAAAACAGATCAACAAACTTTTCTTTCCAATGTGTTAGATCAGAGTTGATTTTAGAGATAAGGAATATAATTTTTATATGTGTAATGTTCATTTTTGAAGAAAAGTTTATATATATATATATATATATATATATATATATATATATATATATATATATATATATATATATATTCTAATCCACAAACTTTAGATGAATATAGTTTTTCTCTTTTAGAGAATTTTATTCCAGAATCGCAGACAAGATTTTCTTGCCTGTGTATAAACACATTTGGCTTCATAAACTGTGATCTTTGATGAATTTTTATCCACTAACTTTACAAGAATACCGTTTTTCACTCATATTGATTCCCATGCGTTAGGTCAAAGCTAAGCCCTTGAAATAGAAATTGTCTAGTCATCATTGCTAGTGGATATCTCAAATTGTCAACTTCTGGGTAGTCGAATAATGACCCCTTACATAATCCAGTATTAGGGGTGAACGGATTCCAGAGCAAGTGAATGTGGTGAGGTAGTTAGAGTCTGCTTGCTGGACAGGACACAAGAACTTAACTTTTCTGGGAGTTAAAAGTCAATTGTGCCATTATGTATCTCTGGGCAAGATGGTTTAACAAACTGTAATCCTGGGTGTATTCAAGTCCACAAACTTTCCAAGAATATGAGGTTTTTCATGGTTGAAATAGATTTTAGAATAAAATTAAGATCCATTATTGTATTTCTTCAGTCGGTTCTTATATTTTATTTCTGAATGTATTAATAGCTTTCTCATAAAAAAACGTTATCAATTCAGTTTTTATTTATTTATCAAATATTAAAGCAACATCCTTTTCTATTATCTGTAAATAAAGAAAAATGAAAAAATATAAAAACAAATACAAAACCTTTTCACAGTAAAACAAATCTTATTTATTAATTAGCTACATTTTCTTTTACAGTAAAATCGTCTTTAATCTACATAGCATACAATAATTTTTTAACATTTACTTCTAGAAAATAAATTATATGAAATTATATTATTGATAAACTTGATTTTATCTTAGTGTAAAATTTTCTTAAATCTAGAAAACGGACATAGTGCTAAAGGACAAAAAAGAGAAGGAAGCAAACTTAAGACGAGATTTTTTTTATGGCGAGACCATAGATAAGAGCAGTCTCAGTTGGCATGTTGTATACTATGGCCCCCAGTAGTTGTTCTTCAGTCATATTCTTCTGAGGTACTTTCAATCGGTACATCTGATCGTCATCAGGAGCGATTGTTGTTGTTGTCATTTTCTTTATTGAGGCTGGGTGTATTTATAGTTGAGAAAAATATGGCTAAACAACTACTACTGGGCGCCATAATATACAACATGCCAGCCGAAATAAAGAAGACCACTCGCCAAATTGAAAAGTTAGCTAACAAAATATAAAAAAATGGCACATCGGAAAATATAGGCGAAAATCTCACAAAGACACAATATGTAAAGGATAAATATTTTTTAAATTTGCCAAATTAAAATGAAAATTGGATAGAAGTGTAGATCGTAGCAAATAGCCCATTGTTTCTGCACATTTGTAAACTTATTTTTTACATTAGAAAAGTTTTATTAACAAAATTCTTTACTAACAGCCTAAAAATACATTTTTGTCTTTTTATAAATCTAACCCAAAATCTAACGGATTTACCGAAAGGATGGTCAGAATATGCAAGAAAACACTACTAAAGGCACAAGAAATGAGACAAGACAGTTATCTAGCAATGATGGCATATAGAGCCACACCCATGTCTGCAGACATCGAAGCAGAATTGCTGAACGGCCAACAAGTATGGACACAAGCAGCAACTTGATGATGATCAGACAAGTACAGCACTAAGTTTTTTGTTCATCGTTGATTTTGACTGTATTTTTAACATGAATAAAAGATTTAATATCTCAAAGTGTAGTATCTGTTCCGGCACATGCTGCAAGCAAAGACCATTGCCCTTGTGGCAATCTTCTGGTCCATGTAGGGGTAACCCTACTTGGGCCAGCTGGCAAATCACTATCCAGCTCCCATTTCCCACCTCTCGGGAGCTGGTCCCCTTTTTCCCTCCCCCCCCTTCACTCCTCACATTAAATAAATACCTGGTCCATGTAGGTGCAACCCTACACACCAGTGTGCAAATCACTATCCAGCTCCCATTTCCCACCTCTCGGGAGCTGGTCCCCTTTTCTCTTCACTCCTCACATTAAAAATCGGCCTTGTGCCTAATTTGCTCGGTGGGGGAGCAAATAAATATCGTCTGTTCCGGTAGATACTGCAAGCAAAGACCATATGTGGAGGCGACCCCACATATAAGACCTTGGTCAATGTAGGGGCAACCCTTCATACCAATTGTCACTATCCAGCTACCCTACTCCCCAGGGAGTTGGTCCCCATTTCCCCTTGGCCCTTCACTCCTCACTTTAAAAATCGGCCTTGTGCCTAATTTGCTCGGTGGGGGAGCAAATAAATACCTCAAAGTGTAGTATCTGTTCTTCAGATGCTGCACTTCAATTTCTTGTTCTCTGTCAGTGGAGGAGAAATCCTTCACGACTGAGACAATTTTTATTTTTGTTCCTTTTCTCCACATTAAAAAACGACCCTAGTGACTAACTCTGTCTCGTGGGGAGGCATTGTAAATAGGAACTATTACACCAATAATACTATAAATGATAATAATAAATAAATAAATAAATCCAATAATTAGCTGAGCTCTGTTGCCAAGGTCGCTGGAAAGATGGTAGGATCCTTCTACCGCTCCAGAAGATATCTCACTACTGATGCAATTCTCTATCTATATAAAAGCCAAGTACGTCCAAGGATGGAATACTGTTGCCATATCTGGACAGAGTACAAAATAGACTTCGTGGCTTAGTGGGGGATGCTCTTTTCTCTACCCTGCAACCTCTCTCCCACAGAAGAGACGTTGTCAGCCTATCCTTGTTTTATCATTATTTCCATGGCAAGTGCTCGTCTGAACTCAAATCTCTGGCCCCCCACCTCGCCAATCTTTCACAAAAAACACCCGTCTAGCTGAATCCACTGTCAAAAATTTCCCCCACTCTATATCTGTGCCTAAATCAAAACGTGGATTCCATTAACAAAGCTTCTTTCTTAGAACTGCACGCCTGTGGAACTCTGTTCCGTCTGCCTGCTTCCCACCGGACTACAACTTGGATGTGTTCAAGTCCAATGTAAACAAATTCCTAATGAACCGCCCCCTTAAGTAAACACTTCATCAAATCTCCACACTAACGTACTGCACTTGCAATAACCCTTATCTCTGAGTGGCTTCCGGGCCTTGATAAGTGATGACCACCATGTAAAAAAAAAGAAAAAAAAGAAAGCCAAATCACAACGTAATATTAGGAAAATAAACAAATATTTTTCGTGTTTGAAATTTATAATTTAAATATATTTCGGAGTCAAACTCCATCCTCAGTATGTTGTTTTCTTTCTTTCTTTTTCTCTACTTCTTTCTTGCCATGTTGTAAAGTTGGAGAAAGAAACGTCTGTTTGTAAAAATCCGCGCGTTGTAACTCAGCGGTTGTATTTTAAAAAGGTATTTTTAAAAAAGTATTTTTCAAAAAAATTTTTAAAAAAGGTATTTTTAAAAAAGGTATTTTCAAAAAAGTATTTTTCAAGTGGCTTTTCAATTGTTGGAACTGTGATTTGGCTTTCAAGCGCACTTGATGCGTATTTTATTTTATTCAAATTGAATCAACGTTTCTATAATGGAACTCACACCCTTGACGTTATTCTAACCCTAACCCTAACACCCTTGACCTTTCAAAGCATTTTTAGACTTTAAAACAAAAATAATGTCATGTTCATTTAGTTAGCACGAAAAAAAAATGGCTGTCTCATTGGAGCCATATTGAGCCTCGATAGTCACTAAAAAATCGAAAATTGAACAAAATACCGGGAGAATTTTACATTTTCGCATGATTGGTGACATTTATTTAATGTATTCCTACAAGTATTTTGTTTAATTTTCGATTTTTAATGATTATCGAAGCTCGACACGGTTCTAATGAAACTGATATTTTTGTTCTAGCTCAACAGATTTCACACATGTTTTCAAGTAAAAATAAAACACTTTAAAATGATGTGTCCCCTCGATGTAAATACCCCCGACAAACCCAACAAGCAGCTAAATCCCACCTCTTCACAGTAGAGATCCCTAGATGTAAGAAAACCGTTATGTTACTCTGCAAGCAATATGTAAACAGTTTTAAATAAGCAGAACGTCTTTAGCAATAGAGACTGTTATGTTGGGGGGGGGGGTTAATCCGATAGGATGGTTGTGATACAGTAGTTTCTTTCCAAGAACAGATAAACTTTGGAATTCCCTGCCGGGTCCCTTCTTCCCCAACTGTACTGACATGCAGAAGTTTAAGTGCAACGTGAACCGACATCTTGCTGCCCAACTCCCTACACAGTACCCCTAATGCCCATGTCCCTGATAGTAGCCCCCCTACAACAAAGTGGCAATATGCCTTGTTTGGGGTGAAAATGTAATTAAAAAAAAAAGTTAAAACACGCGAAAAATATATATCGAAGTAAGAAAAACCGTGACTGATCCTGTTTTTTGTAACATTTATTTGTTGTATATTTATTTTTTTACCCCCCTCCCTTTTTTGTTGACAAATCGTTGTTGTTGGCATCCGTCTGAGAAAACAGCATTTTGCAGTTAAGACAACAAAACAAAAAAAAATAGTAAAATAAACAACAAATAAATGTTACCAAAGGCAAGATAATTTACTCTTTTACCTACCTGGATATTTTTTTTAAATCTTATTTTACCAAGATATTTATTGGGTGAGTTTCTATCAGTATTTTCATTAATTTTCGATTCTTAGCTGCTTATCAAGGCTCTGCAAAATGACTGTCTCGTGTTAGCCATTTTTATCTTTTTCTAACTTAAGACTCGCCACTATTTGTGTTTCGAGATAAAAAAAAAACACTTATTTTAAAGTGTTTTGTTTATGTCCAGGT
>NC_136526.1:54184060-54211560 GCF_053919585.1 Euprymna scolopes | reverse complement strand
TTAATTATTATTTTTGTATAAAATAATTTAAAAAAAATGTTTGTATTTTTTTACGATTTGCCCCAGCGTAATATAAACACCCCAACCACTTCCTATTAAGAATGGCTTTCGGAATAACCCCATCCCTAACCTCCCCATGTTAAAAATGGCTTTCGAGGTTGGGTGGATGTTTATTCCGAAAGCCGTTCTTAACATGGGTGGGGTGTTTATAATACGCTGGGGCAGGTTGTAAAAATTTACCAAAATGTTATTGTTTCGTTGTTTTGAATATTTTTCCGTATTATAAAAAATTTGCAAACGACAATTAATTAAAGTAGTTAAAAGTAACTAAAAACGTAATATTACTTCATGACGAAATATTTATTGATTTCTTCATTTTTTAATTTTTTTTTAAATTAAATTTTTTATCTGACACTATTTTACTGTGGGAAAGATTTTTCCTATTTACAATGTCTCCCCACGGGACAGAGTTAGACACCAGGGTCGTTTTTTAATGTGGAGAAGAGGAACAAAAATAAAAAAATTGTCTCAGTCGTGACGGATTTCTCCTTCACTGACAGGGAACAAGAAATTGAAGTGCAGCAGCACTGCAGACTGCGGCAAACAGATACTACACTTTGAGGTATTTATTCGCTCCCCCACTGAGCAAATTAGGCACAAGGCCGATTTTTAAAGTGAGGAGTGAAGGGGAAATGGGGACCAAAACTCCCCGGGGAGTAGGGTAGCTTAGTGACAATTGATATGAAGGGTTGCCCCTACATTGACCAAGGTCTTATATGTGGGATTGCTCTCACATATGGTCTTTGCTTGCAGTATCTGCCGGAACAGATATTACACTTTGATCTTGACCCGAAAGGGCCGCAGAAAATGTTTTGTTAACGGGGATGCGAAACTTGAAGATAATCGTGACGATCAATGTAAGCTAGAGTACAAACTAAATACATACTCGGTTTGTTTTACAATCAACGTCGATACGAAGAAATGGTCAAGAAATCAAATATCTGTAGGGGTTCAGAAGTTTAAATGAAATTAAATTTCCTCGCCCCAAACAAGATAATAGAAAAAAGGGAATGAAACAACGACACCTCCTTCTGATGTAAAATGCACCGCATTTATTTTTAACAAAAACAATAAGGTGATTACACAAAGGTCTAATTGATGAGAGTGCTTCGAAGTTATTATGATTAAAATGCTAGGCGAAAGTCCTTCGTGGAATTAATGAGTTTTGAAGGTTAAAGTCCTGTGTGAAAATAATAAGATTAATTTAAAGTTTGTGTTTATCTGGCGAAGTTCGCCTTGCTTTAAGTCCCATGAGGAAAGTAATTCGAGAAGAAAGTGATTTAGAAGATGTGCGGAATGAATGCGTGTGTGCATAAGTGATTTTTGAGTGTCCGCGTGGGAGTGTTGGCGATGTTGGCGGTATTGGCAGTGACGATGTTGTGAACATGAAAGGCATGTTCTCATTGTGTCGTCGAAGGGAGATGAGAGGGAAAAAGCTGAAATCTCTCAGTAGACGACTGTTCTATACATTTTGGGCGGCTCCAGAACACAATTGCTACTGCTGATATTTTGGTTTTTGGAAAAGCGTTAAAAAGACAATTTTCTTAATTTTTTCATTGGTTACTTGTGTCACAAGATGGTGCTTCCAACTACATACGCCAAAAATATATTATTTTAATTGGAATTCATTATTGAGATGAGTATTATTTATATTAATTTATTTATTGCGGACTATTATTCTCATCTTTATTAGTTGGTGTTTCACAACGTTTCGGCCAACTATTCCTCAGGCCTTCCTCAAGTGGTAACTGCGACGGATAGGAATTTTTAATCTCCTAACTGCATTTTCAGCAATCACTGCCATCCGTAGTTGTTGTCGTCTCACCACATTTTTGGCTAAGTAAGCCTCTGATTGCCTTTGGGTAGGATTGAAACCGCTATCTTCAGACAATCATCACCTGGAACCGTAGAGATTCAACGTCTCTATCAACTACGTCACGGGCCTCGGAGGGCAATTAAGATTGGATTTTTTGATCTTATAAATCCACGTTTATTTATTATATGATCTTCCATAGTCGGGTCCATACCGAATGGTATTTATATTATTTTAATTGGAATTCATTATTGAGATGAGTATTATTTATATTAATTTATTTATTGCGGACTATTATTCTCATCTTTATTAGTTGTTGTTTCACGACGTTTCGGCCAACTATTGCTCTGGCCTTCGTTAGGTGGTAACCGCGATGGATATGAACTTCGAATCTCCTAACTGCATTCTCAGCAATCACTGCCATCCATAGTTGTTGTCGTCTCACCATGTTTTTGGCCAAGTAAGCCTCTGATTGCCTTTGGGTAGGATTGAAACCGCTATCTTATGACAATGCTCATCTGGAACCGTAGAGATTCAACGTCTCTATCAACTGCGCCAAGATAAAGACGACCTCCGTTTGTAAATTGTAGATATTATAATCTAGGGAGTATATAAAAAGTTGTAAGACGTGGTACCCCGAGCCCCCCCCCCGAAAAACGCTTTGCCAGATATACAAACAAAACGCACACACATACACAGTTTCGCTTTTATATAATAGATGTCCCTTGCTTAGAGAGAACTCTCCTAAAATGAAAATTAATTTTCTTGGGAATGCTAAACTGCATTAATACCACATTTTTATTTCTATAGGCTCCGTAAACTGCGGAAGTACCCTGTTTTTTTTTTGTTTTTTGTTTTTTTGCAAATATTCGTTTTCTTTACAAAAACAGTTTGTAATGATTATATTAAAAATAGATCATACGTTTCATCATGACTTTACATTATCTAAGAAGAAGATTATCAGAAGGGACATTTCCTGCACTGTCACCATCTTCCAGTCTGTGGAACAGCAACTGAAACTGCATAAACATTTATGCTGACGACACTACCATCTGTGCTAACACATCAAAGGCCACAAATGACCAAGTTTTCTCTGATTCTCTCACCTCTGATCTTGAGCACATGGTACAATGGGGAAAGAGGTGGCTGGTTACTTTTAATGCATCTAAAACTAAGTTTCTATCTTTACATCATTAACGTTCTGATCCCCGTCTGCCATCAATTGAAATGAATGGCTCTTGTTTTGGGGAGGCTCTGTTTTGACAAGCTTCTGGGTCTGACTTTTACTGCTGATCTGAAATGGAACACATACATAAAATCCATTGCCAAAGTCGCCAAAAAAATGGTAGAATCCTTCTACTGTTCCAGTAGAAATCTCACTGCTGATGCAATTCTCTACGTGTATAAGAGCCAGGTACGTCCAAGGATGAAATACTGTTCCCATATATGGGCAAAAGCTGCTAGAAACAGCTTATCCTGCCTTGACAGAGTTCCAAATAGACTTTGTAGCCTAGCAGGGGGATGCCCTTTTCGCTTCTCTGCAACGTCTTTTCTAAGGAAGAGACGTTGTCAGCCTGTCTGCTTTATCGTTGTTTTCACGGCAAGTGCTCGTCTGAGTTCCAATCTATGGTCCTCTCTCACCAAACGTTCATTAAAAACACTCATCTACTTGAAATCACTATCAATAATTTCCCCCACTCTTTATCTGTGCCTAAAGCTAAACGTAGATTCCATGAACATAACTTCTTACTTAGAACTGCACACAGTAAGTTTGGGAAAAGGAGTTATAGATAAAAAAATTGACAAAATACGGTTAGAAACTTGCTCAATATATGCTACCATGACAACGTGTCAAAGAGAGAGTCGGGCGCCATTTTAAATTTTCCAATACATCGGTAAACACTATGTTTTTCGAGCTGAATAAACATGTTACATTGAATAAAAACACTAAAAACATATCCAGTTAGGTAGAAAAGTAACTTATCTTGCCTTTGATAACATTTATTTGTTATATATTTGTTATTTGACAAACTCAAAACAGTTTTTCATTTTTGACGAAATTAATATGTAAATTTGTTATAATATCGAAATACTAAAAATCGAGCGATTGAATTTCAAGTAAATCGAATGTGGCAATCCAAATTTAGCAAAACTAAATTTCCGCTAACTTTCTTCGATATCTGTTTTTATTAATTTTCTAATTTATCTTTTTCGTAAATTTTGTGATATTTTCATAACTGCGACATTACAATAACGCCATTAAAATATTAAAATAAACGCCATTTGTTCTGCTTGAATTTCAATATTTCGATTTTCGAATTTCGTTAACGGAGAACAAAAAAAATAATTTTACTATTTTATTATTTTTTTTTTAAATGTAGATTGAATTATCTCCCTTGCTTACTCTTTCCATTTTATAAGATTACGAAAACGAAGACAGAAACAGTTTTTCATTTTTGACGAAATTAACCTGTAAATTTTTTAAGTGCAAGTTTTTTGGGGTATTTTTTTTTTTTTATCGACAATTCATTGAAAACGAAATACGTAAAAAGGTAAGTATGTAACCAATACCGAAGTTAGTTTGTCTAAATGACGATTAAAAGAGTTTAAAGTTCTTTTTTTGTTTTTCATGTGGTAAAGTTTTACATTCAACTCAAGTTAGTACTTATGCATGATACGGACCGTGCTGAAATAATAACTTTATTACCTAGAAGTCCGTTCTTAACATGGGGAGGAGAGTGCGTTTTGTAACTACTTTCACATAACAATTTGACAAACAAAAGATATCGTAAAAGTTAATTTAAACTTCAACATCTTATCTTTAAAAAAAAAAAATAGCACGGTCCGTATTCTATATTTTTAATTTTTTTTTTTTTTTTAATTATTTTACTTTAAGGCCCGTCTAACGTTCGTAATATATATATATATATATATATATATATATATATATATATATTAGGCACCGCCAAAACTGGGGGGGGGGGCAGGTCAGTACTTTTTGACGGACCGTCTTTTTAAAAATCTACCAAAAATCAGGTAATTATCCGATCAATACGAAATTTTCAGCGATTATTAGGAGAAGAATGAACTTTATAACAGTGTACTTATTTTTCATAAACGATATTTATATATATATATTTTTTTGCTTACAACCCCCCCCCTTGTTTTGAAGTGGGAACAAATATGCTTAAAATAATCATCTGAAACTGAACAAAACATTGTGTTGTTGTAAGGGACAGAATTATAGATTAAAAAAAAAAAAATTGTTTTCATACCTTATTTTGACGTCTGAATATCAGAAGTTCGATTGTGTTTAATTATCCCGCTTTTGAGTTTTGAAGTGTGAAATTCGGTGAATATGTTAAGTAAAATAATTAATTTAAGTTAAGCAAAACAAACAAAAAAAATTTTTTATATTTATACGAAAAAAGCCATTTTAAAATTTTTGATAAATAAATTAATAATTTTTTTTTAGCGAGCCGATGCATGACCATTATTAAACAGAGCATGCTTTGAATAATCGATACAAAAAAAAAATTCGATAAATGTTGTGCCCTTTGTGTTAAAAATAGCATCATTTTTTTTTCGATCTCATTTGAAAACGTTTGCCGCCTTTCGACTACGGTGGACCAAACTCGCTGAAATAATTTTTTTTTATTCTGCTTTAAATTGCCCCCTCCCCCCATTTTGGGGAGCCTGGCCCCCACACACATACACATTAAAAACCAAACTCATACAAATGGTCACCCATCTGGTACTGGCCAGCCTCAGCTTAATAATACATTGAAATTTTCGTCACTGAAAAATAAGTTTTTTTGGCCTGTTTGGTCTTCCATAGTTTTCGTCTCATCAAAAGAAAACGTAAACAGAGTCGATCTGAACTCTACGGCGACGCGAAATATCTGGTTACCTATATGAATAAGTGGAATTATTTGAAATTCAGGTACTTATATTATAATATTTTTGCATATTCTCTTAGAAAATCATCCTAAATCTTAGTAAGACAATAAATGAATAAATAAATTATTTCAAAAACCCTTTTTTTTTAATATTTAAGTACGTTTTTTGTGCAAGACAAAAAATATCAATTGTTAACTTTTTGGGAAAATTTAACATTTAAAATTGAATTAAAAATAGTAGAAAAAGTTTTACATTATTCTGTTTTCTATATGATAAAATTCAGGATTTTATCTTTCTGGAAAAAAAAGTTACTCAGAAATAATGGATTTTAATAAATGTAATTTAGTTTTAAAAAACAACAACTTGATTTTGCGGCCATTTTTTGGCGGTGCCTAATATATATATATATATATATATATATATATATATATATATATATATATATATATATGGGTTTGTATGTACGCATAGATTCGAAAAAGTGTTCAAAAAACAAATATATAAGAAATAAATGTTATCAAAGGCAAGATACGTTACTTTTCTACCAAATTGGATACATTTTTTTTGTGTTTTTATTAAATGTAACATGTTTATTCAGCTCGAAAAACATGCAGTATTTACCGATGTATTTGAAAATTCAAAATGGCGCCCGACAGTCTCTTTAACATGGTAAGTTTGGGAAAAGGTCTTATAAATAATAAACTAGACAAAATACTAAAAATACCGAATATATGTCAACCTATGTCACGGTAACATATATTGAGCGAATTTCTAACAGTATTTTGTCTAGTTTATTATTTATAACATCTTTTCCTGAACTTACCGTGTTAAAGAGAGAGTCGGGCGCCATTTTGAATTATCCAATACATCGGTAAATACTGCATGTTTTCCGAGCTGAATAAACATGTTACATTTAATAAAAACACAAAAAATGTATCCAGTTTGGTAGAAAAGTAACTTATCTTGCCTTTGATAACATTTATTTGTTATATATTTGTTTTTTGAACACTTTTTCGAATCTATGTGTACAGTAATACAAACCCATATATATATATATATATATATATATATATATATATATATATGTGTGTGTGTGTGTGTAGAATTTTTTTTGGTGGGGGGGTGCTAAGTAATGCAGTTACTGATACTGATCCGCGCTATTTTTTAAATCGTATTTCCAAGTTTAATTAAAGTTTGGTACTAGTGCACTTATTGATCCGTGCTGAAATAATAACGTTGTTATTTAAAAAGCCATTCTGTACATGGGGAGGGGAGAGTGTTTTGTACCTATTCTGTACTTTAACCTTACAATTGAATAAAAAAAACATAAAACTTTAATTAAACTTGGAAAATACGATGGAAAAATAGCACGGATCAGTAAGTGCATTAGCGCCGTTTTATGATATGTTTTTTTATTCAGTTATAAAGAAAGTACAGAATAGGTACAAAATACCCTCCCCTCCCTATGTTAAGAATGGCTTTTTAAATAATAACGTTATTATTTCAGCACAGATCAATAAGTACACTAGTACCTTTTTTTTTATTTTTTATTTTTTTGTAGATTTCCATGTGCTATATGATAACTGTTTCCATCGGAGATTTACCGTTTGCATGGTATTAACGCTCAGACTATTTTCTGCCATTTAACAGCCTTCGTTTATGCTATGCACAAGCGCACGGTAGCATAAACAAAGGCTGTTAAATATGCACTCGTGTACGAAACTGCCTTCTCACATAGCGTAGTAATTTTTGGCGAACAATTTAAAATTTGACCGCAAATAAGTAATTTTCCAGATATTAAACGGGTGTGTTAAAAATATGCGCACTTGCACATACAAGTAAAAAATATGCGCGCTTGCGCATACAGAAATGGCCACCACTGATGACATATAGAATTACGTTGCTTAATGTCTGGAAAACTACTTGTTTGCAGCAGAAATATACACACGCTTGCATGTATAGAAATGGTCAACACTGATAACATAAGGAATTACATTGCTTAATATTCGGAAAACTACTTGCTTGCAGCAAAAATATGTGCGCGCTTACACTAACAGAAATGGTCACCGCTGATAAGGAATTACACATATCTGTATACACATTTTTCTTTATTTTTGTTTTTTTAATTTCCCCGGGTCTTTATTGAAAGATGAAAAAAAACAAAAAATGCCCTCTTCACTAGGTGACCAGAAAGTGGGTGCTCATTTTAAGTTAAATTTACATGAAAAAGTGATCACCCACTTTTTGAAAAAGTAATTTCTTCATATCATGAAAACTATTTCTCTGCGACGAAAATAGTTAGCAGATTGGTTTTTAGCACACTAAAATCTACAAAAAAAAAAAATATATTTTTCTATGCAAACGTGAGACAGGCCTTAAAGTAAAATTTTACCTTTTTTTTTTTTTACTATAGACACTAAACCGAAAAGTGACCAAAAAACAAATACATAAATGAATATTACCAAAGACAAGAAAAATTACTCTGTATTTTTTTACGAGAGTACCCAGCATAGTATAAGCACCTCCAACCTCTCCAAAGAAGGGCTTTCGGAAATAAACACTCCCAATCTCCCCATGTTAAGAACAGCTTTCAAGGTTAGGAGTGTTTATTCCGAAAACCGTTTTTAACATTGGGAGGTTGAGGATGTTTATACTATGTTGGGTATTCTCTTAAAAAAATACTGATTACTCTTCTACTTACCTAGATTAGTTTTTGGTGTTTTAACTTATTTTAAAGTGTTTAATAAGTGTGAAATGCAATTAGTACCGAGCACTTAAGTTAAACAGACAGCAAGATGGCGGATATGAGGCTGTCATGTTTAGAGACTGGATAATCGCTCCAAAATAAAACTAGCCAATAAATGTTACCATGACATTTATTGGGCGAATTTCTATCCATATTTTTTATTTTTAAGTTTTGAGCGATTATCAAGACTCTAAAGATGACAGCCTCATGTTGTCTGTTTAATTTGAGCGCTCAACATAACTTGCATTTCAAACTTAAACACTTTAAGTTAAACCCAAAAAAACTTGTGCAGGTAGAAAAGTAACTTATCTTGCCTTTGGTAACATTTTTGTGTTACTGTGCTTTTTGATTACTTTTTCGGTTGTTTATAGTACAAAAATAACTCAACTTATATTAAAAGAATTGCAGTTGATAAATTAGTAATAAAAATAAATAATAATTTATTTTACCTTGTTATTTGTGATCTATTTGATTTGAGTCGAAAAATTAATGGGACAATTAAGGACAGAGCACATATGAGCGCAGTGGAAAATGGCGGCAGTAGCGAAGAATGGCCAAAATTAACGGTTATAAAAAAAAAAAACTTTTGTTGGGAAAAAAATGCCGACCCAGATTTTTATATATTTTCAGTTTTATTTTCGTGAACTACTGAAGTAAAGAGTAAATATTTTAAAGTTAGCATGACTATCAATTCTGAGAAAAATAACCACCTTCTTGTCACTCGTTTACCTTAATAAAGATGGCCACCTTGATCAGAATTGGCTACCCAACGCAAATAGCTCACAAATAGGTGAGCCAAGCAAAATAAAGTGCTTTTAATTAAATTCCCAACTGTATTTCCAGTGTTTGTGTTAACCGGTGATCTTTTAAAACCAACACATTTCAGGTGAAAACATTATTACGTACTTATGTGTTATATCGAAATTAGTATATTAATTCCAAAAATTGCAAAAAAACAAATTCAGTAAAAAAATAGGTGTTTTTGTAGATGCTGATCTTTTAAAACCAACGCATTTCAGGTGAAAACATTATTACGTACTTATGTCTCATGTCGAAATTAATATAAATTCCAGAAAATAATCCAATGAAATTAATAATGAGTAAGAATAGAATTTATTTAATTATTGAGTTTTATACGTTTTAATGTGGAACAGTTGTGTGATCAACTCAGTATGATAAACTGCTTTAGCTTTGTTAACTTGAAATTAAGGGTTTGCCATTTTTAAGCAGAACGTAATTGTGGGTGACTTTTTTTTGTTAAAAATACGTCTAGCACATCTACTGGATCAATTTTTGGAATACATACTAATTTTGATATGACGCATAAGTATGTAATAATGTTTTTACCTAAAAAGTTCTAGGTTCTTATTTAGAATTACACTTATTTAAAAAATAAATAAATAAAAAGTACAGAAAATCTTTATGATCTACATACCTGTCACAGAACGAAGATGTCATATTCCAAAAATCATACAAATTGGTGGTCCTGGATATGATCTTAAACTATATCCGATGGTGAGGGCCCCAGCTTGCAGGCCTTAGGGAGTGTGGAGCCACCCTTTAATTGCCATTGCTCCCAGGTCCACTCTGACCCGGAGTGGTAGCACCTGTTCCCAACTATTGGTTAAATAGAATACGACTTAAAAAACAAATATGCTATATTAAAAAATCGTTCTCCAAAATCACCAGATTCAGCATTAAATAACCTGAAAAGGGTTGATATGCCGTAAAACAAAACAAACATACAAATTGGTCAAGTATTTTTTATTTATATATTAGACTAGCCTGGGTGCCCAGTGTTGTCTGGGTGTTTGGAGGTGGGTGTTCAGCAAAAAAAAAAAAAAGTTGTAGTAGGCAGGCAGGCTTGAACCCATGACGAGGAGGCAGAAAAGAAAGTGGAGGTGTGTGTAAGGGTGTTGGTTGAGCAAAAAAAAAAAAGAAAATTGCAAGTGCAAAAAAAAAAGTGGTAGTAGGCACGCAGGCTCAAACCTATACCACGAAGGAGGAAAGGAAACTGAAAACAAAAATGTGACGCGTTAGCTGTTGCACCCATTGCCAAACCGGAAGTGACATAATTTAAACTAAGGCTAGAGGCAATGACTTTCGAAAATATCAGCAAAAAAAAGTGACCCCCCTCGCTGTAGAAAAGTGCCCAGTTGAGGATGTAGGAATTAATATTTTTGGCCAATTTTTCAATATTTGTCGTCTGAAGGGTCAAACTTTAAAATGATACCAATCTCCCATAAATCTGTCGCCTTTTCTGAAAGTTTTTGCAAGACATACAAACATACACACATACATTTAAACAGGCAAGTGAAATTTATAATATAGATTAGAATGGTGATCTTTTAAACTAATGCATTTTAGGTGTACAAATTACTAAGCACTTACATGCCATATCAAATTTAGTATGAACTCCAAAGAAAAATTCCAAAAAATGATCCAGTACAATAATAATTATAAGTAAAAATAAAATTTATCGAATTATTGTTTTATGTTTTAATGTGGAACAGTTGTGTGACCAATTTAGTATGATGAGCTGCTTAAATAGACGTTATAAGCCTTTTAAGTTAGCGTGACTATCAATCCAAGAAAAAGTAACCATCTTCACTTGTTTAACTTGATCAAGATGGCTACATTGCTTAAGATCAATAGTTATGTTAACGTGAATTAAATATGCTTAACTTAAATTAAATATTATAAATAATATATAGAGTTATGCTAATTTCTATTAAATATTTTATAACGCAAATAGGTCACAAATATATAAGACAAGCAAAATAAAGTGGTTTTGACTAAATACCCAACTGTATTTCCAGTGCTTGTGTAGATTGGTGATTTTTTTTAAAACTAACGTGTGTCACGTGTATTATTTAGTTGGAATTCATTATTGCAATTACGATTATCAATTTATTTTTATTGCGGACTATTATCCTCATCTTTTCTTAGTTGCTGCTTCACAACGTTTTGGCCAACTATTCCTCTGGTCTCCGTCAGGTGGTAATCGCGATGGATAGGAACTTCGAATCTCCTAACTGTATTCTCAGAATTACTGCCATCCATAGCCAGCTTTGGGTAGGATTGAAACTACTATCTTCAGACAATTCTCACCTGGAACTGTAGAGATTCAACATCTCTATCCACCGCGTCACGGGCCCTGAAACGTCATGAAACAACAACTAAGATGAGGATAATGGTCCGCAGTAAAAATAAATTAATCGTGCATTTTATTTAACTTTATTTAAATTTTTTTTATTGCATTTTCACCCCCACCCCCCCCAAAAAAAGGCACAGTGCCACTTTGATATAAGGGGCTACTACATAATTTGCAGGGGTACTATGTAGGGAGTTGAGCAGCAAGATGTCTGTTTGCATTACACTTTAACTTCTGCATGTCAGTAAACTCGGGGAAACAGGAACCCAGAAGGGAATTCCAAAGTCAGTCATAGGGAAGAAACTATTAAAGTAGAATATATCTATTATATATATATATATATATATATATATATATATACATAGGGTGTCCACAAAGTCTGGCTACATTATGTAACCAGACTTTGTGGAAGCATCCTGTAGCTTATGTAGCCAGACTTAGTGGGAACCCTGTGTGTGTGTGTATATACACACACACACACACACGTGTGTATGTGTGTGTGTGTCTATATATATATATATATATACAGTGCGTTACTTGCTTTATTGCAGATCACATTTTCCTTGATAACTTTTTTATTACTAAACGTAATTAACTGAAATTTTGTACAGCTATAGAAAATACATTGATAAGTTAATCCATAAAATTTTATCTAAATATTCTTACTAGTTCAAAAGTTATAACAATTTTTGAAAAATATGAAATTTTTACTGTTTCTCGCTTTATTGCAACGTATTGAAAATACAGTTTAAAGGTAATAAAAGTATGAATTTATTTGTTAATTTAATTCAAATTAGTAACAATAACAGATATATAACCATATAGAAATCAAATACAACCCACAAAGCGTGACATTTTAACGAAAAACGAATGATTTATCAACATAATTTCCCTTCCTTGCAATCACCTTAAACAGTCTATTATCAACAGATGAGGTTAGTTTTTTTATTTGAGAAGGTGTTATGGTCCTAGACACTTCAAGAATTTTATTCCAAAGGGTATCTTTTGATGTGAATTGCCGTCCTCCTTCATAAACCCCTCTTTTCAGAATTGACCAAAAGTTCTCTATTGGGTTCAGGTCAGGAGAACAAGGCGGCCAGGTCATGAGAGTTTCGTCTTTGATCCACAGATACTCAAGGTAGGATTTGTTAGCTTTTGCAGCGTGAGATGGAGCGTTATCGTGCATAAAAGTAAGGCGTCTACGACGAAGAAGTGGAAGGTCGTCCAGCCAAGGTGACAAATGCTCCTCCAAAAACTGGATGTATGTTTGGCTGGTAAGTTTAACGCCGTCAGACACTCTGAAGGGTCCTAAGAGTTCATCTCCAACGATTCCAGCCCAAAACATAACTCCTCCCCCTCCTTGTTGACGCCTGATACGATATGGCATAGGATCTCCCTTAGGACTCCAAACTTTAGCCCATCCATCTGGATCATCCAGCGTGGCTCTCGATTCATCCGTGAATAAAACTTATTGAAAGTCTGTTTTCATGTATTTTTGTGCCCAAGCTATGCGTTTTATCATGTTAGTTTGGTTCAAAGGAGGTTTTGAAATGGGTTTTACGTTTCTTGCAATTTCGTTTAAAATACTACGTCTTGTTTTTCTTGACATTGCAGCAACGCCAGCTTTTATAAAAATAGACCTGCTGGTGTCATTTGGGTCCTTATTGACTTCTTTGCTTATTTTTCGCATGTCACGAGGAGAAATGACCTTTCTTTTGCCCTTATCCTTACGTGGTGAAATCTTTGGCTTCTCCACAAAGGATGCCACAGTTCTCTTATCTCTACCAAGTTCTTCTGATAACTGGAGAATTGTAAGACCCTCTGCAAGACCTGCGGTTATCCTGTTCTTCTCTGGTGCAGTCAATCGTCCGTTTTTAGGCATTTTTAGAACTCCTGCAATAAAGCGAGAAACAGTAAAAATTCCATCTTTTTCAAAAATTGGTATAACTTTTGAACTAGTAAGAATATTTGGATAACATTTTATAGACTAACCTGTCAAAGTGTGTTCAATGGCTGTACAAAATTTGAATTAATTATGTTTAGTATTAAGAAAGTTATTAAATAAAATATGATCTGCAATAAAGCAAGTAACGCACTGTATATATATATATATATATATATATATATACAGGTTGCCCACAAAGTCTGGCTACATAGTCTGGCTACATAATCTACAGGATGCTTCCACAACGTCTGGCTACATAATGTAGCCAGACTTTGTGGACACACTGTATATATATATATATATATAAAAGTTTTTTAATTTTTTTTTCATAATATTATTATTTTGTATTCCTGCACGTCACCAATTAAAAACGAATAAAGAAAAGTTATAAGCTTTTATACTTTTCGCATTCTTTTTTATTCATATATATATATATATATATATATATATATAACTCGCTAGATACAGCCACTCTGATGAGTCATAGACGACAAAACACGTGTCAGTGGATAATTACATTTTAAAAATAATATATATATATATATATATACACTCCTATAAATTTGTGTATTCATATTAAAGAACCTTTATTTAAAAGTAGAATACAACTTTGTTATATATGGGTTGTTGAATTGCATTTATCTGCAAAAGATCTAGCTAATTTGCATATTTTTTAAACATTCATTTTAATTAATTCCCTATTAGTTTTTTTAGTTTTCTTATGGGATGATCATCTTTAGTTAAATGCTATGTGTAATTATATTCATGCAGATATTCTACATGATTTATACTTGCATAATATTTGTATAAAAAGGTTATAGTAAACACAAACCTATTTATATATTTATGTATGTGTATATATATTTGTTTAAAAATTTTTGTTTACCAAACTGTCAGTTTTTGGTCTACAGACATGAAACTTAATATATAACGTATTCGAACCCATGCAATATTTTATATTTGGGCCAGGGAAAATCAGTGCAAAAGTGTAAAAATTAAAAAGATGGAATTTGCCAGGTGATGGTCGAACGACAGCATTAAGAATATGCATGCATAACGTAATAGCTATTGGTTTATGTTTTAATTTTTAGTCTTGCAGCAAACATATCTTCATAGCTCAGGTGTTAACATCAAAGGAAAAAGTACATTTTAAGCTGAATGTTTTGATTTAGATCCTCAGTGGCAATACTGGGTTTCCTGCTATATATGTCGTTTCGGCGGTAAGGTTTCGATCCTGGCTTGAGATAGTTGCTAGTCTAGCCACACTGACGAGCTGTGAAACAGCGAAACAGTACTGTATGTGGATGACTATAATGCTCCCTATCTTGGGTTGAGCATATTGGGAAGTGATACACAAATTGCCATTAGCATATTAAGTGATGCTCTTTGTGTAAACAAATTGAGCTTAGGTATTTGGACAATTTCAAAACATTGTTAATTCATTGCCCACATAGCAGCAGCCAAATAGCACAACTGTTAGAAGCTCCAACTGTTGTTTCGGCGGTCGGGTTTCGATCCTGGCTTGAGATAGTTGTTTGTCTAACTGCACTGATGAGCTGTGAAGCAGCAAAACAGTACTGTATGTGGATGACATATAGTTATATATATATATATATAACTACTTCATTTACTTACATAAATTTAATATACGAAAGTATGGATTTATGCGTAAACTTTAAGTATTTACTTCAAAAGTGCTGAATACGTAGGTAGAGCTAGTATATAAAATATATATGGTGATTAAGCTACACTGAATATTCTGCGTTTCATCCACTGTAGGATTCGTCAGGCTTATGCGCGAATTCTGTGGTTGGTTCTTGTTTTTATATATGTTGAGGATTTCTAATTAGCCAATCAGCTTTCTAATATCCACCGCGCCCCTTCCTATAAAACCACTAACCTAGTTCTAAAACAGATCCTTTGTTCGATAAAATGCATGCCCATTGGCTGATAGGAAGGGGCGCGGTGGATACTAGAAAGCTGATTGGCTAACTAGAAATCCTTAGCATATATAAAAACAAGAAGCAACCACAGAATTCGCGCATAAACCTGACAAATCCTATAGTTGGATGAAACACAGAATATTCAGTGTAGCTTAATCGCCATATGTATTTTATAAATTACTATATATATATATATATATATATATATATATATGGTCTCGAAATATAATGGATTAAAGTTGTACGAAAACAAACACAAAAAAAACTGATGTAATGGATCATATGTGGTTAGAAATTTATCAATTTCAGTCGGACACATAGACCTTCCTATGTTTATAATAATATATCTGGTGCTGCATATTTCTTCATAGAGTATATCTAAATTTATGCACGCACAGTGTATGTCAGAGATGCTCTAAAGTTTAAATGATAATAGTTTTTATTATAATAAAAACATATACTAAGTAAGAAATTGTATGAAATGTATACCAACTAATAAATATAACTCGCAATCTTTTGTTCTCAGATGAATTCATGGTTGGTTTCATAACTTCCCTCGGACACAATGTTACATCAGAGTTTCAGAGAAACTACACATTCTGTAAATGTCGATATGGATTATACTTGTCTACGTATGTGTGCGACATAACTCACATATAAATGCTCGTTTATAAATAGGAATATAAGTAAGAGTATACCAATAAAAAGTTCGCTTGTCTCTGTTCTCATTACTTTGAATTAAGTTGTGTACTATTCTTATTTCGTATTTTCATCCCATCGTATTTTCCCAATACAATATATGTGATGCAATGTAATGTTAAAACATGCGTCTTTAATCGGGCTTATCTAAAAAACTCTTATTAAGTCAGTTTGTACCGCAGCTTCTATTTATGTACATTGCATAGTTATCATTATAGAGCCAATTCTCTATTGATTATTATATTGTACCCATTATATAGTAGTGATTTCAAAGGTTTTATAAAAATATAACGTGGATGCCATCAGGTAGAATCTAAAATTAAACATATAGCTCTCCAGCCTTATTAGTTACTGCCTGACCTAAATTCATGCACATACAAAAACAGAAAAAATAAAGATTGAAATGTATATTTACACATGCATAAAAAATTTGGATCTCTAATCGAATTTGGTGCACAGGTCTGAATTTACTATATCTCAAGTTTCAAGTCTGTAAACTATAAATTGAGAGGGGAGTTTGGTAGTGATCATTCCTCAGACAGACAAGGTCACCTTATATAGATAAATAAATGAAATAGTTTCAGAAGTTCAGATCTATTCAGATTTGTAAAAAAATAAAATCTATGTTTGGTTGAAATTATTTGTTCTGTATTTCGTTTTCGATTTCATTAAAGATTAGAAAAACTTCATAAAAATGGAACACTAGCAGCCCAGATGTAAAATGCATTTAAATATGTGTATTATAATTATAGACCCTTTTCTCTATTGATTATTATATTGTACCTATTTACTATGCCTCCCCACGGGACAGAGTTAGACACCAGGGTCGTTTTTTAACATGGAGAAAAGGTACAAAAATAAAAATTGTCTCAGTCATGAAGGATTTCTCCTCCACTGAAAGAGAACGAGAAATGGAAGTGCCGCATCTGAAGAAGAGATACTACACTTTGATCTTGGCCAAAAGGCCAAGTAGCCTATTATTGTAGTAGTGATTTGAAAAGTTTAAAAACATATCACCTGGGTTCCATGAGCCAAAGTCAAAGCTAAAACGTTAATAACACATGCATATCAAACAAATTAACACAGTAAAATGTATGAATGTATATTTGCTCATGCATAGAGCATTTTGATTCCTTAGCAAGTTTCTAAAAGCCGAATCAATTTTGTTCTACAAATACAAATATTCCATACATCTAGTTTTAAGTCTGTAGATAAAAACTAAAAAGTAGTTTGGTAGAAAACATTGCGCACACAAACAGATGTCACTTTTATTTACTCTAGCTGCAGCTACAAATTCTATGCACAATGTAGAAAATATGCACAAATAGAACAGTACGTAATTGTGGAATGAAGCTAATCACATAATAAGGAACCAAGAAAAGACCAACAGTGAATTAATAAAAGTTGGTTTTTTGAAAGAATATGCAAATTAGTTATCCTTTTTTATTCACCATAAGCATATAAGGAAGCTGCTTGTCTTGAAGTGATTCCACATCTCTCCCTTTTTGTAATGCCTCCCAGAAACCTTTATGATGACTTTTCTATTTCCTATAGTGATGTCAGAGATCTTCGGTAAAATTTTGTCTTGAAGTGATTCTGCATTTTTCTCTTTTTTTATTTTTGAATTTTCATTTTTATTCTATAATGCCTTCTGTTTTGTTTTTTTTACGCGGTGGTCACCACTTATCAAGGCCTGGAAGCCATTCAGGGATAAGGGTTATTGCAAGTGCAGTACGTTAGTGTGGAGATTTAATGAAGTGTCTACTTAAAAGGGGGCGGTTCATCAGGAATTTGTTTACGTTGGACTTTAAGACATCCAGGTTGTAGTCTGGTGGGAAGCTGGCAGACGGAACAGAGTTCCACAGGCGTGCAGTTCTAAGAAAGAAGCTTTGTTCATGGAATCTACGTTTTCATTTAGGCACAGATAAAGAGTGGGGAAAATTTTTGACATTGGATTTAGCTAGACGGCTGTTTTTCGTAAAAGATTGGCAAGGGGGGATGAGAGATTGGAGCTCAGACAAGCACTTGCTATGGAAATAACGATAAAACAAAGACAGGCTCGCAACCTCTCTTCTGTGAGAGAGAGGCTGCAGGGAAGAGTAAAGGGCATCCCCCACGAAACCACAAAGTCTATTTTGTACTCTGTCAAGGCAGGATAGGCTGTTTTTAGCAGCTCCTGCCCAGATATGGCAGCAGTATTCCATCCTTGGGCGTACTTGGCTTTTATATAGATAGAGAATTGCATCAGTAGTGAGATATCTTCTGGAGTGGTAGAAGGATCCCATCATCTTTCTAGAGACCTTGGCAACAGACTTGATGTACGTGTTCCATTTCAGATTAGGAGTAAAGGTCAAGCCCAGAAGCTTGTCAAAACATGGGGCTTCTCCTAGACGAGAGCCATCCATTTCAATTGATGTCAGATGGGGATCAGATCGTTGATGATGTAAAGATAGGAGTTTGGTTTTAGATGCATTAAAGGTAACCAGCCATGTCTTCCCTCACTGAACCACGTGCTCGAGATCAGAGGAGAGAGAATCAGAGAGAACTTTGTCATTTATAGCCTTTGATGTGTTGCCGTAGATGGTTGTGTCATCAGCATAGATGTCAACGAATGATTTAAGCAGGTGTTTAGGGAGATCATTGATGTAGATCAGAGAGTTGGACCCAGGATTGACCCTTGAGGGACTCCAGCATTGATACTGCAGGCCTCTGATTTTTGTCTATCAACCACTACTCTTATGAGCCTATCAGAGAGAAATGATTTAATGATAGAGAGAACATTTCCAGTTATACCGTAGCTGGAGATCTTGTGAAGTAGGCCTTCATGCCCTATCTTGTCGATATAATCGTTAGCACATCTGCTGTAGATCTTGCAGAACGGAAACCATATTACATGTCACTAAGAAGGTTATTTCTGCTGCGGTGGTTGGCTATTTCTCTATTTAATATGGATTCCAGCAACTTACCCAAGAAACACAGGAGACTTATTGGTCTGTACTGAGAGGGAGTCACCTGAATTCTTAAATACAGGGCATACTGATAAGGTTTTCCAGGAAGTTGGAAAGCACTTCTTAAGGCAACGCTTAAACAGTTTCGTAAGTATGGGAGCAAGTTCTGGTTGAACTATAATGCCTTCAACAAATTTTTATTTTTATTCTATAATGCCTTCTACAAATTCACACAACACACACCTTTCTATTTTCTATAACGACATCAGAGATCTTGCGCCAAATTTTACCTATTTGAATTGATTTTACATTTCTTTCTTTTAAGTTTTAAATGCCTTCCATAAATCAACGCACCAAACACCTTTCTATTTCTATATGACGTCAATCTTTGTTTTGAAGTGTTCAATATTGCTCTTTTTTTTTTTAATATTTAAGAAATATTATCTTGTGAATTGTCAGTTTCCAGTGAATAACTGATGTGAACCCAAGTTGGGGCCACAGAAGGAAAACACAAAACACAGATTTGGTGTAAGAAATATATATTAACTAAAAAGGTGACAATGATAGAATTCAGAGTAAGTGTAGCTTACTATCTGGTGGTGTCTATTATGGATAGTCGTATGTGCTGTGCACTGTTGGTACTTCTGCTGATTCTACGGTATCATGATACATATATATACGACACAATCATGTTGATATACCAGTTCTCACCAGGTCACTGAAGTTAAGCAACGTTGAGCTTGGCTAGTACCAGATGGGTGACCATTTAGGAAGGTGAGGCGCAAGGTAAAATAGCAGGTTGAGAAATTGGCGTGGGCTATTCTTCTCCTGAGGGTAAATGGACTCTCTTAAGCCATGTCTAGTGATGGCGTCACGATAAAAAATACCCTTGATGGCCCTGGCGAAGCATCGGGTATTCAGCTACCGACATGATGGATGGATGATACTGTCCTCTGAGAGTGTTATTCCACATTGTAATATAGAACTGTTGTAGGTAAGTTAGTTTACCTTATCTTAAGTAGTGTTAGGTCTTTAAAAAATGTTTGCATTATTCCTGCTTTATATTTTAATTACTGTTTGAGTTTTTTTAATATTCATCGCAAACTTTCACAAGAAACACCCGTCTAGCAGAAAACACTATCAATAATTTCCCCTACTCTTTATCTGTGCCTAAACCTAAACGCAAATTCCATGAACAAAGCTTCTTTATTAGAACTGCATACTTGCAGAACTCTCTCCCTTTTGCCTGCTTTCCAGTTAGAATGAGCTCATACTCTCCTATCTCACAGAAGAGATGCTGCGAGTTTGTCTCTGCTTTATCGTTATTTTCATGGCAAGTGCTCGACTGAGCTTCAATTTTTGATCCCTCCTTGCCAAACTTTCACAAGAAACACTCGTCTAGCTGAAAATACTACCAATAATTTCCCCCCCCCACTCTTTATCTGTGCCTAAACCTAAACGTAAATTCCATGAACAAAGCTTCTTTATTAGAACTGCACGCCTATGGAATTGTTCTTCCGTTTGCCTGCTTTCCAACTGACTACAATATGGTTGCCTTTGTGTCTTGATGAGCCGTTCCATATAAGTTAACATATTTATCAAATTTCCATTACTAACGGTTACTATATTGTCCAATTTCTACTGTACACTCTTTAACTCTTATTCTCCAGTGGCCTCTTGGCCTTGACAAGTGCTGATGCCTATGTAAAAAAAGAAATAAAATAAAATCTTTTAATCTATTCGCAGGTAACAGTGATGATGATGATGACGATGATGATTGAGAGTTTTATTTGCAAACACATTTGATGAAAAGCTTATTCTCTTGAATTCTGTTGATAAATATTACTGTTAACTTTTCATATTAACACTGAAACAATGTTAAAGAGAAATAGTTGGTAAAGCATGAGTTCGTCAGTTTTCTCTCCAAATTTAAAAACTCGAAATCTGTAAAAATGTTTTGTATCCAATATAGCTGCAAATCCTGGAAACATGTTTACCAGAAAAAAACAGTTGGAAATAAGTCATACACCAACCACCATGACTATACAATTCCTACAGTTACATACCTAGAAAATGCTGTCAGTGATATGGGACAAGAGCTGGAAAAGAAGTAACCTTAGTAGAAGTCAGTGTCCCCAATGATGCTGGTTTTGACAGGGATGAGAGGATAAGATAAAATACCAAAGTCCTATGCACAGCATGAAAAGAAACTGGAATCTAAGGAAGATCTCTGTCAGTTCAGTAATTATAAAAGTAACAGGCTCATGAAAGAATAATTATCAAAACTACTTTCTGAATACATCCTGTGAACCAAGTGCAAGAGAGATCAAAACATTCAGATCTCGGTTGCAGTCCCTGAAAGGGCAGGTGAACATCAATCATCTGGTAAGATACCCCATCCCTAGCAAAAGCAAAAAATACAAGGAAATTGAAAAATAAAGAAATAAAAGGTTTATGGTTCACCATACATGCTAAAACTTTGACAAGAATGGAAATACATTCTGGAGAGAAGCTTTATTTCTCTAAACTATGTGACACATATACAACAAAACTGTGTCTAAAAGAAAGCATTCAAACAAACACAAAATCTTATTCTTGCCGAGTTTGTGACTCATCATTTGCAACAAAATCTGACTTAAAGAGGCATTCACGAATTCACACTGATGACAAACCTTTTCATTGTGAAGTGTGCGGTTCATCATTTCGAACAAACTCTGATTTAAAGAGACATGTACGTATACACACTGGAGAGAAACCATACTCTTGTGAAATATGTGGATCTTCTTTTTCACAGAACGGTCATCATAAAAGACACCTGCAAATACATATTAGAGATAAGCGGTTCTCGTGTAACATATGTGCCTCATTGTTTGTGACTAAAAATGCATTAAAAACTCACATTCAAGTTCACAAAAAAGTTAAATCTTTTTCCTGTGAAGTGTGCGGCTCTTTGTTTACAAAACGGCTTGATTTAAAAAGACATATCAAAATCCATAACAAAGATAAGCCTTATTCTTGTCAAGCATGTGGTTCATCATTTCGAACAAACTCAGATTTAAAAAGACACATACGTATCCACACCGGAGAGAAACCATATTCTTGTGAAATATGTGATGCCTCTTTTTCACAGAACGGTCATTATAAAAGACATTTGCAAATACATATTAAAGATAAGCAGTTCTTGTGTAACATATGTGCCTCATTGTTTATGACTAAAACTGCATTAAAAGCTCATGCGGAAACGCATGCAAAAAATAAGTCTTTTTCTTCTAAAGTTTGGGGCTCATTGTTTACAAAACAGCTTGATTTTAGGAGACATATGAAAACTCAAAACAGAGATAAACCTTATTCTTGTCAAATGTGTGACTCGTCGTTTCAAACAAACTCTGATTTAAAGAGACACTCACGAATTCACACTGGTGACAAACCTCATTCTTGCCAAGTTTGTGGTTCGTCATTTCGAACAAACTCTGATTTAAAGCGGCACATACGTATACACACTGGTGAGAAACCATATTCATGTGAAATATGCGGCGCTTCTTTTTCACAAAACGGTCATTATAAAAGACATTTTCAAATACACATTAAAGATAAGCAGTTCTCCTGTAACATATGTGCCTCATTGTTTATGACTAAAAATGACTTAAAAGCTCATGCGGAAACGCATGCAAAAAATAAATCTTTTTCTTGTAACGTTTGTGCTGCATCTTTTACAAAAAATTCTGAGCTAAAGACACATTTGCAAACATGCCATCTTAAAAGATCTTTTGCTTGTGAAGTATGTGGCTGTTCGCTTACAACACAGCTTGATTTAAATAAACATATTAAAATGCATAACAAAGATAAACCTCATTCTTGTCAAGCGTGTGGTTCATCATTTCGAACAAACTCTGATTTAAAGCGGCACGTTCGTGTCCACACTGGAGAGAAACCATATTCCTGTGAAATATGTGATGCTTCTTTTTCACAGAACGGGCATTATAAAAGACATTTGCAAATACACACCAGAGAGAAGCGTTTTTACTGTGAAACATGTCACTTATCGTTTACAAATGAAAAGCTTTTGGTTTTCCACATGCAAACACACATTGCAAACAAATCCTATTCTTGTGAAGACTGTGGCACAACTTTTTCGAAGATCAGTAATTTTCAACATCACATGCAAACACATACTGAGAGAACTTGAATGCCTAGTAGTGAGAACTTGAATGCCTACTGGACACTATCCTCGAGTGTCTAAGGTCTCTCTGTACAGGGGCTTGCCAGAACAACCTGGCATGAGGATTCTTTTCCCTGGAAGTAAAGCCTGACCAAATATTCAAAATCACATAGTATTCGCTGCCCAAATAAGATCTCACTATAGGTAACTTACATTAGCTTTTACGAGGAATGGTGCACCTTCTCCAAGTGATGTTACCTCAAGTAATAGCACAAAGCTGGATACTCAACCAGACTAGATAAATTCTTGTCCTAGAATCCAGTAAGACCAAGCTATCAAAATGAAAGATACACTACAATATATGAAAATGGTTAATTGGGGAGAGGAAAATTATGTTCTCAATTCTTTACTAACTCAGTGCTTGAGAGATAAAGAACTTAAATTGAACATTCGAATATCTATGTATCTCATATAGATTTCAAGTGTTAGCTCCAGGTTGTGGGCCCTTGATTTCTGAGAACTTCGACTGAAGTAAAATAAAACAAAAAGACAGAAGCAATCTCTGGAAGACCAAGCTGTAAGGAATACTTAGAAGCAATCCCTGGAAGACCAAGCTGTAAGGAATACTTAGAAGCAATCCCTGGAAGACCAAGCTGTAAGGAATACTTAGAAGCAATCCCTGGAAGACCAAGCTGTAAGGAATACTTAGAAGCAATCCCTGGAAGACCAAGCTGTAAGGAATACTTAGAAGCAATCCCTGGAAGACCAAGCTGTAAGGAATACTTAGAAGCAATCCCTGGAAGACCAAGCTGTAAGGAATACTTAGAAGCAATCCCTGGAAGACCAAGCTGTAAGGAATACTTAGAAGCAATCCCTGGAAGACCAAGCTGTAAGGAATACTTAGAAGCAATCCCTGGAAGACCAAGCTGTAAGGAATACTTAGAAGCAATCCCTGGAAGACCAAGCTGTAAGGAATACTTAGAAGCAATCCCTGGAAGACCAAGCTGTAAGGAATACTTAGAAGCAATCCCTGGAAGACCAAGCTGTAAGGAATACTTAGAAGCAATCCCTGGAAGACCAAACTGTAAGGAATACTTAGAAGCAATCTCTGGAAGACCAAGCTGTAAGGAATACTTAGAAGCAATCTCTGGAAGACCAAACTGTAAGGAATACTTAGAAGCAATCCCTGGAAGACCAAACTGTAAGGAATACTTAGAAGCAATCTCTGGAAGACCAAGCTGTAAGGAATACTTAGAAGCAATCCACGGAAAACCAAGCTGTAAGGAAATACAAATAGTAGCCATAAAGGGAACAGTTCCTATTCTTAAAAGAGCCCTCGGATATAAATTTAAATTGTAACAGAATCAAGTGTTAGCCCCAGGAGGGAGCCCCTTGATCTCTTCAAACTAACAAAAGTAAATTAAAATAAAAAAAGAGAGAAACCTTATTCTTGTAAAGTTTGTGGGGCAGCATTTTCACAGATTGGTCATTGTAAAAGACACTTAAAAATACATATCGTAGAAAAGGTCTCTAATTCACCCTAACTGTATACATGAAGAAGGCTCCATAGACTGGCTGAAAAGAGGATCGCTCCACTACGATCAGGAGAGAATTATAATGGCTGCATAAGATCACATAAGCAATGACAGCTAGTGGAGAGCCTGCCACACAGGAGTAGAAAGTGTGAGGCACTTGACATTCAAATAAAATCAAGTCTAGGTTCTTTGAAAAATAATTTTTTTATCAAAAAATAATACCTTTAAGCATGAGTTTCAATCATTGATTAATGCAGTTAGGGCAAAGAAGAATTTCATAGTGTTTGAAGACACCCTTGTTGCAACTGTTTGTAATAGAAAACTAGGTGTTAAGAAAATAACAGCCAGCGTAGCCTAAGGGTTAAGACAATCAATAGTCTAAGTGATGACAGCAAATGCAGGTTTTGCCACACAGAAGTAGAGCATGTTAACCACCTGATATGACATCCAACTATAAGGTTCCACTGGACGATGGATATTATACCAACCGACACAATGAAATGGTAAATATCTCCACGCGACGATCTACAAAAAGTTCAATATCGAATTCAGCAGCAAACCATGGAAACATGTTTACCAGAAAGAACAGTCGGAAATAAGTCCTACACCATCCACTATAACTATGCAGTTTCTACAGCTACTTACCTAGAAAACAGAACCATAAAACCTGGCATAGTGGTGTGGGAAACCAAGGAGAAAGAAACAACCTTAGTAGAAGTCAGTGTCCCCTAATGACACTGGGTTAAACAGAGCTGAAAGGGAAAATATAACAAAATACTAGAGTCTTATGTTCGACATGAAAAGAAATTGGAATCTTAGGAAGATCTCTATCATTCCAGTTATTATGGGAGCAACTTGACTTGTGAAAAAGAATTTCAAAAACTACCTAAAAAATATACCCGGTGAACCAAGTGCAAGAGAGATTCAAACAACTGTACTTAAAGGAACAGTCGGAATCTTAAAAAGATCTCTTGGTCAGAACATCTGAGTTAGCAGGTGAATGTTTGGCATCCAGTAGAATGCTCCATCTCCAGCTTAGACAAACTATAAGAAAATGTAAAGCAGAGAAATGAAATGCAATAGAGAGCTTGAATGCTTGCCAAGGTCTCTGTGGTTTCTCTGATGTGAAGTAAAATGAAACGAAACGTAAAATAAAACGCTGTGAGATCCATAGATGTTTCAGAAAAATCATTTTTGACTTGACACATGCAATTATGAACTGAATGACAACAAAATTGAAAAAAGTATGAAATAAATGTGACTTGTTTTGCATCACAATCACAATTTCTCTTCAACATATCTTTTTAGTTATATAATTACGATCATACAGACCAGATTGTGGGGCATAAGTCAAATAAAAGTAACGATTTTACTTTGTGTAATAAAATTTTATTCTGAAGAGTTACATGTGAATAAAAATTTTATTCTGAAGAGTTACATGTGAATAAAAATTTTATTCTGAAGAGTTACATGTGAATAAAAATTTTATTCTGAAGAGTTACATGTGAATAAAAATTTTATTCTGAAGAGTTACATGTGAATAAAAATTTTATTCTGAAGAGTTACATGTGAATAAAAATTTTATTCTGAAAAGTTACGTATAAATAAAAACTTATTCTGAAAAGTTACATATGAATAAAACTTATTCTGAAAAGTTACATATGAATAAAAACTTATTCTGAAAAGTTACGTTTGAATAAAAACTTATTCTGAAAAGTTACATTTGAATAAAAACTTATTCTGAAAAGTTACGTTTGAATAAAATTTTATTCTGAAAAGTTACGTATGAATAAAAACTTATTCTGAAAAGTTACATATGAATAAAACTTATTCTGAAAAGTTACATATGAATAAAAACTTATTCTGAAAAGTTACGTTTGAATAAAAACTTATTCTGAAAAGTTACATTTGAATAAAAACTTATTCTGAAAAGTTACGTTTGAATAAAAACTTATTCTGAAAATTTACGTTTGAATAAAAACTTATTCTGAAAATTTACGTTTGAATAAAAACTTATTCTGAAAAGTTACATTTGAATAAAAACTTATTCTAAAAAGTTACATATGAATAAAACTTATTCTGAAAAGTTACATATGAATAAAAACTTATTCTAAGAAGTTACATATGAATAAAACTTATTCTGAAAAGTTACATGTGAATAAAAAAAATTTTTCTGAAGAGTTATATGTGAATAAACACTACAGAAAAAATTAATTTCTTGATCTTAAAATCTAAACGAAAACATGCTAAGAAAATTGAACGAAGAGATAAAAACGTTGCTCGTACAGTACTGAATGGAATGAGGATTAATTATTATTTAGATTTTTTGGACTACTATTCTCATCTTGAATCTTATTTTTACAACGTTTTCGTATCAAGTATATCTTGTCAAACTTGAGAATCAGCAGAGAATTTAGGTTTAAGGCTCCTAACATTTATACACTCATAACATAGTGGGTAAAATACTTAGTAAAATACAGTTACACTCTTTCGGATGTTGAAGGTTCAATCCTCAGTGCCAGCGACATTCAAAATACAATTGCAAACTACTTAAGACTTCTACCTGGTCATGGCTGACAGAATGAGAGCATGCTACCT
>NC_136526.1:53976560-54179060 GCF_053919585.1 Euprymna scolopes | reverse complement strand
ACACTATTGGGACGAAATTTCGGAAATCATAAAACTGAATTTCATATGAAAACAATGGTATCTACGTACTCCTCATATTTTTAAGATGATCATATCCAAAAATTACGAAAATCGATAAGGTAGAAAATTATTTATTAAAAAAAATGAAAAAATAGAATTTGATGAAAATGATCGTAAGACACAGGAGAGTTCAAAAAGTGAAGTAATTTTCTGTTTTGATTTAAACAAGATGGCTGCAATTTTTCACGATTAAAGTTGCTTTTTTTAATAATTCAGTAATATTTGCGTAATTTCGGCTGCATAATTTGGAAGCTACCATTGTAATTCATTAGAATTGACAAAAAAAGTCAGTTGAAACCATTGTTTTTTTCTTATCTAAAAACTCCATTTATCGACTACAAAATCTCGTCCCAATAGTGTAGAAGCACCTCAAAATCCGATGTATCGCTTTACGATGAAATTTGATTTCCTTAGTTAAAAGAAAACTACTTGATAAATTTATGTGATTTTTGGAATATGACATCTTCGTTCCGTGAAGGGTACATACATTGTAGTGGACGTTGTTGAGTTTTGTCTATCACGTCGAAAATAATAACCTTTCACTATAAATAAAGAAAAAAACCGCTAATTAAATGCGCAACTTACAAACCGTGTTAGGGAAACATTTTTTCTTTGCTTTTGCAGCAAGATCATAGTGTAGTATCTGTTCTGATGCTACACTTCACCTTTCTAGTCCTGTCAGTGGGGGAGAAATCCTTCATGATTGAGACAATTTTTATTTTTGTTTCTATCCAGAGTGCCCCTTTTTGAGGAGCTGGATTTTCCCCCACATTAAAAACCGACCTTGTGTCTAACTCTGCCCTCGTGGGGAGGCAAGTAAACAGGAACAAGTAAAAGACATGTTTACAAGAAAGTCAGGAGAATTGTGTTTTTAACAAGTCCGTTCAGCTTGGTGTGAGAGAGAGAGAGAGAGAGAAAGAGACTAAAGGAAGTCAGTATCGCCACCTGTGAGCTGAAACATGCAACTGCTTGAAATAATGGACGATAACCGCATATATCTCAAGCTGTGTTGTGCGTTCTGCATTGTGTCAGTGTATGTGCTGCATGCGAACTAGGTTGGATAGCAGTTTGACAACGTGTCTCTGCGTACATCCTGAAGATTTTTCTGTATTTTCTGTACACTTTTACAAAAAAAAAACCTAGACACCTCAAAAGCATGTAGACCAGATCTCATTTGGGCTGTGCTATTAAAATAATGCCCCACTGAGGTTGCTCCATGCTCCAGTTCTCTCGAAACTTTTCAATAAATGCCTAAACGAATCTTGCTTTTCTGACTGCTGGAAAACCGCTTCTGTGGTACCAATTTTCAAGAATTCTGGCAAAAGAACTGACTCATTAAATTATCACCCCATTAGCCTTCTCCCGCTTTTCGCCAAAATATTTGAGTCCTTAATTAATCAAGCTCTAGTCCGTCACCTTACAGCTGCTAAACTCCTGACTGACAAACAATATGGATTTAGGCAAGCCCGTTCCACAGCAGATATCATAACTGTAATCTCTGAACGTATATACCTTTCACTAGACAAAACAGTGGAGGGTAGAGCAGTAGCCCTCGATATATCTAAGGCTTATGACAGAGCGTGGCATAATGGTCTTCTAAGGAAAATTAGATCATATGGTATCACTGGAAGAATATATAATGTAATTAAATCCTTAAGTAAAAGAAAAAGCTTAAACCAGGCCTAGGGACAAACAAATCCAACTTGCCTCCTCCCTTGAGGCTTGCATTCACTAACATCCGTGGGCTTAGAACTAATTTAGCTGATGTTGAAGCATTTCTCCTAACAAATACCCCGGTTATCTTAGCACTAAGTGAGACTAACCTACACTCCTCAATCCCCTCTAACTACTTTAACATGTCTGGCTATCTCCCACTCTGCCGTAAGGACTCTGACAGACATATGCACGGACTTGGAGTCTACATTCATAACACCCTCCCCCTGACTAGAGAAACAAACCTAGAAATGGACGATCAAGCCTTTATGTGCTTTAGACTAAACATACAACATAACATTAGTTACTTTTATTTTCTCTACCGCTCTCCCTCGACCCAGGACTGCACCATAATAAACAAAGTCTCTGACAGCATAGACACAGCACTCTCCCTCGACACTAGCGCACAAGTACATGTATTTGGTGACTTTAATGTTCACCACAAAAACTGGCTTGGATTCTACTCACACAGATGCAGTCGGCAGCACAACACATAGCTTCGCTATATCTCACTCCCTATCACAAATGGTTACGTTTCCAACCCGTTTCCCTGACCAGCAAGAACAATACGCATCACTTCTAGATCTGTTTCTGACCACAGTTCCCGAGGAGTGTATAACAAATGCTGACAGCCCACTCGGGAACGCTGATCATGCAGTGATAATGGTCAAAATTCGCCCTAAACTCTAGACCCAAAACTGAAGAGCCAGTGCTCAAAACAACGAGATATTATAAAAAGACTGACTGGGAAACCATTAGAGATCTTATCAGAGATGCCCCATGGGGAAATATTTTTTCTCTTCCTGCTGAGCAGTGTGCAAATGAGACCACTGAATGGTTCAAAATAGCAATTGAAGCACATGTTCCCATGTGGAAATTTTATAACAAGCCCCACTCTCCCCAATGGTTTACTTCTACTTGCGCAACTGCCATTGCTCAAAGGCAGCATGCATACTGCAGATTTAACCGACATAAGTCCAGTTCAAACAGACATAAGTATATAGAAGCTAGAAGTAATTGTAAGAAAGAAGTAGCAACAGCTAAGAGAGAATTTACTGAAACCACAAAAAAACGCATCAGCGCACAAAAATTAGGAACTCGTGACTTCTGGAAAATTTACAACAGTGTAGTAAATAATGGGCAATCAACAATTCCTCCACTAACCAACAATCATGAGGTTGTTTGCTCAGCAACCGACAAGGCTAATATGCTTGCCAGCCGGTTTGCCTCAAACTATACACTGAACCCTTCCAACCACTCCCTGTGTAACTTTCCTTTGCGGACAGACACCACGCTAGACGATCTACAAATCACCCCTGCTGAGGTACATGCTATCATAAAAAACCTTGACACTTCAAAAGCATGTGGACCTGATTTCATCCCAGCTGTGCTATTAAAACCCTAACCCTAACCCGACATTCTCACTCTTTCTCTCTCTATCTACTACTTGTGCCAGAGAACACCACCGCGTAGCGGACGGCTAACATGGCGCACAGTTTAACTGATGTCAACCCTCTATCTTTTTCTTTGTCTACACGCTGGACTATCATTCCCATTTTCCGCTACGTCACTCACTTCTCTTCCCACACACGAACAAACGATAGTGACCCGAACGTGAGATGAACACACATTTCCTTTTTCCTTCTATACTACTAATCCCGCAACAAACGATGGTTACACCCGCGCGGACATGAACACGTGTTATATCTAAAACATTCATTCTTTCAACAGTAAATAAACGACACATTTATCTATTCCATCAATTGAGTCTTTGTTTCCTTCATTCCATTCGTTTCATTATTTTCTTTTGTAACGGGATTAAGATTTATATATCCTAGTCCTCTACACTACTCATCTCTCTTCATAATACCCCTGCAACTTATGTCCCCAATAGTAGCCCCCTACTTCAAAGTACCACTGTGTCTTGTTTGGGGTGAAAATTGAATAATAAAATAAATAAAAAAATTAATAAAAACTAAACAAATCTTAATGTTTTCGTCGACCATGATGTATACACAATAGGGAGATAACTAATTTCGAACTATCGAAATCAAAAGCAGCCTTATACTGACTATGTTCAGTGTTAACATCGCTTAAAATCATAGATGTTTTTTTTATTTTCTTAGTTAAAAAAAATTACTTGATTAATTTACGTGATTTTTGGAATATGACATTTTCGTTCTTTAGTCATAAAGATTTTTTTGTGTGTTTGTTTTTTAATTAGGTTTAATTCTAAATAAGCACCAATTTTTCCGTATTTTTAATTTTCTAAATAAAATAAAGTACTCCTTGGGTGTTGAGTTCCATGGCGACCAGCAGAAAAATTTAATGGGTAAATGTTTACTTTAACTACAACAGAAGACCGACCAGTAAAATTTGTGTGTTTTTTTTTTGGGGGGGGAGGGGGTCGCTGACAACGAATATGAGATCGAAACCCGTCGCAAATTTACCGTTTGCATGGTATTAACCCCTGAACCCTGGCACTATTATGTGCAAACTCATCACCATCGTTTATGCTATTCTACTAATTTTTTTTAATTGATCTAAAAAATTAAGTTTTCACGAGCGGTCTACAAAAGCATTTTTATTTTTCGTTTTTTTTTTATTTTCGTTTTTGTAGGGGGGGCGTCAATTATAAAACTTGTACATGTAACCGGTGCTTCTGCAGTTTAATTTACCGTTTTTCCGTAAGTAACGTGCCGACATACACCGCGCGGAAGAACTGTTTAATTTTTCACAAAATTTTTGTTTACATCAGGGGGTAGGGCGGTGGGGGGGGGGAGTCGCACGCGCGACACCACCCGTCCCTCATACCCCTGCCTCTTACAGAAAAACGGTAAATTAAAACGAAAAATAAAAATGCTTTTGTAGACCGCTCGTGAAAACTTAAACTTACGGATTTGTTGCAGTCTGTTTTTGCAACAATTTTTTGTAGAATACTGTGGCATTTTTCTTTCTTTTTTTTTTCAGGATTTTTTTTTTATTTCTGCAGCATTTTTTTTTGTCAAAATTTTTTTTTTGCAGCATTTTTATTTTTTTGCAACATTTTTTTGCGGCATTTTTTTTTTCTGCAACATTTTTTTTGCAACATTTTTTTTCAACATTTTTTTTGCAACATTTTTTTGCAGCATTTTTTTGCAACATTTGTTTTGCAGCATTTCTCTTTTTTTTTGCAACATTTTTTTTTATTTTGCAGCATTTTTTACACATTTTTTTTTGCAGCATTTCTTTTTTTTTCAACATTATTTTTTGCAGCATTTTGTTTTGCAGCATTTCTTTTTTTTGCAACATTATTGTTTTTGCAACATTTTTTTTGCAGCATTTTCTTTTGCAGCATTTTTTTTTGCAACATTTTTTTTGCGGCATTTTTTTTTGCAACATTTCTTTTTTTTACAACATTATTTTTCTTGCAGCATTTCTTTTTTTGCAACATTATTTTTTTTTGCACCATTTTTTGGGCAACTTTTTGTTTACAGCATTTTTCGCAACATTTTTTGCAGCATTTTTTTGCAACATATTTTATATTTTGCAGCATTTTTTGCAACATTGTTTTTGCAGCATTCCTTTTTTTTTTGCAGCATTTTTTTTGCAACATTTTTTTAGCATTTTTTTTAAGCATTTTTTTTCAGCATTTTTTTTCGCAACATTATTTTCTTTTGCAGCATTTTTTTGCAGCATTTTTTGCAGCATTTCTTTTCTTTACATTTTTTGCAGCATTTCTTTTCTTTACATTTTTTGCAGCATTTCTTTTCTTTACATTTTTTTGCAGCATTTTTATTGCAACATTTTTTTATTTTGCAGCATTTTTTTCAACATTGCAACATTTTTTTCAACATTTTTTTTCCAACATATTTTTTTTTTGCAGCATTTCTTTTTTTTGCAACATTTTTTGCCAGGATTTTTTTTTTGCAGCATTTTTTTTATTTTGCAGCATTTTTTCAACATTTTATTTGCAGCATTTCTTTTTTTTGCAGCATTTTGTTTTGCAGCATTTCTTTTTTTTGCAACATTATTGTTTTTGCAACATTTTTTTTGCTGCATTTTTTTTTTAAACATTTTTTTTTGATACATTTTTTTGCAGCATTTTTTTTTTGCAGCATTTTTTTTTGCAACATTTTTTTTGCGGCATTTTTTTTTGCAACATTTTTTGCAGCATTTTTTTGCAGCATTTCATTTTTTTGCAACATTATTTTTCTTGCAGCATTTTTTTTTTGCAGCATTTCTTTTTTTGCAACATTATTTTTTTGAAGCATTTTTTGGGGCAACTTTTTTTGCAGCATTTTTTTGCAGCATTTCATTTTTTTGCAACATTTTTTTTTTGCTAGGATTTTATTTTGCAGCATTTTTTTTGCAATATTTTTTTTTTGCAAACTTTTTTTTGGCAACATTTTTTTTTGCAACATTTTTTTTTATTTTGCAGCATTTTTTCAACATTTTTTTTGCAGCATTTCTTTTTTTTGCAGCATTTTTTTATTTTGCAGCATTTTTTCAACATTTTTTTTTGCAGCATTTCTTTTTTTTTGCAACATTATTTTTTTTTGCAGCATTTTGTTTTGCAGCATTTCTTTTATTTTGCAACATCATTATTTTTGCAACATTTTTTTCCAGCATTTTTTTTTGCAGCATTTTTTTGCAACATTTTTTTTTGCAGCATTTTTTTTTGCAACTTATTTTTGCGCCATTTTTTTTCCAACATTTTTTTTGCAGCATTTTTTTGCAGCATTTCTTTTTTTTGCAACATTATTTTTCTTGCAGCATTTCTTTTTTTTGCAACATTATTTTTTTGCAGCAGTTTTTGGGCAACTTTTTGTTTACAGCATTTTTTGCAGCATTTTTTTGGGCAACTTTTTGTTTACAGCATTTTTCGCAACATTTTTTTGCAGCATTTTTTTGCAACATTTTTTTTATTTTGCAGCATTTTTTTCAACATTGTTTTTGCAGCATTCCTTTTTTTTGCAACATTTTTTTTGCAGCATTTTTTTTGCAACATTTTTTTTCAGCATTTTTTTAAGCATTTTTTTTCAGCATTTTTTTTTCGCAACATTATTTTATTTTGCAGCATTTTTTGCAGCATTTTTTTGCAGCATTTCTTTTCTTTACATTTTTTTGCAGCATTTCTTTTCTTTACATTTTTTTGAAGCATTTTTTTGCAACATTTTTTTTTTATTTTGCAGCATTTTTTTTCCAACATATTTTTTTACAGCATTTCTTTTTTTTTGCAACATTTTTTTTTTGCAACATTTATTTTTTTGCAACATTTTTTTTGCAAAATTTTTTTTTGCAGCATTTTTTCAACATTTTTTTTTTTGCAGCATTTCTTTTTTTTGCAACATTTTTTTTATTTTGCAGCATTTTTTCAACATTTTTTTGCAGCATTTCTTTTTTTTTACATTTTTTTTTTGCAGCATTTTTTCAACATTTTTTTTTTGCAGCATTTCTTTTTTTTGCAGCAGCATTTCTTTTTTTGCAACATTTTTTTTTGCAACATTTTTTTTCCAGCATTTTTTTTGCCGCATTTTTTTTGCAACATTTCTTTTTTTTGCAACATTATTTTTTTGCCGCATTTTTTTTTTAAACATTTTTTTTTGATACATTTTTTTGCAGCATTTTTTTTTGCAACATTTTTTTTGCGGCATTTTTTTTTGCAACATTTTTTCAACATTTTTTTTTTTGCAGCATTTCTTTTTTTTGCAACATTTTTTTTATTTTGCAGCATTTTTTCAACATTTTTTTGCAGCATTTCTTTTTTTTTACATTTTTTTTTTGCAGCATTTTTTCAACATTTTTTTTTTGCAGCATTTCTTTTTTTTGCAGCAGCATTTCTTTTTTTGCAACATTTTTTTTTGCAACATTTTTTTTCCAGCATTTTTTTTGCCGCATTTTTTTTGCAACATTTCTTTTTTTTGCAACATTATTTTTTTGCCGCATTTTTTTTTTAAACATTTTTTTTTGATACATTTTTTTGCAGCATTTTTTTTTGCAGCATTTTTTTTTGCAACATTTTTTTTGCGGCATTTTTTTTTGCAACATTTTTTTTTGCAACATTTTTTGCAGCATTTTTTTGCAGCATTTCTTTTTTTTGCAACATTATTTTTCTTGCAGCATTTTTTTTTTTGCAGCATTTCTTTTTTTGCAACATTATTTTTTTGAAGCATTTTTTTGGGCAACTTTTTTTTACAGCATTTTTTTGCAACATTTTTTTTATTTTGCAACATTTTTTTCAACATTTTTTTGCAGCATTCCTTTTTTTTTTTGCAACATTTTTTTGCAGCATTTTTTTAAGCATTTTTTTTCAGCATTTAATTTGCAACATTATTTTCTTTTGCAACATTATTTTCTCTTGCAGCATTTCTTTTCTTTACATTTTTTTGCAGCATTTTATTTTGCAACATTTTTTCTTTATTTTGCAGCATTTTTTTCCAACATATTATTTTTGCAGCATTTCATTTTTTTTGCAACATTTTTTTTTGCTAGAATTTTATTTTGCAGCATTTTTTTTGCAATATTTTTTTTTTGCAAAATTTTTTTTGGCAACATTTTTTTTTGCAACATTTTTTTTTATTTTGCAGCATTTTTTCAACATTTTTTTTGCAGCATTTCTTTTTTTGCAACATTTTTTTTATTTTGCAGCATTTTTTCAACATTTTTTTTTGCAACATTTTTTTTCCAGCATTTTTTTTGCCGCATTTTTTTTGCAACATTTCTTTTTTTTGCAACATTATTTTTTTGCAGCATTTTTTTTTTTTGCAGCATTTCTTTTTTTTTCAACATTATTTTTTTTGCAGCATTTTTTGGCAACATTTTTTACAGCATTTTTTTGCAACATTTTTTTTTGCCGCTTTTTCTTTTTTTTATTTTGCAGCATTTTTTTCAACATTTTTTTGCAGCATTTCTTTTTTTGTAACATTTTTTTGCAGTATTTTTTTGCAACATTTTTTTTTGCAGCATTTTTGCAGCATTTCTTTTTTTGCAACATTTTTTTTTTGCAGCATTTTTTTTAAGCATTTTTTTTCAGCATTTTTTTTTTCAACATTATTTTTTTTTTGCAGCATTTTTTATGCAACATTTTTTTGCAGCATTTCTTTTTTTACAACATTTTTTGCAGCATTTTATGTTTTGCAACATTTTTTTTTGCAGCATCTTTTTTGCAGCATTTTTTTTTTTGCAACATTTTTTTTTATTTTGCAGCATTGTTTTTCCAACATATTTTTTTTGCAGCATTTCTTTTTTTTTTGCCAGGATTTTTTTTTTGCAGCATTGTTTTTTTTGCAACTTTTTTTTTTTTGCAACATTTTTTTTATTTTGCAGCATTTTTTTGCAGCATTTTTTTTGCAGCATTTCTTTTTTTTTGCAGCATTTTTTTGCAGCATTTTTTTTTTTGCAATATTATTTTTTTTTGCAGCATTTTTTTGCAACATTTTTTTTTGCAATATTATTTTTTTTTTGCAGCATTTTTTTGCAACATTTTTTGCGGCTTTTTTTTTTTGCAACATTTTTTTTGCGGCTTTTTTTTTTTGCAACATTTTTTTTGCGGCTTTTTTTTGCAACATTTTTTTGCAGTATTTTTTTGCAGTATTTTTTTGCAACATTTTTTTGCAACATTTTTTTTGCAGCATTTTTTTTTTTTTTTTGCAACATTATTTTTTTTTGCAGCATTTTTTTGCAGCATTTCTTGTTTTTGCAACATTATTTTTTTGCAGCATTTTTTTTGCAACATTATTTTGCGGCATTTTTTTTTTTTTTGCAACATTATTTTGCGGCATTTTTTTTTTTGCAACATTATTTTGCGGCATTTTTTTTTTGCAACATTATTTTTTGGCATTTTTTTTTTGCAGCATGTTTTTTTGCAACATTATTTTTTTTGCAGCATTTCTTTTTTTTTGCAACATTATTTTTTGATTCTATATTTCCCCTCCCCCATCACGTGGGGGTAACAGCCTCCGAGGAGGAATGAGCTCCTCACGGCCAGGTTGATTATGTGGGAATAGCCTCGCAAGTGCCCGCGCCGACTTGGCTGGCATTGGTCTAGGAGGTTCAGGTACTTCTTCTGGAGTGATGTTCCCGCCGGGTTGCTGTGTCCGAAGGTTAAATTGAGGGTCTGGTACGACAGGGCTGTTTGTCTCTGTTACTTGGGGTATGTGAGGTGGGGCCCCTGGTAGCACGCTTGGGATGGGCTTTGGAGATGTGGGAGTCTCAAGTTTTCTGAGGCACCCCCGAATCCGCAAGGTCATTCTACCAGAGCGATTGGGGAGGGCTTCAATCACCCGACCAGTGATGTCCCAGAGACGGTTGTTTCTTTGTAGTATGACCAAGTCCCCACTTTGTAGTGGGCGGAGAGAATGGACCGTACGGTTATACATCTCTACGAGCCGGAGCCGCGTGTTGTGCCGAGACAGGGTTATCTCACACTTTCGAGCCGCAGCGATCCATTCTGGACGTGGCTTGTAAAGTATCAGGTGAGAAGGGAGGTAGGCGCATTCTTGATTCTTGATTCTACACATTTGACATAGAATAACATAAGGTACGGTAGTAGTATTTTCTCCCTGCCGCCCCCTCCCTTTTAATTGCACGTTTTCAAATGTAAAATAATTCTCTATATTTCGGAAAAGAAAATACAGTCAATCGGAAATTTCTTTTAGAATGGAAACAGAAAATAACAATCAGTCGTCTCGTGGCCAAAATACATTATTTTATTACGACCAGCAGGTTATGTGACTTTAATGGAAGTGTCTTTTATTTACGTTGGCCACGATTGAATCTGCGTGTTTGCCGATAAAATAATCATTTTGGGGCATGTTTTAAAATCCACAACGATTCGAAAAGTGATAGGTGCCTCCACGGCGATGTGTAAAACGTCAGTAGTACACATATTAATAGTGACGTCATCATTTCGTGTGTTTGTATTAATTTCTATGGATAAGCGTTCGCGTTATAATTATTAATGGAGTAAGGTTGTTTTTTTTTTGGGGGGGGGGGGTTCTATGGATAAAAAATAATATAAAACTTACCTTTTGTAAAACAAATACATTTTTGTTAACGAACTACACAGACTAGAGTTAATAAAATTAATTTTAACGTCCTCTGATGACACATGTATTTAAAAATAATGTTTCTTACAAGCCTCCGTACATTTGGGGGGGGGGAAGCGCAAAACATAAGGACCAGGACCACCCTCTATCAATTTAAATAATAAAATCAAAACAAATTTTTTAAAGGCCGATTTTGGATTTACAATTTTTATTATCCCATTATCTGAATAGTCTTATAATCTTTTATATGAATATATATATTTTTTTTATTATTGGAAACCTGTTATTAAAAAAAAAAATCCATTTAAACTTCATATCACATAAAATTTGAATTTAATATCATTTAAAGCTTTTTAAAAAATAATTATTTTTTTAGAATTGTTTTTTTTTTATTGTAATTCAAATAATTATATTACAGAGAAAAAAATTATTCAGAAATTGTTTTTTTTTTTGTTTTTTTGTTTTTTAAACATAATATTGAATTTATGTCCAATTTTATTTACAGTGAAATAAATAACAGGATTTTATATATAAAAATTACTAATTTTTTTTTTTTATTATTTTATCTTTTCAGCTTTAAAAAAATGTTGAAACTTTTATCAACCCACATTTATTTTGCTTAGTTTTCGGACCATGAAATATAGGGGAGGGGGGGACACCTAAAAAATATATTTCCGCTAATATTTAACGAAACCTACTTTTAATATATAAGTTTATTTAATAATGATCGAATATCGAAAATTCCAGGAAAATATAATTATTTGATTTTTACTAGATTTTTAAAACATGGGTGTGTGAACGCCTTCAAAAACGTCACTACATAGGAACATTGTTTTAAAGCGTCGATAATGTAAACACGATTTTTGTCTCGCATTTTCATTATTTTTGTATGCTGTAAAAATGCAAAAAAAATATATTAGCAGTTTATTTGAAGCTTTTTCTATTAAATGGTAAAAAAGTTAGGATGATAATATTGAATTAAATTATAATTACATCGTGTTACATATGGGGGGAGGGTTCAAACTGTGGCGCACGTTGGAGGTACCTAAAAAGTGATATAGCTGTAATCTGGATAAGTTTTTAATTTTAATGCTAAATGTTTATTCGGTTCGAAAAACAAATAATAACAAGCGGTACAAGAGCACAAGGAAAAATACCGTAGTGTTTTTGTCACGCGGATATTTTACCCTGTGCTCGTGGTACCACTCGACATTGCTTGTTTTTCAAGTCAAACATTTTAAAAATGTAAAAACACTGAAAACTTATCCAGTACAGCAAGGTAGAAGCGTAACTTATCTTGCCTTTGGTAACATTTATTTGATTTTTTTTTTTTTGCCTCTTTTTCGATTCGCTGTAGATTGTAAACCTCCCCCCCCCATCTTTTATTGGCAAAATCAAAGAGATGGATATTTTGGGTTTGTATTATTGTACACATAGATTCGAAAAAGTTGTCAAAAAACAAATATATAACAAATAAATGTTATCAAAGGCAAGATAAGTTACTTTTCTACCAAACTGGATATATTTTTTGTGTTTTTATTCAATGTAACAACGAAAACCATACAGTGTTTACCGATGTATTCGAAAATTCAAAATGGCGTCTCACACCCTCTTTAACACCGTAAGTTTGTAAAAAGGTGTTATAAATAAAAAAAACTATACAAAATACTATTAAAAACCCGCCGAATATATGTCAACCTATGTCACAGTAACATATATTGAGCGAGTTTTTAACAGTATTTTATCCGGTTTTTTATTTATAACATCTTTTCCCAAACTTACCGTGTTAAAGAGAGAATCAGACTCCATTTTGAATGTTCCAATTACATCGGTAAATACTGTATGGTTTTCGAGCTGAATAAACATGTTACCTTGAATAAAAACACGAAAAATATATCCAGTTTGGTAGAAAAGTAACTTATCTTGCCTTTGATAACATTTATTTGTTATATATTAGTTTTTTGACAACTTTTTCGAATCTATGTGTACAGTAATACAAACCCGATATGTTTATTCAATTATTCATTTTCTGCGGTCCTGATTTTCTGGTCACCATTTTGAATTTTACTGTTAACTGATTTTAGGTTTTTGTCATCGAAAAATCGTTTGAAAGAAACATTCCAGAAAGGTGAGTATTTCTGGGGTCTCTTGTAAAGTGGTTTGCTGTGAAAATTCTATACAATATCGGTCAATGTCAAGATTCTTTCTAACTTCCCCAAAACCATTTATAATGACGACTTTTTTTTGGGGGGGGGGGTGAAAATGAATATAACATTTAAAATCTTTTTTGGTAATTTTTTTTACTTACTTTTCGTATTTTTGACGCGTATAGAAATGGCCACCGCACCGCTGATAACATAAATTTTATTGCTTAATATCCGGGAAACTATTTCTTTGCTTTTTTTTTTTTTTTTTTTTTTGCATGGGGGTCACCACCACTTATCAAGGCCCGAAGGCCACTCAGGGATAAGGGTTATTGCGTATACAGTAATCAGTGAGATAGTATTGTAGTAATCATTAGTATTGGGGGTTTTGATAGAGTGTCTTACTTAAACGGGCGGTTTGTCAGGAGTTTGTTTATGTTGGACTTGAAGACGTCCAAGTTGTAGTCAGGTGGGAAACAGGCAAGCGGCAGAGAGTTCCACTGGCGTGCAGTTCTAAGAAAGAAACTTTGCTCATGGAATCTACGCTTGGATTTAGGCACAGATAAAGAGTGGGGAAAATTATTGACAGTAGTTTCAGCCAGACACTAGACAGGTGTTTCTCATGAAAGATTGGAGCTCAGACGAGCACCTGCCATGGAAACTTCTGTGGGAGAGAGGTTGCAGAGAAGAGAAAAGGACATCCCCCACTAAACCATGAAGCTTATATTGTACTCTGTCAAGGCAGGATAGGCTGTTTTTAGCAGCTCCTGCCCAGATGTGGCAGCAGTACTCCGTCCTTGGACGTACTTGGCTTTTATAAAGATAGAGAATTGCATCAGTAGTGAGATATCTTTTGGAGCGGTAGAAGGATCCCACCATTTTCCCAGCGTCTCTGGCAACAGATTTGATGTATGTGTTCCATTTTAGATCAGGAGTAAAGGTCAAACCCAGAAGCTTGTCAAAACATGGAGCCTCCCTAAGACGAGAGCCATCCATTTCAATTGATGCCAGATGGGGATCAGAGCGTTGATGATGTAAAGATAGAAGCTTGGTTTTGGATGCATTAAAAGTGACCAGCCACCTCTTCCCCCACTGTACCACGTGCTCAAGATCAGAGGAGAGATAATTAGAGAAAACTTTGTCATTTACGGCCTTTGATGTGTTGCCATAGATGTCAACAAATGATGTAAGTATGTGTTTTGGGAGATCATTGATGTAGATCAGGAAGAGAGTTGGACCCCTGAAGGACTCCAGCATTAATACTGTGGGCCTCTGATTTCTGCCCATCAACCACTACTCTTATGAACCTATCGGAGAGAAATGATTTAATGATTGAGAAAACATTTCCAGTAATACCGTAGCTGGAAATTTTGTGAAGTAGGCCCTTATGCCATACCTTATCGAAGGCCTTTGATATGCCAAGAGCAATTGCCCTGGAAAGGAAACCTTTGTCAAGAGATTCACTAATCCCGTGTGATATAACCGTTAGCACATCTGCTGTAGATCTTGCAGAGCGGAAACCAAATTGCATGTCACTAAGAAGGTTGTTTCTGTTGAGGTGGTTGACTACTTCTTTATTTAATATGGATTCCAACAACTTACTCATGACACACAGGAGAGTTATTGGTCTGTACTAAGAGGGAGATGACTTTTCACCTGAATTCTTAAATACAGGGCATACTGATGAGGTTTCCCAGGGTGTTGGAAAGCACTTCTCCTTAAGGCAACGCTTAAACAGTTTTGTAAGTATGGGGGCAACTTCTGGTTGGAGCTTTTTCAGCACTATAACTGGAATGCCATTAGGGTCAGTTGCTTTACTGGAATCAAAGTTCTTGGCAACATCACGCACAGATATTTGTATGTTGCATAGCGTGTTGTCTGTTATAGGAGGAAATACAGGGAGTTGGTCATTGTCGCATAGGGTAGAATTAGCTGCAAAGTTCTTGGCAAATAGTCTGGCCTTGTCTGATGCTGACGAGATGACCTCAGGTCCATTGATGATAGTTGAGATAGAATGCACACTTCTGTTCAAGATCCTTGCTGCAAATTTAAATGCGATATTCGTTTTCAGCATATCCGAAAACCTAGGTAAGTTGTGATTTTAAAAGTGGTTGTTTAGGTGGAAAGTAAGAAAAAATCAAAATGGCTTTCAGCAAATCCACCCCCCCCCCAAAAAAAATAGGAGATTTAGCAGAAAAAAAGTCTTTTGAACGCTGTTATTAAAACTTTAATTCTTCTCTACAGTTTGCATTTTGGAGACAGAAGTGTTTTTGTTGAAATAAGTGACTTCCATATTAATCATACTTTTTATTTTTAGATTCAAATATTAATAACTCCATTTTATTTCAGTATTTAATTTATGTATTTCTGTTTTATTAAATGCTAGCTTTTTTCTCGTCCATAAATCTTTATTTATCTACCAAGTTGATTGCAAAAATAGATTACATAATTGTATTCATTTTTAGCTCGTGAGAGGGGAATCTATCACCATACTTTCCCTTAAACACATTTGTTGGAGTTTTATTAAGTAGAATACTTAATAATTTTTTTTTTTAATGGAGAGTAGAAAACGCATTGTGGATGCATTATCGGCAGCTCCCGTTACTCTCGCTTCTCCTTATTTGTCCCTCAGTCCTCATTTTTTAATGAGTGATTTTTCTGACAAAGGGAGAAGAAAAAGCTGTTTTCTAGATTGGCAGTATTTTGCGCGAACAGTTGGCGGAGATGGCGGAAATTTTCTGTTTCTATGTCTATCCTTGTAGCCATGGTAAAGGTGCTGGAGGTAAACGTTTTATCTGGGCTGACATTATCCGCCTGGTAGTCAGGGACCCGAACCTTGGATTAACCACTAAGGAGGCTGTCCTATCAGCAGGTGCAAAGTACTGGGGCTGCTGTATTGCCATTTGGTGAATGGATTCTGGACAATGCAGTAGCTTCTGGTGGGGCCTCTTGATGCCATATTAGTGGGTAATTGTTACGGCTTTACCTTATGTGCAAAAAAAAAAAATTCTTCATTTCTTTTTCTCTCTTAGTTTCCCCTCTCTGTCCTGCTCTAAGTAAATCTGACGACCTAGTCCACAAATTCCAAAATTTCATCATGACAAATTTTTAAAAAATACACGATTAAACCCAGTTCTCCAACTTCCAACGTAGACCCCTACTACAATATCTCCTTCTCCAACATCAGGGGTCTACATTCTAATCTTCCAGAGGTTGAAACCCAATTACAGGAGACTAAACTAGACCTTTTATTTTTATGTGAAACTGGCATTGGACAGGCTATTTCCCTAGAGGAGTTCGCAATTAAAGGATACTATAACTTAACTTCTAAATCTGACCCCCAAGATCGCCATGGGCATGGAATATATGCCTATATTAAAGATGGCTTTCCATGTGGTAGGGACATCTCCAGGGAAGATCCTAACTTACTCTATATGTGCTTCCGGGTTGCTTTAGCTCACACTACGGCATTTATATTTACTCTCTATCGCCCCCACAACAGCAGAGTTACTATCTTTAAAAGCATATCTGAGAAAATTGACTAAGTCCTATCTGCTTATCCTTCAGCTAACATTCACGTATGTGGAGACTTCAATGTTCACAACGTCGAATGGTTGACCCACTCAAACAAGATCGATGATGAGGGGAGGTTCTGTCATGATTTCTCCATTGCTTATGACCTCACTCAGATTGTTCATGAACCCACCCGTGTGCCCGACAATGAAGGCCAGTATGCAAGCCTACCAGACCTTTTTCTCACAACTTGCCCTGAACTATGGTCAGTTTCTGTTTTGTCTCCTCTTGGATCTTCCAACCACTCTGTTGTATCAATTAAGATAAAAATGAAATGTAATAAGCTCCAGACGTACCTCTCCATCGTACAGTATATCGATACACTACGGCTGACTGCGATAGCTTCCGTACATTTATATCGGATCTACCTCTGCATTCCATGTTTAAAAAGGATGTGTCCTGTATAGTATCAGACCTGACAGAATGGTTAATTGTAGGTATAGACCATTTCATACCCTCGAAAACCTTCCAGCAAAAACCTAACAGCCAGCCATGGTTCTCTCCAGAATGTGCTGCTGCCATTGCGCACAGAAATCACTTTTTCCACTGCTTCCAATGTAATAGATGTATGGAAACTAAAGCCGCTTTCAGGACTGCCAGCAACCATTGTAAGAAAGTAATAAAGAATGCAAGAGAGTTGTATGCTCAATCCGTTAAGTCCAAAGTAGCTGAGCAGTGGCTTGGTTCCCACCAGTTTTGGCAAATAGCAAACAGAATCCTGAACAGAAGCGTGTGCTCTATCCCAACTATCATCAATGGACCTGAGGTAATCTCGTCAGCATCAGACAAAGCCAAACTCTTTGCCAAGAACTTTGCAGCTAATTCTACCCTTTGCAACCAAGGCCGCCAACCCCCAATATTTCCTCCTGCATCAGAAAACACGCTATGTGATATACGTATATCTGTACGTGATGTTGCCAAGCTAATCAAAAACCTTGATTTCAGTAAAGCAACTGGCCCTGACGGTATTCCAATTATAGTACTCAAAAAACTTCAACCAGAACTAGCGCCCATACTTACAAAACTGTTTAAACGTTGTCTTAAGGAGAATTGCTTCCCATCACCCTGGAAAATCTCACCAGTATGCCCTGTATTTAAGAATTCAGGTGATTGCTCATCTCCCTCTCAGTACAGGCCAATAAGTCTCCTGTGTGTCATGAGTAAGTTGCTGGAATCTGTGTTAAATATAGAAGTAATCAACCATCTCAACAAAAATAACCTTCTTAGTGACACTCAATATGGTTTCCGTTCTGCTAGATCTACAGCAGATGTGCTTACAGTTATATCTCATAGGATTAGCAAATCTCTCGACGGAGGCAACCTTTCTAGGGCAATTGCTCTGGACATATCTAAGGCCTTTGATAGGGTATGGCATAAAGGTTTACTTCACAAGATCTCCAGCTATGGTGTAGCTGAAAATGTCTTCTCAATTATTATATCATTTCTTTCTGATAGGTTCATAAGAGTAGTAGTTGAGAGGCAAAAATCAGAAGCTCACAGTATTAATGCTGGTGTCCATCAGGGGTCCATCCTGGGCCCAACTCTTTTCCTGATCTACATTAATGATCTTCCAAATCACATCTTTACATCATTTGTAGATATTTATGCTGACGACACTACCATTTATGGTAGCACATCTAAGACAGTAAACGACCAAGTTCTCTCCGATTCTCTCTCCTCTGATCTTGAGCACGTAGTACAATGGAGAAAGGAGTGGCTGGTTACTTTTAATGCATCTAAAACCAAGCTTCTCTCTTTACATCATCAACATTCTGATCCATGTCTGGCATCAATTGAAATGAATGACTCTCGTCTTCAGGAGGCCTCAAGTTTTGACAAGCTTCTGGGCTTGACCATTACTCCTGATCTTAAATGGAACGTGTACATCAAATCTGTTGCCAAGGCCGCTGGAAAAATGGTGGGATTTTTCTATCGATCCGGTAGATATCTCACTGCTGATGCAATTCTCTATCTATATAAGAGCCAGGTACATCCAAGGATGGAATACTGTTGCCACATTTGGGCAGGAGCTGCTAGAAAGGACTTGTCCTGCCTTGATAGAGTTCAAAATAGACTTTGTAGCCTCGTAGGAGATGTCCTTTTCTCTTCCCTGCAACCTCTATCTCACAGAAGAGATGTTGCGAGTTTGTCTCTGATGTATCGTTATTTTCATGGAAAGTGTTCGACTGAGATTCAGTCTATGGTCCCCCCTCGCCAAACTTTCACAAGAAACACTCGTCTAGCTGAAAACACTGTCAATAATTCCTCCCACTCTTTATCTGTGCCTAAAGCTAAACGTAGATTCTATGAACAAAGCTTCTTTCTTAGAACTGCACGCCTGTAGAATTGTCTTCCGTTTTCCTGCTTTCTGACTGACTACAATATGGTTGTGTTCAAGTCTAACGTAAATAAGTTCTTGATGCGCCGTTCCATATAAGTTATCAAATTTACCGAATTTTCATTACTAGTGATTACTATATTGTCCAATTTCTACTATATACTCTTTAACCCTTATCCTTGAGTGGCCTCTTGACCTTGATAATGTGGTGATGCTTGTGTAAAAAAAAAAAAGCAAGAAATTTAGCCAAAAAACAACTATACGAAAAATAACAATATACAATAAAACCAACAAAAGTTAATTGTATGCCTGCTTGCTTGGCTCATTTGTTTTGGCTTCCAAGTAGTTTTTATCGCTCTTTATTTAATCTCAGGAATTCAGTTTTTCCCAGCGGATTTGAAAAAAAAAAAAATGCCGGCATCTTTTTTGGAAGGTGCAAGCCTCGTTTGGAATTCAAGGTTTATAGGTGTTTTGAATTTTTTCGTATTTTATTTATTTTTTTTATGAGAGTAGCCAGTATAGTATAACCACGACTACCGAGAGAGAAGGAGGCCAGTGAAAATGACAGCGTGATGTAAATGCCAAATGAACTAGTAGGTAAAGGGTACCTAGAGTCTCCTGTGTTCAACAACGTAGTCACACTAACAGGCATAAAAAATATGGCTGTGGTACCGAACGTCCATGTATTTTCTTCTTTTGGATAGTTATTACATTTGGATAATTTTAATCTAATAAAATATAGTAAGTGAACCTGTTTTTGAACTTTTATTTCTATCGGAGAAAGTCAAATATTTCATTTTATTTATTTTTTTTACCGCAAAACAAATAATTTTTATATAATATTTTTCAGTCCGTTCTTTTAATAATAAACTTTTATTAGTATTTCCACATATTTTAAAAGTTAGCACTTTTCACAGTTTTTTTTTTTACGATCGATGAATTTTCAATATTTTAGCACCGGGCGTAATTTATTTCTTTGAAATACAGGGTGTCCCAAAAGAGGTTGATGGTTAACAAAAATTCATAACTTTCTTAATTTTTTATAGTTTTCTTTTATTTTGTCAGATCATCTAGAGTAACCCTTCCAAGGTCATCATGAGTCGTTATACTACCGAGGAGTGGATATTTATCTTAGAGTCATATTTTCGGTTGAATGAGTCAATATCAGAAACTCAAAGAGAATTTTAACGAAACTTCAACTCAAGAAATTCCCCTACTCCCAATGCAATAAAAGCTATGGTGGCTCGATTTCATGAGCAAGGGTCTATATGTGACCTCCCTAAATCTGGCAGACCCCATACGGCAAGAAGTGATGAGAAATATCAGAGATTAGCAGAGAGTGTGGCTGAGGATCCATCCACATCAGTAAGAAGAAGATCAAGTCAAATTGGGGTCTCTCGATTATCTCTTCACAGAATGCTTCATGAAGAGGGCAAATTTCCATATAAAATTCATTGGTGCAAGAGCTTCAGCCAAACGATCCGAAAAAAGGCTGGAATATGAAAATTGGTAAGCATAACTAAAATATTAAGGAAGTTAATCAAATTTAAAATATGTCAGCTTCTTTTTGGGACAGCCTTGTATATTTAAAACTTCCAAGTTTTTGTTTTTTATAACATTTTAACTGTAAATAATTTACATGACTGAAATGGGAAATGGAATAGAGAATTTTTTATTCTCTCCCGAGACATACGAACAACACAAATTAATTAAGAATTCATTAACTAATCAGTTTTAATTAAAGTTTTGACATGAACTAAAAATAAAGATTATATTAAATTTTATTTAACATATTTTCTTATCTTATAAATAAATGTTGTTTGCACCGTGCTGAAATATTAGAAAGCGATTTTTATAACTATTCTGCACTTTCACCTAACAATTTAATTAAAAAAAAAAATGAGGTTTGTTTTACTGTACACATAGATTCGATGAAGTTGTCAAAAAAAAAAATATATAACAAATGTTATCAAAGGCAAGATAAATTACTTTTCTACCTAACTGGATATGTTTTTAGTGCTTTCATTTAATGTAAAATGTTTATTCAGTTTGAAAATCATAGTGTTTATCGATATATTTGAGAAAGACAAATGGTGGTGAGCTCGCTGTTGAATGCATTAAGTATGGGGAAATAAGTTAAAACTAAAAACTATACAAAATACTATTAGCAACTCACTCAAATATATTTTATTTTGACATAGGCTGTCATTTGATAACATTTATTTGTTATATATTTGTTTATGGAAAACTTTTTCGAGTCTTTGTATAGTAAAACAAACCCCAAAAAAGATACCATAAAGATTTAATTTAACTTGGAAATACTATTTAAAATACACGTGCATACACTGCACAAGCACCCTTATTATTATCATCATAATAATAATAATAAAAACTGGTGTAGATGACATCGACTGGTGTCACACCAACTAGTTGTGAAGGGTAAGGGAGGATGGAAAGACCGAGGTGAGAGAGTACTGACCAAATCTCCACTGGAAGTGTGCAGTTCAAATCTGGTACCTTGGGGAGGTATTTTGTCACCCAAACCCCAGGAAACACCAATGGTCGATGCCAACAAGAAATCAATGGCAAATGGCTGTTGCAATATCGTGTAATCATCTGCACAATGGTCAAGAGGTGGAGAACACTGGAAATCTGGGGAGACTTGTTGTCACTCGGTCTCCAGAGAACACCACAGGTTACTGCCAGTGAGCAATTACTGATGATGCCCTGTGAGACAACTAGTAAGTGAAATAATAATAATAATGCCCCCTCCCAAATTCACCACCACCCTGATTTAATATTGTACATGTTTACTATATTTCCTTAGTTTTTAACCAATATTCACATTATGGTATGATTGTCTTTTAGTAGTTATGTGAACTTCATTTCCGTGTCCATGTATTCTGCACTGATATGAAAATGAAGACTATAGCAGAGTATAGGATTGCTAACCATGTAACTGATGAAAATACGCTACATATTTCGATGAAAAACATGAGGAAAAAAATGAACATAGAAGAACAGAAAACCAAAACTTTAAATTTAATTTCTGTATTTCACAAGATTATATGTTGAAATATTTAAATAACTATTACTTTAAAGTAATAGTTATTTAAATATTTCAACATATAATCTTGTGGGGAATATCCAGCTTCCCAATAAGGGGCACTCTGGATAAGAACAAAAATAATCTCAGTCATGAATGATTTCTCTTCCACTGACCGAGGACAGAAAAGGTGAAGTGTAGCATCAAAACAGATATTACACTGTGATCTTGTCCAGAAGGAACTGCACACCAATGGAACTCTCTGCCGCTTGCCTGTTTCCCGCCTGACTACCACTTGGATGTCTTCAAGTCCAACATAAACAAACTCCTGACAAACCGCCCGTTTAAGTAAGACACTCTATCAAAACCCCCAATACTAATGATTACTACAATACTATCTCATTGATTACTGTACACGCAATAACCCTTATCCCTGAGTGGCCTTCGGGCCTTGAAAAAAAAAAAGAAATGTTTGTGTTTAATATGTTTCTTTAATTGTTTGTTCCCTAAATTCATAATTCGGTTTTATCAGTATTAAATTGTATATTGCTTTAAAATTAGGTAATTTTACATAGATAATATTTATATTTTATATTGAATAAAATTCAGTTTCATTATTAATCGAATTGGGTTCCTTTTATTTTCTTTTTTGACATGCTTTAATGCTCTTTTTAAAAATGCCCTCATATGAGGGCATTTTTAAAAAGAGCATTAAAACATGTTAAAAATATCACTATTAACAGTGATAGTTTGACAAATCTTACCTACATTGCCTGCAGGCATTTCTCAGTTAACAGGCCTTCTATATCTCGGTGGTCATGGTATAACACCCCAACCTCCCCATGTTAAGAACGGCTTTCCAAATAAACACCCCAACCTCCCCATGTTAAGAATGGCTTTCAGAATAAACACTCCCTTCTTCCAAGAAGATGCTGCCATTTTTTCCCCCCAAATCCGATCAGAAAAACTGAATTTTTGAGATTAAATAAGGAGCAATAAAAACTACTTGAAAACACAAACAAATGAGCCAGGTAGGTATAAAATTAACTGCGGTAACACTTATTTCTTGTATATATTATTATTTTTCATATTGTCGTTTGTTGGTCAATCTGCTAAATTACCTTTGAAAAAGTCATTTGTTCATATCATGAAAACAATTTCCTTGAGCCACTTTTAAATGTTATATTCGTTTTCAGCATAACCGGAAACCTTAAAACGTCATTTTAAAGCGATTGTTAAGGTGGAAAGTAAGTAAAAAAAAATGGCCAATAATAAAAAATATCACTAGGTGGCCAGAAAGTGAGTGCTCATTTTTGAATTCATATAGAAAGTGATCTCCACTTTTTGAAAAAATATCATGAAAACTATTTCCCTGCACTACTTTTAAATGCTATATTCGTTTTCAGCATCCCCGAAAATCTTTAAAAGTCATCATTGTAAAGGGTTTTTTTTTTTTGAGTTGGAAAAAATCTTCACATTGACCAGAATATCGCGTAATATTCAATCATTATTGAATTTTCTTGCTCACATGCTATTATTCAGAATTTGTGGCCGTGGGTCATCATTAGAGATGTCCTAATTTTTTGTAAAATTACCAACATTTTACGCACTATCAGCCACGTCATCCTTTTGTGAAGGCCATTCGCCCGTGTATGGAGTATTGTCATATTTGGGCTGGTGCATCTGCCACTAGTCTCTCACTCCTAGACAAGGTTCAAAAGAGAGTTACCAATCTTAGGTCCTGAACTGTCATCTAAACTTCAGCCTCTGTCCCATCAACGAAATGCTGCATGCCTCTGCCTGTTCTACAAGTACTTTAATGGTGAATGCTCTGATGAACTGCAAGCACTTGTACGAACTCGGCGTAATTACCTTTGACCAACCTGACAAGCAGCTAAATCCCACCTCTTCAAAGTAGAGATCCCTAGATGTAAGAGAGCGTTCTACTCCAAAACTGCTAGACTTTGGAATTCCCTTCCGGGTCCCTGCTTCCCCAACTGTACTAACATACAGAAGTTCAAGTGTGCCTTGTTTGGGGTGAAAATGCAAAAAAAAAAAAATCTTACATACTTTTTACAGATACTGCTAGTTTCTTTAATTGGATCGGGTAAGCAGTGTTTTTTTTTCTTTTTTTGCTGTTGTTCATGTTAATTTTATTAATTAGAGGCCTCCATACATTTTTAAAACAGGAGCTAAAACCAAGTTGACACCACTTAGAAATAAACATTATTTAACAATGAAAATAATTTCAAATTGTAGTTTAATTTGCTATTTTATAATTGACAATAGTCATTTTTTTTTTATCTTATATGAAAATATTTTTTTAAAAATTAGAAAAACTTACTTAAAAATCTATGTTTAAAACTTCATACCATATTCGAATTTTATTCTATTTAAATCTTTTAAAAATTAATTATTTTTTTAGAATTCTGTTTTTTTTTTTTTTTGTAATTTAACTAATTATTAGGTTGGTGCAAAAATAATGTCATTTTTTTGACGTCCAAATTCAAAAATTCATAATAAACTTTATTAATCGAAATAAAAACCATTAGAACCGACACATTTTTGCCAACGAGAAACAAGTTTATTTATCAGCATAGAAATCTGGAAGTTCTGGAAGTGATGAAGTCATTGAAGTCTGATTCAGCATCATCTCAGCTTTTGAAGCATTTTTCGTGCAGGAAGTTGTCGAGATGCTTGAAAAGTGATAATCGGTAGGCAAGACGTTCGGTGAATATGGATCAGTTTAGCAAAATGCGGGCGAGTGTTGTCATGGAGGAGAATTGGTCCCATCATATTTACTAATCTCGAGCACATACGTTGGAGCTTCTGGTGCATTTCATTAATTTGTTGGCAGTATTTCTCTGCTGTAATCGTTTCACCCGGACCCAAGAAACTGTGATGGATGAGACTGGCCTCAGACCACCAAACAGTCACCATAACCTTTTTTTGGTGCAATTTTGGCTTCATCTTGGTTGTTAACACCTCATCTCAAAAATACAGACCCGACATTAGGATTGAATGGCGACACCTAGAAAAAGCGTCATATGAAACTGGCAAGACTCGCTAACCATCTAACCTTCCTGTACAGATGTAAAGACTTAAAACTCATACCAGCAGGGTTGACATTACAAACAGCAGTGGATTCCAGGAAGGCACTTAGAGTCACGGAAACGGCAGGGCATGCCCTCGTTTGAGAAAGGATCCAACACACCCGCTGGAATAAACAAAAACTAAGGAACAAAATCTCCGACACCTTAACATCGTTCCTTGTCAAAGTGACCCAAGAGGACCAAAAAGGTGCTGAGTTCAATCCTGAACGAAGGCAGTGAAAAAGTAACATAAAAAACAGAGAATCAGCAACTATGTCCCAAAGCCTAGCTGAAGTCCAAACACGGTACCCCCGTAATAATAATAAAGGGTTGGGTTTGAGACTCCTAACAAACGGTTCCCCAGTTCGATACTAAACACCTGACGAAGGCCGGAGGGCAAAACGGACGAAACGTTGTGACAATAACAACCAAGATAAGGAAGTCAGTCCGACAATCTCAATCAATGAAAAAATTGGTTATCAATTTTTCTATTCATTTAATTATCCTAATCTCATTTTCACTTACCTAATATTCTTATTTATACGTAACAAAAGGAGACGAGATGTTGAAAGAGGAGGAGAATGATCCCCGCAGTCGGAGTTTCCAGCGGGCCGTCTTTTTGCTAACCTTTTTCTGGTCCGTCGAGGATTCCTGTCCGTTTTGAGGTGCTTTTTCTTCTTCCCCCTCTTCTTCTCCAGCCACTCGTCGACAATAAACAATTTTGCTCAAAGCTGTGTGAATTTCCTTGTTTGGTGTTTTGGTTTCGCAAGTTCCTCGTTTGAATCGTGCCGAAGCATCACAGAACTTGTTTCTGTTTAGCCAGTCCTTCCTATCTATGTACAATTCGGTCTGGGGTGGGGATACAGAGGGATGATAGATGGGGAGCAAAATGGGCATACATACTGAATAAAATTATGGTTAAATAACGAGAAAGAGTTAATCATCGCTACTTATATATACATATACATATACCCCCCGCACACACACACACACACATATATATATATATATATATATATATAACAAAAGGAGACGAAATTTATAACTCAGATAATTTTATTAAAGTCAACCAAAAATAATAAAATTTTTGAGATAATTTTACATAATAAATGAAATAAAAACATGCAAACAGTCTGTGAGAAAGGTTAGGGTTAGTTTTAAATGCAACAGTCTGTGAAGAGGGTGAACCATCATTAATTCAGAAATATATACAAATGAACAAAGTGTATATTTTAGAATATTTTAACAATACTAAATGAATTTATGCTCACATCAAGTTTTTTTTTTTTCATTTTTGCAGATTTCAACTGTTATTGATGATTATTTTTGTACCGTCAACAAAAAAGACTTAGAAATATTTTTAAAAATTTTTTTATTTGTATGTGAACTGATAATTCAACAAAAAAACAATGAGAAATATTTTTTGGAATTGTTTTTACTTGTGTGGTAACTGATAAGAATTCTTAGTTTTCTTTAAGAACACACTGTTGAAGAGACGTACTTCCTGTGAGAAGGATAAACCTTTATTAACTAAGCAACGTGCATCAACAGAAAATATGCAAATAAACAAAACAGAGAACGTGTATCCTTGTACAGTTTGTAACTCTGTATTTTCACAAAAGATCAACCTAAAAAGTCACATGCGAGTACACACAAGAGAAAAACCATATTCATGCAAAGTTTGTGGATCGGCATTTTCACATAGTTCTAATCTCAAAACGCACATACGTGTACACACAGGGGAGAAACCTTATTCGTGTGAAATTTGTTTAGTTGCCTTTTCTGATAAATCAAGCTTAAAAAATCATATGATGATACATACTGGAGAGAAACCTTTCCACTGTGAAATATGTGGATCTTCATTTTCACGAAAATCTCATCTGAAGTCACACTCTCGAAGGCACTCAGGCGAGAAACCATTTGCTTGCAATGTTTGTGGATCCTCATTTTCAGAAAATTCAACGCTGAGAAAACATTTGCTAACACACACTGGATTAAAACCGTATTCATGTACAGTTTGTGGGCTTTCTTATTTTGATGAGTCCAGTTTAAAACGTCACATTCGACTACACACTGGTGAAAAGTCGTACATTTGCGAAGATTGTGGCGCCGCTTTTTCTGTTATTTCAACGTTAAAATCACACAGAAGAACCCACACTGGGGAGAAACCATATTCATGTCAAATTTGTGACATGGCTTTTGCTGAAAATTCCACTTTAACTAAACATATACGAATACACACAGGTGAGAAACCATATCGTTGCCAAATATGTCCATCTGCTTTTTCACGAAATTCTCATCTAAAAGCACATATCCGAACACACACAGGAGAAAAACCATATTCCTGTGAATTCTGCAATGCTGCATTTTCAGATAATTCCAATTTAAAAACCCACAAACGCATACACACTCACGAGAAACCATATTCTTGTAAAGTGTGCGGCTCGGCATTTTCACAGAAATCTAATCTGGAAACACACATACGGACACACAAAAAAAATCTGGAAGATCTGTTGAGCCATGCAGCTTGAATCTTAAAAATTCAAAGAAATTTTTTGCCATTTTTCATGTTTTAAATTTTTTGTCAAGTAAAACTGAAAGCAAAGAGCAGAAAACACTATCAATAATTCCCTCCACTCTTTATGTTCCTAAACCTAATCGTAGATTCCATGAACAAAGATTCTTTCTTAGAAGTGCACACCCGTTGAACTGTCTTCCATTTTCCTGCTTTCCAGATGACTACAATCTGATTGTCTTCAAGTCCAACGTAAACAAGTTCTTGATGAGCCGTTTCACTTAAGTTAACAAATTTACCGAATTTCCATTACTAACAGTTACTATATTGTTACATTGACTACTGTACACTCTTACCCCTTATCCTCGAGTGGTCTCTGGGCCTTGATATGTGGAAATTCCTATGTAAAAAAATATTTTTAAAGGATTTTATTGTATAAAAAATTTTTTTTTTTTTTTTTTTTTATTGGAATAGAATGTTTTAAAGATTTGTTATGTTGGTACTGTCCATGATGCTATTGTTTTTTTCTCCCTCTTCCAATTGTAATTCAGTTCGCCATGTTGTGATTAGCTTATATCTGTGTTATGTCAGACAGCAGCTAAACCCAAGCTTTTGCTCAGAATAATTCAGCTGTTGATGCCAAAGTCAAGCGAACACTTGAGATACATCTGGTTCACAATGTACGCCAGTTCTACAAATGGAATTTAAAAAAGATTACAGATTATTTTTACACTGAAAATCCGAAGTCTGAATGCAAGATACTTTTTACAGATCGCAAATTTTTAGATGATGAGTGGTTATTCATATACTTTGCATAAAACTTATATAAAATCAATCAATAAAAATAATCAATAAAAATAATCAATAAAAATAATCAATAAAAATAATCAAGAAGATAATCTAGAAGATCTGTGGAGAGATGCAGCTTGAAAGATCGTCACACACTTGAGAACATAAAACCTCTTACATTATGACTGAAGCAACATCGGATGTCCCAGGAAGAGAGGTAACTGACCGACATTTGAACTGGTGACAATGTTGTAGAAATAAGTGTTTTGATAATGGAAGAATATTTTGAAATAGGACTAGAAATTAATGTAGAAATAATTAAACCAGAAATATGTAAAATATGTTTAGAAGGATCTTTAATAAATAAGATTTGGATGTCAAGGGTGAAAGATCCATTATAGAAACCTTGATTTAATTTGAATAAAATAGGATATGCATCAAGTGTGCTTGAAAGCCAAATCATAACGTAATATTAGGAAAAAAAATTACTTCTAAAAACTAAACTCTATCCTCAATTTGTTGTTTTGTTTCTTTTTCTCTTCTTTCTTGCCATATTCTAAAGTCGGAGAAAGAGGAGTCTGTTGATGCATTGTATCTCAGCGGTTGTATTTTGAAATGTTGGAACTGCGTTGGCAACACAAGCTTAACGTCAAGGGTGTGAGTTCCATTATAGAAACGTTAATTTAATTTGAATAAAATAAAATACACATCAAGTGCACTTGAAAGCCAAATCACAATGTATAATTAGGGAAAAAAATTATTTGTTTGAAATTTATAATTGAAATGTTTTTATAAACAAGGATACCTGACAAAAGGCCAGGCATGGAGTTTTGGTTCCATAGATACATGACGTAATGAGTTGAGAGACACCTTAGAAAGTTAGACACTCTGTAACAGGCAGTCAGGAAAGATAGTCAACAGATGGGATGGCACCAAGCAGGAGCAAGATCGATTAAAATGTAGACAAGACTGTATTAGTGTTCAATCTTTCCAAGGTTGCTGAAATAAACCCAAGATCTTGTTTGTGGTAGAATTTTCGTTGCAGCTTTTCAGCTAACAAGATCGAAGATGGATCAAGTGTGTTCCGTGATTGGATAAATGTAAAAACCACACAGAATGATATTCATCCCTTTTGTTGAAGGTATGTCTTCCTTTGTCTGTCAAGATGTTTATCCGTTCCTTATTTGTCGTTATATGTGAACATACACCGGACAAGTTGTTTTGTGACATTTTGAAAAACTTGGCGAAAAATGTGTATGAAAAACAGACACACCCCTCCTTTGCTATCACCTGGGGCAGACCGTGCCTTCCTTTCCGTAGCTACAGCACTGACTTCCACTGAAAGATGCTACTTTAAAGATTGCTTAATATCTGGAAACCTAACAACAAACGGAAAAGTGACTGTACACCTTTTTTTTAATTTTCACAGAAGTCTAATCAAGAAACACAGGAATGCACGGAAAAGTAAATAAATTTAAGAAAGAAGTTCATGGAATCTACATTTATGTTTAGGCACAGAGAAAAAGGCACAGATATTATTGATAGTGGATCCAACTAGACAAGTGTTTTTCATGAAAGTAAGATTGGAACTCAGACGAGCGCTTGTCATGAAAATAATAAAGCAGAGATAGGCTCACAACAGCTCTTTTGTGGAACATTTGTTAGAACGTGCTCGAGCCATTATCAGAGATGAGGAACCGGTTGTAATGATGGCGCGGGCAGCCAAGACTAATGCTGAAAAGAGTCCCAGTTTGAGACCCACGACCAATGGGAGATGTTTCTGCTGTGGCCAGCGAGGCCATATCGCAAGAAATTGTATTAACAAGTGGCGGGGGCGCCCGCGCTGTTTCCAATGTGGTAGCTATGGACATTTATCCCAAAATTGTGCGGGAAATGCATCAGGGGGCAGGACGCCAGCGCCGCCCTGTTCCCTGGACAAGATTTAATTGAGGCGCAACCGACAATAAATGTGTACGTTGACCAAGTGCTTTGTTCAGCTCTTCTCGACTCCGGGTGCTCACATGAGTGCCAAATTGTGTCGAAACTGGACAAAGCAGAACATCAAAGTAACCACAATAGGTGGCAATACGCAATTCTGTGGGAAAGATGTTGCAGGGAAGAGAAATGGGCAACCCCCACTAGGTTACAAAGTCTATTTTAAACTCTGTGAAGGCAGGATTAGGTGTTTCTAGTAGCTCCTGACCAGATTGTGGCAACAATACTCCATCCTTGGATTCACTTGGCTCTTATATAGTTAGAGAATTGCATCAACAGTAGAATGATCCCACCATTTTTCCATCACCTTTTTAGCAACTTTTATGTCTGGATACAAAATCCTTTTGGCAGATGACAAACAATCTGCCACACCAAAGAATGTAGATTATTCCATTGGAAGAGCTGTGTAAATATTTAACTTGAATGATCGGCAAACATCTGCTAACACCGAATGAAGAATAGACAATGTTCTATGCTAAGACAAACAGGACATCAAATACATTATGTCTGCATAAAACATGTCTGTTCTAAACTACTATAGCATTGATAAAGCCGAACGTGAAAATAGAACGCAATATCAAAACCTGAATAACTTGAAAATAACATGCTCTCTGAAAGAGGTAAGAGGAACTGGTTTAATGAAAAAACCTTAAAATGTGTGACCACGACGTGACCCATTTGACAGGCCACCCATCTCAAAATGCTGTGTGCTGTGAATTTCTACTTCCATTTCTTTGCCGTTCTCGTTGGCCGTGCTGCCAGCTTCTCATACCAGTGGTTGCAGACGAAATGCACGTGGGTCACAAGTATAAAAATAAACACATTTCACATATATTTGATGGACTTGTGGGTGTATCTTCTCCACATTCTATCGATGTTATATTTGTCTCTAAAAACTCTATTCATTAACCATTGCCTGCTATCATCTATTTAGTCAGCGTCTCGATCTCAAAATCCCTCACCAGAAGCTGCCCTTCTTTCCCTAAGCATCTCACTGACTGCCCTCTGTCAAGTGTCGTTGATTCTCTTTGTTATCCGTTCAAGAGATTTCTATTGTCATTTGTCAAATGTAAAAATATCTACAGGTTCATTGTAATTTCCTTTTCTTTGTTCATTGTTTGTCATTTCCCACTTTTCTTTATCCCCACTTCCCAGCACTTAGTGACTCGGATTATCTTCATTGTATCACAAATGTACTTGAACATATAATTCCCGGAAGGTGGTACAGTGACAATGTTCGATGACAAAGGCACACATCAAAGACAAGGGTATAAAAGAAACTGAAAAAAAAAACTGCTCTCATCATCAAATTACAAATTACGTTCTAAATTACAGAATTGCTCATTAAACAGAAGACAAACAAATAAAAAAAAAATGAATAAGAAAATACAAGTTATTTATTTTAAAGTATTACTGGAAACACACACTCAAATATAAAAATCAAATTTTCAATATTGTCCCAAACATTTATAATTGGCCAAATCTCATCTCTTAACATAGTGAGGTACCTCCATATTTTGTTATTGTTCGAGAATGGCTGAATGCCCGATTCCCTGAAAAATGAAGGAGTCATTGCAGTTCACATGAATGGCTGGACAGAAGTCCTGACTTAACGCCTTGCAATTTTTTTCTTTGGGGTTTACTCAGCCAAATTCAAGAAATTTAGAAGAACTTGAAGGGCGAATAAAGTTATGAGTTTCTTGTGAAACCAGCTCATGCGCTAACGAGTCAACTTGAAAGACTGGTGGCGAACGAAGGCGCCTATATTGAATTTTAAATAAAACCAACACATTACACTTTCTTCTCATATTCCTTAATTGTATAAATTATATTTCAAAACTAAATTTTATGTATTTTAAAATGGGGAGTTACTTTTCAATCACCATGTAATTAGCCAACCATCTGCTCCCTTTATTATCCTTTTTTTGCTTATGCTTGTCTGTAAGAATTCCATTACAGAATTGTTCTGACAAGAAAAAGATGTTTTGGGGTTCTCATGCTATTATTTGCACCTTGAGTCTTATATTTACAAAATTTTAGCAGATGTAAACTTCGACTTTCTGTGAGTGTTCTTGTGGAAATCAGGAATCTTCACAGAATTCTGAACCATTTATTTAATGCACGTATTGCTCATACTGAAGATTGGATCTTGTGAATACATTTAGTAGTTTATTGCTACACCACAATTCCTTGCGAATACATTTAGTAGTTTATTGTTACACAATTCCTTGCATGAAAAATTTTGGTGCAGATTCCCGAGTTCAAGAACAATATTCCCGAGTTTGATAAGATATACCTTAATCATTAGAAGAACAATCATTTTCTCTCTATCCAATCATTTAAATAACAATCATTTGAAGAACAACCATTTTCTCTCTATTCAATCATTTAAATAACAATCATTTGAAGAACAATCATTTTCTCTCTATCCAATCATTTAAATAACAATCATTTGAAGAACAATCATTTTCTCTCTATCCAATCATTTAAATAACAATCATTTGAAGAACAATCATTTTCTCTCTATCCAATCCTTTTAATAACAATCATTTGAAGAACAATCATTTTCTCTCTATCCAATCATTTAAATAACAATCATTTGAAGAACAATCATTTTCTCTCTATCCAATAATTTAAATAACAATCATTTGAAGAACAATCATTTTCTCTCTATCCAATCATTTAAATAACAATCATTTGAAGAACAATCATTTTCTCTCTATCCAATCATTTAAATAACAATCATTTGAAGAACAATCATTTTCTCTCTATCCAATCATTTAAATAACAATCATTTGAAGAACAATCATTTTCTCTCTATCCAATCATTTTAATAACAATCATTTGAAGAACAATCATTTTCTCTCTATCCAATCATTTAAATAACAATCATTTGAAGAACAATAATTTTCTCTCTATCCAATCATTTAAATAACAATCATTTGAAGAACAATCATTTTCTCTCTATCCAATCATTTAAATAACAATCATTTGAAGAACAATCATTTTCTCTCTATCCAATCATTTAAATAACAATCATTTGAAGAACAATCATTTTCTCTCTATCCAATCATTTAAATAACAATCATTTGAAGAACAATCATTTTCTCTCTATTCAATCATTTAAATAACAATCATTTGAAGAACAATCATTTTCTCTCTATCCAATCATTTAAATAACAATCATTTGAAGAACAATCATTTTCTCTCTATCCAATCATTTAAATAACAATCATTTGAAGAACAATCATTTTCTCTCTATCCAATCATTTAAATAACAATCATTTGAAGAACAATCATTTTCTCTCTATCCAATCATTTAAATAACAATCATTTTCTCTCTATTCAATGATTTAAATAACAATCATTTGAAGAACAATCATTTTCTCTCTATCCAATCATTTAAATAACAATCATTTTCTTTCTATTCAATAATTTAAATAACAATCATTTGAAGAACAATCATTTTCTCTCTATCCAATCATTTAAATAACAATCATTTTCTTTCTATTCAATAATTTAAATAACAATCATTTGAAGAACAATCATTTTCTCTCTATCCAATCATTTTAATAACAATCATTTGACTAACAACCATTTTCTCTCTATCCAATCATTTAAATAACAATCATTTGAAGAACAACCATTTTCTTTCTATCCAATCATTTAAATAACAATCATTTGAAGAACAATCATTTTCTCTCTATCCAATCATTTAAATAACAATCATTTGAAGAACAATCATTTTCTCTCTATCCAATCATTTAAATAACAATCATTTGAAGAACAATCATTTTCTCTCTATCCAATCATTTAAATAACAATCATTTGAAGAACAATCATTTTCTCTCTATTCAATCATTTAAATAACAATCATTTGAAGAACAATCATTTTCTCTCTATCCAATCATTTAAATAACAATCATTTGAAGAACAATCATTTGAAGAACAATCATTTTCTCTCTATCCAATCATTTAAATAACAATCATTTGAAGAACAATCATTTTCTCTCTATCCAATCATTTTCATAACAATCATTTGAAGAACAACCATTTTCTCTCTATCCAATCATTTAAATAACAATCATTTGAAGAACAATCATTTTCTTTCTATCCAATCATTTAAATAACAATCATTTGAAGAACAATCACTTTCTCTCTATCCAATCATTTAAATAACAATCATTTGAAGAACAATCATTTAAATAACAATCATTTTCTCTCTATCCAATCATTTAAATAACAATCATTTGAAGAACAATCATTTTCTCTCTATCCAATCATTTAAATAACAATCATTTGAAGAACAATCATTTTCTCTCTATCCAATCATTTAAATAACAATCATTTGAAGAACAATCATTTTCTCTCTATCCAATCATTTAAATAACAATCATTTGAAGAACAATCATTTTCTCTCTATCCAATCATTTAAATAACAATCATTTGAAGAACAATCATTTTCTCTCTATCCAATCATTTAAATAACAATCATTTGAAGAACAATCATTTTCTCTCTATCCAATCATTTAAATAACAATCATTTGAAGAACAACCATTTTCTCTCTATTCAATCATTTAAATAACAATCATTTGAAGAACAATCATTTTCTCTCTATCCAATCATTTAAATAACAATCATTTGAAGAACAATCATTTTCTCTCTATCCAATCATTTAAATAACAATCATTTGAAGAACAATCATTTTCTCTCTATCCAATCATTTAAATAACAATCATTTGAAGAACAATCATTTTCTCTCTATCCAATCATTTAAATAACAATCATTTGAAGAACAATCATTTTCTCTCTATCCAATCATTTAAATAACAATCATTTGAAGAACAATCATTTTCTCTCTATCCAATCATTTAAATAACAATCATTTGAAGAACAATCATTTTCTCTCTATCCAATCATTTAAATAACAATCATTTGAAGAACAACCATTTTCTCTCTATTCAATCATTTAAATAACAATCATTTGAAGAACAATCATTTTCTCTCTATCCAATCATTTAAATAACAATCATTTGAAGAACAATCATTTTCTCTCTATCCAATCATTTAAATAACAATCATTTGAAGAACAATCATTTTCTCTCTATCCAATCATTTTAATAACAATCATTTGAAGAACAATCATTTTCTCTCTATCCAATCATTTAAATAACAATCATTTGAAGAACAATCATTTTCTCTCTATCCAATCATTTAAATAACAATCATTTGAAGAACAATCATTTTCTCTCTATCCAATCATTTAAATAACAATCATTTGAAGAACAATCATTTTCTCTCTATCCAATCATTTAAATAACAATCATTTGAAGAACAATCATTTTCTCTCTATCCAATCATTTAAATAACAATCATTTGAAGAACAATCATTTTCTCTCTATCCAATCATTTTAATAACAATCATTTGAAGAACAATCATTTTCTCTCTATCCAATCATTTAAATAACAATCATTTGAAGAACAATCATTTTCTCTCTATCCAATCATTTAAATAACAATCATTTGAAGAACAATCATTTTCTCTCTATCCAATCATTTAAATAACAATCATTTGAAGAACAATCATTTTCTCTCTATCCAATCATTTAAATAACAATCATTTGAAGAACAATCATTTTCTCTCTATCCAATCATTTAAATAACAATCATTTGAAGAACAATCATTTTCTCTCTATTCAATCATTTAAATAACAATCATTTGAAGAACAATCATTTTCTCTCTATCCAATCATTTAAATAACAATCATTTGAAGAACAATCATTTGAAGAACAATCATTTTCTCTCTATCCAATCATTTAAATAACAATCATTTGAAGAACAATCATTTTCTCTCTATCCAATCATTTTCATAACAATCATTTGAAGAACAACCATTTTCTCTCTATCCAATCATTTAAATAACAATCATTTGAAGAACAATCATTTTCTTTCTATCCAATCATTTAAATAACAATCATTTGAAGAACAATCACTTTCTCTCTATCCAATCATTTAAATAACAATCATTTGAAGAACAATCATTTAAATAACAATCATTTTCTCTCTATCCAATCATTTAAATAACAATCATTTGAAGAACAATCATTTTCTCTCTATCCAATCATTTAAATAACAATCATTTGAAGAACAATCATTTTCTCTCTATCCAATCATTTAAATAACAATCATTTGAAGAACAATCATTTTCTCTCTATCCAATCATTTAAATAACAATCATTTGAAGAACAATCATTTTCTCTCTATCCAATCATTTAAATAACAATCATTTGAAGAACAATCATTTTCTCTCTATCCAATCATTTAAATAACAATCATTTGAAGAACAATCATTTTCTCTCTATCCAATCATTTAAATAACAATCATTTGAAGAACAATCATTTTCTCTCTATCCAATCATTTAAATAACAATCATTTGAAGAACAATCATTTTCTCTCTATCCAATCATTTAAATAACAATCATTTGAAGAACAATCATTTTCTCTCTATCTAATCATTTAAATAACAATCATTTGAAGAACAACCATTTTCTCTCTATTCAATCATTTAAATAACAATCATTTGAAGAACAATCATTTTCTCTCAATCCAATCATTTAAATAACAATCATTTGAAGAACAATCATTTGAAGAACAATCATTTTCTCTCTATCCAATCATTTAAATAACAATCATTTGAAGAACAATCATTTTCTCTCTATCCAATCATTTTCATAACAATCATTTGAAGAACAACCATTTTCTCTCTATCCAATCATTTAAATAACAATCATTTGAAGAACAATCATTTTCTTTCTATCCAATCATTTAAATAACAATCATTTGAAGAACAATCACTTTCTCTCTATCCAATCATTTAAATAACAATCATTTGAAGAACAATCATTTAAATAACAATCATTTTCTCTCTATCCAATCATTTAAATAACAATCATTTGAAGAACAATCATTTTCTCTCTATCCAATCATTTAAATAACAATCATTTGAAGAACAATCATTTTCTCTCTATCCAATCATTTAAATAACAATCATTTGAAGAACAATCATTTTCTCTCTATCCAATCATTTAAATAACAATCATTTGAAGAACAATCATTTTCTCTCTATCCAATCATTTAAATAACAATCATTTGAAGAACAATCATTTTCTCTCTATCCAATCATTTAAATAACAATCATTTGAAGAACAATCATTTTCTCTCTATCCAATCATTTAAATAACAATCATTTGAAGAACAACCATTTTCTCTCTATTCAATCATTTAAATAACAATCATTTGAAGAACAATCATTTTCTCTCTATCCAATCATTTAAATAACAATCATTTGAAGAACAATCATTTTCTCTCTATCCAATCATTTAAATAACAATCATTTGAAGAACAATCATTTTCTCTCTATCCAATCATTTAAATAACAATCATTTGAAGAACAATCATTTTCTCTCTATCCAATCATTTAAATAACAATCATTTGAAGAACAATCATTTTCTCTCTATCCAATCATTTAAATAACAATCATTTGAAGAACAATCATTTTCTCTCTATCCAATCATTTAAATAACAATCATTTGAAGAACAATCATTTTCTCTCTATCCAATCATTTAAATAACAATCATTTGAAGAACAACCATTTTCTCTCTATTCAATCATTTAAATAACAATCATTTGAAGAACAATCATTTTCTCTCTATCCAATCATTTAAATAACAATCATTTGAAGAACAATCATTTTCTCTCTATCCAATCATTTAAATAACAATCATTTGAAGAACAATCATTTTCTCTCTATCCAATCATTTTAATAACAATCATTTGAAGAACAATAATTTTCTCTCTATCCAATCATTTAAATAACAATCATTTGAAGAACAATCATTTTCTCTCTATCCAATCATTTAAATAACAATCATTTGAAGAACAATCATTTTCTCTCTATCCAATCATTTAAATAACAATCATTTGAAGAACAATCATTTTCTCTCTATCCAATCATTTAAATAACAATCATTTGAAGAACAATCATTTTCTCTCTATCCAATCATTTAAATAACAATCATTTGAAGAACAATCATTTTCTCTCTATCCAATCATTTTAATAACAATCATTTGAAGATTAATCATTTTCTCTCTATCCAATCATTTAAATAACAATCATTTGAAGAACAATCATTTTCTCTCTATCCAATCATTTAAATAACAATCATTTGAAGAACAATCATTTTCTCTCTATCCAATCATTTAAATAACAATCATTTGAAGAACAATCATTTTCTCTCTATCCAATCATTTAAATAACAATCATTTGAAGAACAATCATTTTCTCTCTATCCAATCATTTAAATAACAATCATTTGAAGAACAATCATTTTCTCTCTATTCAATCATTTAAATAACAATCATTTGAAGAACAATCATTTTCTCTCTATCCAATCATTTAAATAACAATCATTTGAAGAACAATCATTTGAAGAACAATCATTTTCTCTCTATCCAATCATTTAAATAACAATCATTTGAAGAACAATCATTTTCTCTCTATCCAATCATTTTCATAACAATCATTTGAAGAACAACCATTTTCTCTCTATCCAATCATTTAAATAACAATCATTTGAAGAACAATCATTTTCTTTCTATCCAATCATTTAAATAACAATCATTTGAAGAACAATCACTTTCTCTCTATCCAATCATTTAAATAACAATCATTTGAAGAACAATCATTTAAATAACAATCATTTTCTCTCTATCCAATCATTTAAATAACAATCATTTGAAGAACAATCATTTTCTCTCTATCCAATCATTTAAATAACAATCATTTGAAGAACAATCATTTTCTCTCTATCCAATCATTTAAATAACAATCATTTGAAGAACAATCATTTTCTCTCTATCCAATCATTTAAATAACAATCATTTGAAGAACAATCATTTTCTCTCTATCCAATCATTTAAATAACAATCATTTGAAGAACAATCATTTTCTCTCTATCCAATCATTTAAATAACAATCATTTGAAGAACAATCATTTTCTCTCTATCCAATCATTTAAATAACAATCATTTGAAGAACAACCATTTTCTCTCTATTCAATCATTTAAATAACAATCATTTGAAGAACAATCATTTTCTCTCTATCCAATCATTTAAATAACAATCATTTGAAGAACAATCATTTTCTCTCTATCCAATCATTTAAATAACAATCATTTGAAGAACAATCATTTTCTCTCTATCCAATCATTTAAATAACAATCATTTGAAGAACAATCATTTTCTCTCTATCCAATCATTTAAATAACAATCATTTGAAGAACAATCATTTTCTCTCTATCCAATCATTTAAATAACAATCATTTGAAGAACAATCATTTTATCTCTATCCAATCATTTAAATAACAATCATTTGAAGAACAATCATTTTCTCTCTATCCAATCATTTAAATAACAATCATTTGAAGAACAACCATTTTCTCTCTATTCAATCATTTAAATAACAATCATTTGAAGAACAATCATTTTCTCTCTATCCAATCATTTAAATAACAATCATTTGAAGAACAATCATTTTCTCTCTATCCAATCATTTAAATAACAATCATTTGAAGAACAATCATTTTCTCTCTATCCAATCATTTTAATAACAATCATTTGAAGAACAATCATTTTCTCTCTATCCAATCATTTAAATAACAATCATTTGAAGAACAATCATTTTCTCTCTATCCAATCATTTAAATAACAATCATTTGAAGAACAATCATTTTCTCTCTATCCAATCATTTAAATAACAATCATTTGAAGAACAATCATTTTCTCTCTATCCAATCATTTAAATAACAATCATTTGAAGAACAATCATTTTCTCTCTATCCAATCATTTAAATAACAATCATTTGAAGAACAATCATTTTCTCTCTATCCAATCATTTTAATAACAATCATTTGAAGAACAATCATTTTCTCTCTATCCAATCATTTAAATAACAATCATTTGAAGAACAATCATTTTCTCTCTATCCAATCATTTAAATAACAATCATTTGAAGAACAATCATTTTCTCTCTATCCAATCATTTAAATAACAATCATTTGAAGAACAATCATTTTCTCTCTATCCAATCATTTAAATAACAATCATTTGAAGAACAATCATTTTCTCTCTATCCAATCATTTAAATAACAATCATTTGAAGAACAATCATTTTCTCTCTATTCAATCATTTAAATAACAATCATTTGAAGAACAATCATTTTCTCTCTATCCAATCATTTAAATAACAATCATTTGAAGAACAATCATTTTCTCTCTATCCAATCATTTAAATAACAATCATTTGAAGAACAATCATTTTCTCTCTATCCAATCATTTAAATAACAATCATTTGAAGAACAATCATTTTCTCTCTATCCAATCATTTAAATAACAATCATTTGAAGAACAATCATTTTCTCTCTATCCAATCATTTTAATAACAATCATTTGAAGAACAATCATTTTCTCTCTATCCAATCATTTAAATAACAATCATTTGAAGAACAATCATTTTCTCTCTATCCAATCATTTAAATAACAATCATTTGAAGAACAATCATTTTCTCTCTATCCAATCATTTAAATAACAATCATTTGAAGAACAATCATTTTCTCTCTATCCAATCATTTAAATAACAATCATTTGAAGAACAATCATTTTCTCTCTATCCAATCATTTAAATAACAATCATTTGAAGAACAATCATTTTAATAACAATCATTTGAAGAACAATCATTTTCTCTCTATCCAATCATTTAAATAACAATCATTTGAAGAACAATCATTTTCTCTCAATCCAATCATTTAAATAACAATCATTTGAAGAACAATCATTTTATCTCTATCCAATCATTTAAATAACAATCATTTGAAGAACAATCATTTTCTCTCTATCCAATCATTTAAATAACAATCATTTGAAGAACAATCATTTTCTCTCTATCCAATCATTTAAATAACAATCATTTGAAGAACAATCATTTTCTTTCTATTCAATCATTTAAATAACAATCATTTGAAGAACAATCATTTTCTCTCTATCCAATCATTTAAATAACAATCATTTGAAGAACAATCATTTTCTCTCTATCCAATCATTTAAATAACAATCATTTGAAGAACAATCATTTTCTCTCTATCCAATCATTTAAATAACAATCATTTGAAGAACAATCATTTTCTCTCTATCCAATCATTTAAATAACAATCATTTTCTCTCTATTCAATCATTTAAATAACAATCATTTGAAGAACAATCATTTTCTCTCTATCCAATCATTTAAATAACAATCATTTTCTTTCTATTCAATAATTTAAATAACAATCATTTGAAGAACAATCATTTTCTCTCTATCCAATCATTTAAATAACAATCATTTTCTTTCTATTCAATAATTTAAATAACAATCATTTGAAGAACAATCATTTTCTCTCTATCCAATCATTTTAATAACAATCATTTGAAGAACAACCATTTTCTCTCTATCCAATCATTTAAATAACAATCATTTGAAGAAAAATCATTTTCTTTCTATTCAATCATTTAAATAACAATCATTTGAAGAACAATCATTTTCTCTCTATCCAATCATTTAAATAACAATCATTTGAAGAACAATCATTTTCTCTCTATCCAATCATTTAAATAACAATCATTTGAAGAACAATCATTTTCTCTCTATCCAATCATTTAAATAACAATCATTTGAAGAACAATCATTTTCTCTCTATCCAATCATTTAAATAACAATCATTTTCTCTCTATTCAATCATTTAAATAACAATCATTTGAAGAACAATCATTTTCTCTCTATCCAATCATTTAAATAACAATCATTTTCTTTCTATTCAATAATTTAAATAACAATCATTTGAAGAACAATCATTTTCTCTCTATCCAATCATTTAAATAACAATCATTTTCTTTCTATTCAATAATTTAAATAACAATCATTTGAAGAACAATCATTTTCTCTCTATCCAATCATTTTAATAACAATCATTTGAAGAACAACCATTTTCTCTCTATCCAATCATTTAAATAACAATCATTTGAAGAACAACCATTTTCTTTCTATCCAATCATTTAAATAACAATCATTTGAAGAACAATCATTTTCTCTCTATCCAATCATTTAAATAACAATCATTTGAAGAACAATCATTTTCTCTCTATCCAATCATTTAAATAACAATCATTTGAAGAACAATCATTTTCTCTCTATCCAATCATTTAAATAACAATCATTTGAAGAACAATCATTTTCTCTCTATTCAATCATTTAAATAACAATCATTTGAAGAACAATCATTTGAAGAACAATCATTTTCTCTCTATCCAATCATTTAAATAACAATCATTTGAAGAACAATCATTTTCTCTCTATCCAATCATTTAAATAACAATCATTTGAAGAACAATCATTTGAAGAACAATCATTTTCTCTCTATCCAATCATTTAAATAACAATCATTTGAAGAACAATCATTTTCTCTCTATCCAATCATTTAAATAACAATCATTTGAAGAACAATCATTTTCTCTCTATCCAATCATTTAAATAACAATCATTTGAAGAACAATCATTTGAAGAACAATCATTTTCTCTCTATCCAATCATTTAAATAACAATCCATTGAAGAACAATCATTTTCTCTCTATCCAATTATTTTAATAACAATCATTTGAAGAACAACCATTTTCTCTCTATCCAATCATTTAAATAACAATCATTTGAAGAACAATCATTTTCTTTCTATCCAATCATTTAAATAACAATCATTTGAAGAACAATCACTTTCTCTCTATCCAATCATTTAAATAACAATCATTTGAAGAACAATCATTTAAATAACAATCATTTTCTCTCTATCCAATCATTTAAATAACAATCATTTGAAGAACAATCATTTTCTCTCTATCCAATCATTTAAATAACAATCATTTGAAGAACAATCATTTTCTCTCTATCCAATCATTTAAATAACAATCATTTGAAGAACAATCATTTTCTCTCTATCCAATCATTTAAATAACAATCATTTGAAGAACAATCATTTTCTCTCTATCCAATCATTTAAATAACAATCATTTGAAGAACAATCATTTTCTCTCTATCCAATCATTTAAATAACAATCATTTGAAGAACAATCATTTTCTCTCTATCCAATCATTTAAATAACAATCATTTGAAGAACAATCATTTTCTCTCTATCCAATCATTTAAATAACAATCATTTGAAGAACAATCATTTTCTCTCTATCCAATCATTTAAATAACAATCATTTGAAGAACAATCATTTGAAGAACAATCATTTTCTCTCTATCCAATCATTTAAATAACAATCATTTGAAGAACAATCATTTTCTCTCTATCCAATCATTTAAATAACAATCATTTGAAGAACAATCATTTGAAGAACAATCATTTGAAGAACAATCATTTTCTCTCTATCCAATCATTTAAATAACAATCATTTGAAGAACAATCATTTTCTCTCTATCCAATCATTTAAATAACAATCATTTGAAGAACAATCATTTTCTCTCTATCCAATCATTTAAATAACAATCATTTGAAGAACAATCATTTGAAGAACAATCATTTTCTCTCTATCCAATCATTTAAATAACAATCATTTGAAGAACAATCATTTGAAGAACAATCATTTTCTCTCTATCCAATCATTTAAATAACAATCATTTGAAGAACAATCATTTTCTCTCTATCCAATCATTTAAATAACAATCATTTGAAGAACAATCATTTTCTCTCTATCCAATCATTTAAATAACAATCATTTGAAGAACAATCATTTGAAGAACAATCATTTTCTCACTATCCAATCATTTAAATTACAATCATTTGAAGAACAATCATTTTCTCTCTATCCAATCATTTTAATAACAATCATTTGAAGAACAACCATTTTCTCTCTATCCAATCATTTAAATAACAATCATTTGAAGAACAATCATTTTCTTTCTATCCAATCATTTAAATAACAATCATTTGAAGAACAATCACTTTCTCTCTATCCAATCATTTAAATAACAATCATTTGAAGAACAATCATTTAAATAACAATCATTTTCTCTCTATCCAATCATTTAAATAACAATCATTTGAAGAACAATCATTTTCTCTCTATCCAATTATTTAAATAACAATCATATAAGAACAATCATTTTCTCTCTATCCAATCATTTAAATAACAATCATTTGAAGAACAATCATTTTCTCTCTATCCAATCATTTAAATAACAATCATTTGAAGAACAATCATTTTCTCTCTATCCAATCATTTAAATAACAATCATTTGAAGAACAATCATTTTCTCTCTATCCAATCATTTAAATAACAATCATTTGAAGAACAATCATTTTCTCTCTATCCAATCATTTAAATAACAATCATTTGAAGAACAATCATTTTCTCTCTATCCAATCATTTAAATAACAATCATTTGAAGAACAATCATTTTCTCTCTATTCAATCATTTAAATAACAATCATTTGAAGAACAATCATTTGAAGAACAATCATTTTCTCTCTATCCAATCATTTAAATAACAATCATTTGAAGAACAATCATTTTCTCTCTATCCAATCATTTAAATAACAATCATTTGAAGAACAATCATTTGAAGAACAATCATTTTCTCTCTATCCAATCATTTAAATAACAATCATTTGAAGAACAATCATTTTCTCTCTATCCAATCATTTAAATAACAATCATTTGAAGAACAATCATTTTCTCTCTATCCAATCATTTAAATAACAATCATTTGAAGAACAATCATTTGAAGAACAATCATTTTCTCTCTATCCAATCATTTAAATAACAATCATTTGAAGAACAATCATTTTCTCTCTATCCAATTATTTTAATAACAATCATTTGAAGAACAACCATTTTCTCTCTATCCAATCATTTAAATAACAATCATTTGAAGAACAATCATTTTCTTTCTATCCAATCATTTAAATAACAATCATTTGAAGAACAATCACTTTCTCTCTATCCAATCATTTAAATAACAATCATTTGAAGAACAATCATTTAAATAACAATCATTTTCTCTCTATCCAATCATTTAAATAACAATCATTTGAAGAACAATCATTTTCTCTCTATCCAATCATTTAAATAACAATCATTTGAAGAACAATCATTTTCTCTCTATCCAATCATTTAAATAACAATCATTTGAAGAACAATCATTTTCTCTCTATCCAATCATTTAAATAACAATCATTTGAAGAACAATCATTTTCTCTCTATCCAATCATTTAAATAACAATCATTTGAAGAACAATCATTTTCTCTCTATCCAATCATTTAAATAACAATCATTTGAAGAACAATCATTTTCTCTCTATCCAATCATTTAAATAACAATCATTTGAAGAACAATCATTTGAAGAACAATCATTTTCTCTCTATCCAATCATTTAAATAACAATCATTTGAAGAACAATCATTTTCTCTCTATCCAATCATTTAAATAACAATCATTTGAAGAACAATCATTTGAAGAACAATCATTTTCTCTCTATCCAATCATTTAAATAACAATCATTTGAAGAACAATCATTTTCTCTCTATCCAATCATTTAAATAACAATCATTTGAAGAACAATCATTTTCTCTCTATCCAATCATTTAAATAACAATCATTTGAAGAACAATCATTTGAAGAACAATCATTTTCTCTCTATCCAATCATTTAAATAACAATCATTTGAAGAACAATCATTTGAAGAACAATCATTTTCTCTCTATCCAATCATTTAAATAACAATCATTTGAAGAACAATCATTTTCTCTCTATCCAATCATTTTAATAACAATCATTTGAAGAACAACCATTTTCTCTCTATCCAATCATTTAAATAACAATCATTTGAAGAACAATCATTTTCTTTCTATCCAATCATTTAAATAACAATCATTTGAAGAACAATCACTTTCTCTCTATCCAATCATTTAAATAACAATCATTTGAAGAACAATCATTTAAATAACAATCATTTTCTCTCTATCCAATCATTTAAATAACAATCATTTGAAGAACAATCATTTTCTCTCTATCCAATCATTTAAATAACAATCATTTGAAGAACAATCATTTTCTCTCTATCCAATCATTTAAATAACAATCATTTGAAGAACAATCATTTTCTCTCTATCCAATCATTTAAATAACAATCATTTGAAGAACAATCATTTTCTCTCTATCCAATCATTTAAATAACAATCATTTGAAGAACAATCATTTTCTCTCTATCCAATCATTTAAATAACAATCATTTGAAGAACAATCATTTTCTCTCTATCCAATCATTTAAATAACAATCATTTGAAGAACAATCATTTTCTCTCTATCCAATCATTTAAATAACAATCATTTGAAGAACAATCATTTTCTCTCTATCCAATCATTTAAATAACAATCATTTGAAGAACAATCATTTTCTCTCTATCCAATCATTTAAATAACAATCATTTGAAGAACAATCATTTTCTCTCTATCCAATCATTTGAATAACAATCATTTGAAGAACAATCATTTTCTCTCTATCCAATCATTTGAATAACAATCATTTGAAGAACAATCATTTTCTCTCTATTCAAATTGAAATCATTTTAAAACACTTTGTCTTTTCAGAACATTGAATACAAGATGGAAAAAAGAGCAAATTTGCACAATTTTCTTTTTTCAATTAAAGCTAAGCAGAAAAGCTGCTGAAACTGCTTCTGATATCAATGAAGCGTTTGGCTCAGGAACCACTACTGAATGCACAACACAATGGTTGTTTCATGACGTGAGTCGTGAAAATAATGAGCATAGTGGTTGGCCATCAATAAAAAGCCAATCCATGCACAACCGTCTGAAAACTTGTTTCGGAATTAAGCGTAATATATATGATGTCCAATCACTTGAGAGAGATTGTAAAAACAAAAATCTTGATAAATGGGTGCATCACGAATTGAAGCAAAAGAAACGTTGTCATGAAGTGTTATGTTCCCATCTTTTACACAAGAACAACCTGTTTCTTGGCCAAGTTGTGACTGTCTCTGAAAATTGGGTTCTTTATGACAACTCGCGATGCTTTGCTCAGTGGTTACAGTCTGACAAAGCTCAACAACGTTTCTTAAAACCATTGTTGCACAAAAAAAAAGGTCACGCTTTTTGTTGGTCTGCAACCGATCTTAGTCATTAGTTTTTGGAATGCAGGCGAAACCATTACAGTGGAGAAATAATGTAAACAAATGAATGAAACGTATCAGAAACGTCATTTACATCCATCTTTACTTCTCCTCCACGACGACAATACCTGACTACATGTTGCTAAACCAAACCTGCAGAAGTTGAACGAATTAGGATCCGAAATTCTGCCTCATATGCGATATATTCCAGACTTCTCACCTACCGACTAACACTTTTTCAAGCATCTTGACAACCCTAACCCTGACAACTGTCTGCATAAGAAAGGCTTCAAGAAACCTATACGATATCAAAAGCACCTTCAGCAACTTCATCGCCACCAGAATGCAAGATTTTTACACTCTTGGCATAAATATACTTCTTTTGCGTTGGCAAAATGTATTGATTTCATTATTAGCAGTAACATACATAATGAGCGCAGATCTTGCAGTCTGTGGGGAAAATGGCTAACTTTTTTTTTTTTTACAAAGTGGTCACCACTTATCAAGGCCCGGAAGCCACTCAGGGATAAGGGTTATTGTAAGTACAGTACGTTAGTGTGGAGATTTAATGAGCCTAACTGTACAAACGTCTTCATGTCTGTCTGTCTGTCCTGTGAGTCGCGCGCATCAAGAAAGAAAGAAAAAGTCCATCATGGCGGCCGTGATGTTTTGTAGTGAACGAAGTCTCGCGAGATCACGTGTGCATGCCTTATAAAAACAGGTCACTTGTCGGTGGGAAAGGATGGAGAAATCATTTGACGTTTGAGAAGCGGCAAAATCAGTTGGGAGAATTTGTGTGTAGTGATTTTTGCCAGTTGATCGACCTCAGTTCCACCTTGTTTTTTTTTATCTGCTAGCTTATATGTCTTTTTGCTGTTTGTCATTCGATGTGTATATCAGATAGGAGGCTATTTGAGAATACCAGGTACCATATATGAGCAGATACTGAAAAAATCCTTGTGAAGTAGCTGCAGAAATGTTACATTACCAAAACGTGTGAATTTAATATTACCTAGAATGTTCCTCTATTAGGGGAAGATAGCTTGATCAGGATTTTCTTGAAATGTTTGAACCACATACATTGCGGGGAAAAAGTTTCTTCTTAAAATTTTCTTTAAGATCCACATGTTTTTCTTCATGATTAAAATTCATATCAAAAAATGGATGGTCACATTCAATGCTGCTAAGACTAAACTTGTTTCCTTCAATAATTACAAGAAATCTTCTCTACCACCAATAGCAATGGCCACAGACTCTTTATCTAAAAGTACATCTTTTAAACTTCTCGGCCTAACGTTCACAGGAAACATGAGTTGGAACAATTACATTGAGAACATTGCCAGGACTGCTGTGAAGAAGGTAGGTTCTCTATACCGTGCTAGAAAGCTACTAATGCCCGAAAGTATCCTATACCTCTAGGAGGACACCATTCGCCCATGCATGGGGTATTGTTGTCACGTTTGGTCTGGTGCATCTGCTATTAGTCTCTCACTCCTAGACACGGTTCAAAAGAGAGTCGCCAACCTGATAGGCCCTGAACTGGCATCTAAGCTTCAGCCTGTCCCATGAACGAAATGTTGCATCCCTCTGCCTGTTCTACAAGTACTTTAACAGTGAATGCTCTGACGAACTGCAAGCACTTGTACTCCCTCGAGTTCTCAGAAATCAAGGGGCCCGTTACCTGTTATACAGATGTTCCATTAAAGTTCTTTATTTCTCAAACACTGAATTTTTTATTTTATTGTTTTTACATAGGAGTCACCACTTATCAAGGTCCAGAGGCCACTCGAGGATAAGGGTTAAAGAGTGTACAGTAGTCAATGGGACAATATCATTAATCGTTAGTAGTGTAAATTTGGTAAATTGGATAACTTAAGAGGAACGGTTAATACAGTTAGTAAAGAGATTGAGAACGTAATCTTCCTCTCCCCAATTAACCATTTTCATACGTTGTAGTATATCTTTTATTTTGGTCTCTTGGTCTTACTGGATTCCAGGACAAGAATTTATCTAGTCTGGTGTAGTATCCAGCTTTGTGCTATTACTTGAGGTAACATCACTTGGAGAAGGTGCACCATTTCTTGTAAAAGCTAATGTGGGTTAGCCATAGAAAGGAGATCTTATTTGGGCTGCGAATACTATGTATTCCTCGTAAAAGCTAATGTGCATAAGCCACGGAAAGTTAGTAAAGAAATTGAGAACAATTTTTCTTAATCCAATTAACCACTTATGTTTTAGATTATATTTCGTTTTAGTTTCTTGGTCTTACTTGATTCCAAGACAAGAATTTATCTAGTCTGGTGGAGTATCCAGCTTTGTGCTATTACTTGAGATAACATCACTTGAAGAAGGTGCACCATTCCTCGTAAAAGCTAATGTGCATAAGCCATGGAAAGGTCTAAATATTTGGTCAGGGTTTACTTCTAAGCAAAAGTATTCTCATGCAAGGTTGTTCTGAGAAACCCTTGTACAGAGAGACCTTAGACGCTCGAGGATAGTGTCTAGTAGGCATTTCACTTTTGTTTATTTTACTTTAGTAAGTTTTAAGAGATCAAGGGACTCCCTCCTGGAGCTAACACTTGATTCTGTTATGATTTAAATTTATATCCGAGGGCTCTTTTAAGAATAGATGCTGTTCCCTTTATGGCTGCTATTTGTATTTCATTACAGCTTGGTCTTCCAGGGATTGCTTCTAAGTATTTACGAAGATTAGTTTTTATTAAACCAGTTTCTCCTATCACAACTGGTATAATGATTATTTCTTTCAGAGACCATGTCGTTTTTAGATCATTTTTTAGGTTCTGATATTTTGTTATTTTTTCCCGTTCAGCTCTATTAAGGCCAAAATTATTTGAGACTGTGACATAACTAATGAGCAGTTCTTTTAGGCTGGTTCCATATTACTATATCTGGTTTGATGGCCTTGTCTTTTATGTATCTGCCCGCCTGTATGTCTTTGTTATAGAACACGGTCACTTTTCCATTTGATGTTATCGGTGATGGTTCATGTTCCCAGATGGTCGTCAGATCTTTCAATGAAGGTATTTATTTGTTATCACCATTTAATATTTAGTTCGTATTTGCCAAAAAATGTTGAGCCACAAGTTTCACAGGTGATAGGTTTTTACATGATACGCACATATAAATTTTTAGACATGAGTTTCTTAAAAATGCTCAGCTACACACCTTGCCATAAAAATGATTTTTCACGAGTGTTTTTGCAGGTGGATTTTTAAAGCAGAGCTGTTTGAAAATGCAGCCGTACACATATCACAACCGTATGGTTTTTCACCTGTGTGTGTTCGCAAATGGATTATTAAGTGAATGTTTTGTGCAAATGCAGAGCCACACACCTTGCAATCATATGGCTTTTCACCAGTGTGTTTTCGCAGGTGGATTTTTAAAGCATGGCTAGTTGAGAATGCAGATCCACATGTTTCACAATGATATGGTTTTTCACCTGTGTGTGTTCGCAGGTGGACTTTTAGAGCTGAGATATGTGAAAACGTAGAACAACACACCTTGCAATCATATGGCTTTTCACCAGTGTGCTTTCGCAGATGAACTGTTAAAGCAAACTTGCTTTTAAGCGTTGCTCTGCACACTTCACAAGTGTAAGTTCTCATTTCATTCTGCTTTTCATCAGAGTGTCTAATCATGTGTCTTTTTAAACCAGAGGTTTTTGCAAAAGCTGAGCCACACACTTCACAAACATATGGTTTTTCTCCTGTGTGTCTGCGTTGGTGAGTTTTTAAATTGATCTTATTCGCAAATGCTACACCACACACTCCACAAGCGTATGGCTTTTCATCAGTGTGTACACGCATGTGTCGTTTTAAATCAGAGCTTTTTATGAAAGCCGAGGAACATAACTCACAAGCATAAGGTTTTTCTCCAGTGTGTATTCGCATGTGGGTTTTTAAATTAAACTTTTGTGAAAATGCTGCACAACATATTTCACAGACATAAGGTTTTTTGCCAGTGTGTATTCGCTGGTGAGTTTTTAAATTAGAACTGTTAGAAAATATTGAACCACACGTTTTACAAGCTAAAGGATTTTCACTCTTTTGTTCCATCTTTGTCGAATCAATTTTTTATATTCAGTTAAAGGAGAGGGAGAGTGGGAATAAAAAAACATAAAGGAAAAACGAGACTTGAAGAGAGAGAGAGAGAGAGGGGTGATGAAATGTCATGAGAAGGAAAGAAAAAATAGGTTTGCGAAAATAACACTTAATCTCTTTATGAGATAAATAAATATCTAAATTTCTGTTTTGTGTTATTTTACTTCTATAATTTTTATAAATCAAGTATCCTCATACCAGATTATCTTGAAAAATCCTTGTACAAATAAACTACAAATACTCGAGATGTCTTGTTTTATTTTACTTTAGTGAAAGTTCTTGATGAGATATTTTAATATTCTATAATTTTATAAATCAATTATCCTCATACCACCCTTACAAATCCTTAAAATTAATTTTCTTTTATAAATCAAGGTGTTCCTTTGAGAAACTAACACTTAATCTCTTTATGAGATAAATAAATAAATATCTAAATTTCTGTTTTATTTTAATTCAGTCAAAGTTCTTGATGAGATATGTAGATGTTCTCTAATTTTTACAAATCAAGTATATTCCTACAAGATTATCCTTAAAAATCTAAATAAACTAACGATTTTCACTCTTTTGTTCTATCTTACTCCAAGTCCATTTTTTAATTCTCATAAATCAAGCTGCTCTTTTGTGAAACACTTTATCTCTTTATGACATGTGTTTTGTTTGATTTTACTTCAGACAAAGTTCTCAGAAATCAGAAGACCATTCATGAGATTAACAATTGATGGGAGATGTAGATAATTTTTATAAATCAAGTATCCTCGTACCAGATTATCCTTGTACAAATAAACTAAAGATTTTCACTCTTTTCCTCCATCTTTTTAATTCTCATAAATCAAGCTGCTCTTTTGTGCAACTAATAATTTATCTCTCTATGACATATATATTTTGTTTGATTTTACTTCATGATTATTTGTTGGTGTTACTCGATTTAAGGACAAGAATTCATCTAGTCTGGTTGAGTATCCAACTAATGTTGTTTACTTTAGGTAACATAAATGGGAGAAGAGGAGTCATCTCTTAAATGTTGAGAGAATCTGATGTGGCCATTGAATACTATATTATTTGGAATATTTGGTTTTCTGTTAGATGGAATTAAGGGCAATTATGAGATACACAGGTATTTGAATCTCTGTTTTATTTTTTTACTTCAAACATCAAAGGTGGTCTATTCATGAGAATTACACTTCCAATAGTCTGGTTGAGTATGCAGCTAAGTGCTGTTACTTAAGAGTAGAAGAAGAGTAACTGCTTGAATGTTGAGAGAACTTTATATGGTCTTTTGAATTTTTGGAATTGTTATTTTGAATATTTGGTTTTCTTGTAGATTGATTTAAGGGCAAGAATTCATCTAGTCTGGTTGAGTATCCAGCTCTGTGCTGTAGATGGAAGTATCTTCATGTCAGGTTTTCTAACAAACTGAAAATGTGGATCCCACCATTTGATGAGTGTTGTTTAGGACGTAATTTGAAGTCAGGAATATTATGTGAATGTAGATTATTGAACATATTTTATGAGAACATTTTTCCTGTGTGCATTTTCGCATTAGTAGGTAATTCAAACCGTATTCATGTCAGAGTGCTGTAATATGAAAACACTTTACAAAATTATTTCAGTTATCAGTGTATTGAAAATATTACAAGAATGTAGAATATTTAACAAGTTTTACAAGATTTTAATATGATATTTTTTATAGGACTTTTAAGGAAGTATTTATCTAGTCTTGTGGAGTATCAAATTAACTGCTGTTACTTGAGGTAACATGAATGGGAGAAGATCTACCGTCTCGCATGAGTCAGTATATCAATGTGTTGAGAGAATCTGATGTGAGCTTTGAAAACTTTGTTATTTTGAATACTTGGTCAGGGTTTTCTTGAATATGCAAGTACCTTCATGTCACGTTTTCCTAACAAACCTTTGCACAAATAGACCAAAGACATTGAACAATGATGTCTTGTGGGTAATTCAAATTGTATGTATTCGTCCAGGATTTGTAATATGAAAAAATGTAGATTTAAAAAGTGTTGAGTGTTGTTTCAGTTATTTGTAGAATAGTACGAGAATGTGGAATATTCAAGAAATTTTGCAAGAAATATTTTCTTGTATGCATTTGAATTTGATTTTGAATGTGGAATATTATGGGAAGGGGGAATATTTTTACAAATTTTCTAAGAAAATATTTTGTGTGCAATTTTATAAGAATTTTCAATGAGGAAAATTACACAAAGTACACATTTATAGGGAAATCATTTTTTTGTTTGTAGATTCCAAAAGTGTTGGGTGTTGTTTCAGTTCTATGTAGAATATTCAAGAAATCTTACAAGAAAATACTTTCCTGTGTTGATTTCAATGTGGATGTGGAATTTTAAATGTGGAATTTTAAATGTGGAATTTTAAATGTGGAATTTTAAATGTGGAATTTTAAATGTGGAATTTTAAATGTGGAATTTTATAAGAGACTATTTCCCTTTCTTTTTTATTTCCATCAGTTTGTTCAAGCTGGGAGATGGAAGCTTCTGCTTGATGCCAAGCATTCGTCCATTAAATCAGATATTCCAACCGAGAGATCTTTTTAGTATTCTGAGTATCCCTTTAAGTGCAATTGATTAAATTTCTCTTGCACTTGATTCACCGGGTATATTTGCCAGATACTTTTTGAAATTCCTTTCAAAATTCCATTTCTTTTCCATTGTATCTTGAACCTGTAAATAAAGGAAGGTGCTTATTTAGAATTGCACTTATTTTGAAAAGAAAAATAAAGAAAAAGCAGAAAAGTCTTTATGATGTATGGACCAGTCATAGAACGGAGACATCATATTCTAAAAATCATGTAATTTTATCAAGTATTCTTTTAAGTAAGAAAATAAAATAAAATTTTATGACGTGCTCAACGCAAGAGAAACCAGTTGGAATATTTGATTGAATTCAAAGGCAGACAATTCAGAAGAGCAGATAACTCAATTTGACTATTTTCTTTTCTTTTCTTTTCAATAGGAAGACAATATAAGCATACAACAACAAAACAGTTAAACAAATAAAATATACAAAATAAAACATTTACATAATCATAAGAGTGGAAGAAAATCTACCATCTCTTGTATGAGTCAGTTGGTTGGTTGTTTTTGTTTTATGGCATATCAACCCTTTTCAGGTTATTTAATGCCGAATCCAAAGATTTTGAAGAAAAATTTTTTTTAATAGAATATATTTGTTGTTTTCACGTCGGTTTCTATTTAACCCATAGTTGGGATCCTAACAGGTACTACCACTCCGGGTCAGAGTGGACCTGGGAGCAATGGTAATTAAAGGGTGGCTCCACACTCCCCAAAGCCCACAAGCTGGGACCTCACCACTGGATATAGTTTAAGGTCATATCCAGGACCCCATAGTTGGGACCCTAACAGGTACTACCACTCCGGGTCAGAGTGGACCTGAGAGCAATGGTAATTAAAGGGTGGCTCCACACTCCCCAAAGCCCACAAGCTGGGGCCTAACCAGTGGATATAGTTTAAGATCATATCCAGGACCCCCATTGAGAGACTTTTACCCTCTGCAGAGGGGCAGTCGGCGTATTCTAATGCCCCACCGACAGGGCCGGTATTAGTCAGTATATAAATGTGTTGAGAGATTCAAAAAGTGTTGGATGTTGTTTCAGTTATATGTAGAATAGTACGAGACTTTCTCGTATGACTCAGTATATAGTCATATTGAGAGAATCTGATGTGGGCTTTGAATTCTTTGTTATTTTGAATATTTGGTCAGGGTTTTCTTGTATATGCAAGTACCTTCATGTCAGGGTTTCCTAACAAACCTTTGTACAAAGCGACCAAAGACATTCGAGAGTGATTTCTTGTGGGTAATTCAGATTGTATTGTTGGGAGAATCTGATTGCAAGAAAATATTTCCTTTTTCCTTATTTTCTTATCAGTTTGTTCAAGCTATGGATGGAGCATCCTACTGGATGCCAAACATTCACCTGCTAACTCAGCTATTCCAACCAAGAGATCTTTTTAAAGTTCTGACCATCTCTTTAAGTCGAATTGTTTGAATCTTTCTTGAACTGCTGTTACTGGAGGTAACATGTGTGGGAGAAGATTACCATCTCTTGTATAGAGAATCTTATGTGGGCTTTGAATTCTTTGTTATTTCGAATATTTTGTCGATTCAAAAAGTGTTGGATGCTGTTTCAGTTATATGTAGAATAGTACGAGACTTTCTCGGATGACTCAGTATATAGACATGCTGAGAGAATCTGATGTGAGCTTTGAATTCTTTGTTATTTTGAATATTTGGTCAGGGTTTTCTTGTATATGCAAGTACCTTCATGTCAAGTTTTCTTGTAACAAACCTTTGTACAAATAGATTAAAGACATTCAAGAATGATTTCTTGTGGGTAATTCAGATTGTATGTATTCGTCTGGGATTTGTAATATGAAAAAATGTAGATTCAAAAAGTGTTCAGTGCTGTTTTAGTCATATGTAGAATAGTACGAGAATGCGAAATATTCAAGAAATTTTGCAGTAAAATATTTTTTATTTTAATTTTCTTATTAGTTTGTCCAAGCTATGGATGGAGCATCCTACTGGATGCCAAACATTTACCTGCTAACTCAGGCATTCCAACCGAGAGATCTTTTTAAGATTCTGCCCATCCCTTTAAGTTCAATTTTTTTTTTATCTCTCTTGCATTTGTGGATATTTGCCATATAGTTTTTGAGCTTCTTTCTCACGAGTACAGTTGTTTCTATAATGTTTGCACGCGATTTTAAATGTGGAATATTACAAAAATATTTCCTGTGTGCATTAAAAGCATATGACAGCAAAACAGTTAAACAAATAAAATATGCAAAATAAAACATATTATATAAGATGAAATTAATTGCTGCTAAAAAATATGTAATTGCTAAAACTTTTTAGTTAATACAGAAACTTCTTTATGATGGACATACTGGTCATGGAACAGAGACAGCATCAGTAATTCCCCCCACTCTTTATCTGTGCCTAAACCTAAACGTAGATTCCATGAACAAAGCTTCTTTCTTAGAACTGCACGCCTGTAGAACTGTCTTCCGTTTTCCTGCTTTCCAGCTGACTACAATATGGTTGTCTTCAAGTCCAATATAAACAAGTTCTTGATAAGCCATTCACCTTAAGTTAACAAATTTACTGAATTTCTATTACTGACAATTACTATATTGTCCAACTGACTACTTTACACTCTTTAACCCTTATCCACGAGTGGCCTCTGGGCCTTGATAAGTGGTGATGCCTATGTAAAAAAAAATCTATAAATCGATTAATTATTCATGTATAAAAAAATTATTTGCCGTCCTCACTGTAAGAGAAACCAGTTGCAATATTTGATTGAATTCAAAGGTAGACAACTAGGAGGGGCCAACAACTCAATTTGGCTACTTTCGTTTCTTTTCAATTGGAAAGACATCATAAACGTGCAATATAAAATGAAATAAATAATCATAATGTGAAAACCGTGAAAGTTTTAAACCAAAATAAAAGATACAAAACAAGATATTTGTAGAATGGTCATTTAATGTAATTATAAAACAAAATACCTCTCCAGGATCAATGGCTACAGAGAGTGGTAGCAAAAAATCGTTCCTTAATGAGAATTTAGCCAAATACGTATGTGCAAAAAACGTTCTTTCTTGAATTAATTTAAATATAAAAACAAACGACCTAAATTCGCTCATGCGATCATAGACCAGTCATTATAGTGGCAACGTTGTTATCTTAAGATTGCACTTTGAGCCGAAATATCAGATATATTACCTCACCACACCCGGGCAACACTGGTACCCCCGCTAGTATAATATAAAACAAAATAAAAATTTATTAGCAAAATTTGATTTGAAAAGCATGAAAGGTTTTAATTTCATTCCTTTTTAAAAGAAATAATATATACAAAACAAGACATTTATAGGAAGGTCCGTTTATGTAATTATAAAATATAATTAGAACAAACTTCTCCATCAATAGCTGCTAAAAATATTTAATCGCTAAAATATTTAAATTTGATTTTCTTAAATAAAAAATAGTTGATCAATTTTCATGATTTTTTACTATAACATGTTTATTTTGTGACATATAGATATACCATAAAGGTTTTTAATTAATAAATAAAAGCACACAAAGATTTAATACAATTTACCATATCTATAATATAAAGCTGAATCTGAATGTCTGTGTGTATCTATGTGTGTGTGTGTGTGTGTGTGTGTGTGTGTGTGTGTGTGTGTGTGTGTGTGTGTGTGTGTGGTCATGAATAGGCTCCTATATGGTGGATTATTTTAAAAAACTGATTACATATAATTATAGAAGATGTATCGAGACACAGGAATGGGTATGTTTGATCTGCCAGAATGGTGGTTCATTAAAATTGGGGGGTCTGCATTTGCACCTGTTCCACAAAGTATGGAAATAAAAAATTTAAAAATTAAAAAAAAAGTTTACAAGTGTTTTTGATATAGATGCACATAATAATACTTTGATAAGTATGTTTCAACTTAAATAAGGATGGTACATAGTATAGTACATCTTCTATCATTATATGGGATCAGTTTTCTATAATAGTCAACTATATAGAAGCCTATTCATGACCAGACACACACACAGACGTTCAGCTTTATATTATAGATATATAAGATATATATTATACATACATATAGTATACATTATACATACATATTACTGAATTAAATTCCAAATTTTCATTTATATATATATATATATATATATATATATATATATATATATATATATATATAAAATAAAAATTACAATTAAATTTACCAAAATGATCCAAGATGGTAAAACTAAAGTATATTATAAATATTAAAGAATTAATATTTATAAAGTAATCTCAACCAGATGTAAAAGCTCGATAAAACCAAATAGGAGATAGAGCTTATAATAAGAGCAAATAGTTAATAAAACATGTTAAAAAACACTTTGAAAAGGAGTTTAAAACATATTTAATCTGAAAAGAAAACACTTGATAAGTGGATAGTCCTTAATCTGTGGAGTTTCGAAGAAATACTTTCCATTTCATCAGAGAGTAGGAATTAGCAAAATGCGGGATCGGATTTTGCATACAAAAGTATTTGATGAAACTACAAGTAAGTCAAAGATCTTACTTGATAACAAAAAGTGAAGCAGAGAGAATATGGTGAAGAAAAAGGTGATTACACGTGAATTGATAGTCTGGTGAAAGGTAAATAATCCAATGACGGTAAAATCCAAAAATATAACTCCAAGAAAGTTAATTGAGTTTCCATTTGCACAAGTAAAATCCAAGGAAATCACGTAATTGGAAGACGGTTCAAAATAATCCAAAAGGCCGAAATCCATGGAATAATTCACAAATATGTACAAAGAAAAGAAAAGAGGAAAATTCCAATAATATTAATAAAAGAAAAATAAGATATGCTTTTCACACGACTGCCGAGACATAATAAGAAAGATCAGGGAAGAAGAGGAAAAAAAATTAAATGGTGGTAGAATTAAATATAAGATAGAAAAGCAAATGTCAAAATGACCCAGACAAAAAGGATGTTAAAAGGCACGAAAACAATATAGGGCAAAAAAATAGGTCAACTGAAATGTACAGGTTATTACTTAAGAAAATGTCAGCAAGAGTTGTTAAAAGACACTAAATGGAAAACATAAATTAATAAATAAATAAAAAATGAATAATAAATAATAAAATATAATATTAAAAAAAATGTAAGGGGAGAGGATGGCCAGTATCTGCAAATTCAGGATTTTGGATTTTACCGTCATTGGATTATTTACCTTTCACCAGACTATCAATTCACGTGTAATCACTTTTTTCTTCACCATATTCCCTCTGCTTCACTTTTTGTTATCAAGTAAGATCTTTGACTTACTTGTTGTTTCATCAAATACTTTTGCATGCAAAATCCGATCCTGCATTTTGCTAATTCCTACCCTCTGATGAGAAGAAGGAAAGTATTTCTTCGAAACTCTGGGGATTAAGGACTATCCACTTATCAAGTGTTCCTTTTCAAATTAAATATGTTTTTAACTCTTTTTCAAAGTGTTTTTAACATGTTTTATTAAATATTTGCTCTTATATATATATATATATATATATATATATATATATATATATATATATATATATATATATATACCGATTCCTTCTTTCAGTCTTTAGTTTATTGCTAATCGACGGAGCTGACCAGGCACTTTTTCATAACTTTTTACACCTGAACCAACTCGGATAATCCAAAAGTAGAAATAATAATGACAAATTACAATTTAAATAAAATAAACATAAAATATGTATGTAGGTAGATAATTATACTAGACATTACATTTATAATCTCACTCTCCCGACAAAAAAAAAAAAATGAACGAAAATTATCTGGCATTTTTTTTTTACTCCATGGTCAAATGGATAAGTTGAAGATCTTGGCTAAAAGATATTCTCAAGTTGTAACATAGTGCAAACGGCTATATGCAAATACTGAGCTGTGAGCAAAATGAAGTCACGGTAAGGAAAAAGAAGATGATAAAAAAGGGTGAGAGAGCACGTTCGAGAAGACAATCATGTTAGCAAAATAGATAAGATTCAAGAGCACAGTGAGAGACGTCACAGCCATGACCAGAAGTAATGCATGGCAGGAGAATGAGAAAATAAATGTTGTTGTACAACAAAAAAAGCGAGTTTAAGTTCTTTTCTATTCTTTGTCTACTTTGTGACTGAGGCTACAGCGTGTTGGGTAATGTTACAAAGTGAATTCTATCTAGAGGTAGTGAGTTCAATCTCTGATGAAGGAAGTTAACAACAAAATTGACTGATACCAGACTTGAACTTGAGTCATGCATCGATTAATGATAAAACATGTTCTTTTTTTAATAACTGATTGTGTATTCGATATTAGACAGCTGTGCAGGAAATCATGTGGTAAAGGGTTGTTCAACATTTAATCATACCTCTCCTGAATCGGCTTGAGTGTAGTGGCAAGAAGTCCAGAACACCTGGAAACAATGCTCAGATAAGTGTAGAGCACATACAGCATCTTGCTTGTTTATTCTATATTTATATAGTATGATATATATATATATATATATATATATATATATATATATATATATATATATATATATATATACATAAAATTTTATGTATGTGATTTTTTGGTAAAAACTCTCAGAATAAGAATATATTAAAGAATAAAAAAATAAATAGAATACATAAAATGTACAATATAATTTTCAGAATATGTATATATATATATATATATATATATTGTGACTATTCGCTCATGCATGGAGTATTGTATTGGTGCATCTGTCACTAGTCTCTTGCTCTTAGGCAGGGTCCAAAAAGACTTAAACCTAATAGGGTGACATTATCAACCAAACTCCAACCTGTGTCCCATCACCAAAATGTTGCATCCCTGTCATTAAAACAAGCATTTTAATGGAATGTACCCCAATAAATTAAAAGCATTCGTATCCTCTCGATCTACATACCTCTGACTAACCTGACACGCAGCAAAATCCTATGCCTAGATATGCGTTCGTAAATGCTGGAAAGCTTTTTATGTAAATAGTTTCTTTTATGTAAATAGTTTCTTCTCTCATACTGTTTAATTTGGAATTCCCTAATTACCAGTGATAAAAACAATATACTAAAACTAATTACCAGTTATAAAAACAATATACAAAACTAATTACCAGTCATAAAAACAATATACAAAACTAATTACCAGTCATAAAAACAATATACTAAAACTAATTACCAGTCATAAAAAACAAGCAGATCTTCCTATTCCTCCACCGATTGGTATGATGTTTTACAAGAATGGTGACCTAATGAATATTTCTCATATATTATAAAGATTTTTCTGTATTTTTTACATCTTATATCACCATTCATCAAGGCCTGACGGCTACTCAAGGATAAGGACTAATGGTTACTGTAACGAAAATTTGATAATTCAATTTAAAGGACGGTTCTTTAAGAACCTTTCTATGTTGGACTTGAAAATGACCATTTTATATTCAGTCGGGAAGTCAGCTCAGTGGTATTGTGTACCACAGATGAGCAGTTCTGAGAAAAAACTTGGCTAATAGAATTTTTGCTTTAGATTTTCCCACATTTCTGATAGTTGTTATAGCTAGTCGAGTGTTTGCCCTGAAAGACTTATCGGGGTAGAAATGATAGAGTGAAGTTCAGTCAAGCACCTGCCATAAATTTAATGAAAGAGCAGAGAATAAAAAAAGACACTGCCCACTAGATTTCGAAGTCAGTTTTGTACCATATAAAAGCAGGAAAGGATGCTCTGAACAGCTCCTTCAAAGATGTGACCCGTACATGGCTTTTATATGAACTGATTAAAAATAAACTAAGATGAATGTATGAAATGTTTAACGATTTTTTCAAATTTTGACCCCTTTTTGAGTCCTTAAAAACTATTTTAACTGGCTAAAGACCTATAATAGTACGGTCCATAAAAACATTCAATCATTTGAGACGCATAGTGCCACTCTGTGACTTTTAGTTTCAGAAGAGATAGAGTTTTAACATATGGAGACAGACAGACAGACATAGTGAGTTTTATATATATATATATAGATGATTGAATGATTAATACATTTGTTCCAAATATATTTGTGCAAATCACATGCAAAATTTTATAGTAGCCACAATATGCAGGACTCTGCAGACACAGACCCCAAACATGAAAGATCTATTTAGCCAGCAAGTGAATACAGGGTGGAATGATGAAATTGTTGCCCTATAAAAGACGACATGATTCCATTTCTGTTTGATGAAAACCCGTTCTTTTTTTTTTTGTTGTTGCAAACTATCTACTAGTTTGCCAGTTGTGTACAAATCCCAAGAGTGAAAGGAGCCTTTTATCATGTCTGAAAGTGACACAATGCTTAATGAGCAAGATCGGAGATGCGCCACTGTACAACTCATACTCTCTACCGATCCAAATTATGACAACAGGACCATTGCCAGCACCCTCCAAATGCATCACTGGATTGTCACAAATAACAGAGACGAGCCCAAGGTAATGAAAACAGTTTCTGCCCACGGTTATGGTCTTTGGTGGGGTTTCAAGTGAGGGCCACATCATGCCACTTCACATCTTTTAAGTCAGTTTGAAAGTCAACACCAAAGTGTACCTGGATGTGCTGAAGAGTGTGGTGATCCTTTGGTCGAATCAGATGGCCACTGGCAGACCCTGGGTGTGGCAGCAGAACTCAGCGCTGGCCCAAAATTCCAGAGACACAGACTTGCCTTCAGAAGGTGTACTATGACTTTATACCCTTCTCTCACTTCTCCCCTCCTCCTCCGACCTGAAACCCGCTGGACTACTTTGTTTGGTTATATATTGAGAACATCACCAACATGACCTCCTACAACACTAAAGCCAGCTTGATCGTCATCATCTGTCTAGTATTCGCTGAGCTCCCACCAGCATTTGTAGAAAAGGCATTCTCCCAAAATTTTTTATAAAAAATGTTTGTTTTTTCTACTCTGTATTTTTTTTCTATTAAAGTTATAGTCTAGGCTTTCTAACAGTTGGATATTGCCATGGTCACCAGCAGAATATATTTCTTTATAATGGGAAGGATTAGCCAGAGATTCCTAAAGAAATACTCATGGCAAATGTTTTGCAAGACATTTTTCCAGTCGGTCACGATTTATTTCAATCTGATGTAACAATCCTGTTTTCTATTTTGTCGATTCTCAGATCAGGAGTAAAGGTCAGACCTAGAAGCTTGTCAAAACATGGAGACTCACCAAGATGAGAGCTATTCATTTCAATTGATGCCAGACAGGGATCAGAGCGTTAATGATGTAAAGATAGAAGCTTGGTTTTAGATGCATTAAAAGTAACCAGCCACATGTTTTCCAATTACACCGCAGAAGAGAAAATCAGAGAAAACATGGTCGTTTACAGCCTTTGAAGTGTTGCCATAGATGGTAGTGTTGTCAGCATAAATGTTTATGGATGATCTGGGAGATCATTGATATAGATTAGGAGGAGAGTAGGGCTCAGGATGGGACCTTGAGGGACTCCAACATTAATACTGTGAGCTTCTGATTTCTGTCCATCAACCACTAATGTTCTATAAACCTATCAGAGAAAAATGATTTAATAATTGCAGAAACATTTCCAGCTATACCATAGCTGGAGATTTTACAGAGTAGACCTTTATACCATACCCTATCAAAGGCCTTTGATATGTCAAGAGCAATTGCCCTAGAAAGGAAACCTTCATCAGGAGATTTTCTAATCCTATGAGATATAACTGTTAGCACATCTGCTGTAGATCTAGGTAAGCTAAACTTTGTAAAAATCATGAACAATGAATGGTTTCAATTACTGAATTAACTCTGTAAGCAAAAAATGCTACCCTTACACAATCACAGAGATCAACAAAGACATGCATACACATGCAGTCTTATGCATTTTTCACCAAAAGGTATTGTCTGTATTAAATGAATGTATAAATATTCTTTACTTGTTTTAAATAAAGTCTACGCTTGTAAATAAATAAACTCAATATTTGTTTTCATTCATTTATGTTGTCTGAACACGCAATGCTACTGTAAAAATACATAAGCAAACTGTAAATTTACTTTCATAATCATTTTTAATTAATATTAATTGTTAAGCCTCTCTACCACCTAATTTTATTAGTGCTAGTCTCATTAAAACCTTGAACCTCTCTACTCGGAAACGATCCTCTGTAATTTCTATGGCATCATCCGCCCTTTTTTCTCAAACTATCTGAATAGTGCACTGAGAATATCACATTCAATTGTTTCGAGTATAAAGACATTGACTTCACGATACTCCCTAATTCTTTCTTTTTTTGTTTTACATGGTAGTCACCACTTATCAAGGCCCGGAAGCCACTCGGGGATAAGGGTTATTGCGTGTATAGTAATCAATAGAATAATATTGTAGTAATCGTTAGTAATGGAGATTTGATAAAGTGTCTTACTTAAAAGGGCGGTTTATCAGGAATTTGTTTATGTTGGACTTGAAGACATCCAAGTTGTAGTCAAGTGGGAAACAGGCAAACAGAAAAGAGTTCCACAGGCGTGCACTTCTAAGAAAGAAGCTTTGTTCATGGAATCTATGTTTTGATTTAGGCATAGATAGAGAGTGGGGAAAATTATTGACAGTGGTTTCAGCTAGATAGGTGTTTTTCATGAAAGATTGGCGAGGGGGAACCAGAGATCGAAGCTCAGACGAGCACTTGCCATTGAAATAACGATAAAACAAAGATGCATGGATATTATATTCGGAATACACTTTTAAAAAATGCACTGGAGTATTACTGTTTTTCGGGTGCAGGTCGCAGGATGCTCTAAAAATCTGCGCTGTTATTAAAATCAATTGCGCTATTACCATGCTGAGGATGTTTGGTTCATTGAAAAAGAAACTCTTAAATTACTTGAGGATGATATAATTGAAACAAGTTATTTTCCATGGCACACTCAAATTGTTGTAATTTCTTCATCTAATAAAAAGAAATGATTTCTCCGTTTCTTTTTATTAAATGAAGAAGTCACAACAACTTGGTTCAATTATTACGAGGATTATTTTAAAACGGGCACATTTGAAAATTAACAATTAAATACACTTTTAAAAAATAATACATCACTACAATATAATAATCCCTTTTAATTGCACGTGCCCAGATGTAAAATAATTCTTTATCTTTTGGAAAAGAAAATATGTTCACTTTTGGACAAGTTTAGAATTAAACCAGAAAATAATAATCCTCGTAATAGTTGTTTATCAACCCTGGCTTTTTTTTTTTTGTACTTTTTGCTGTGACGTCAGTAGGTAAAAAAACTTATAAAACTCGGTCAAATGTGATTGCATTTTTTTTTTTCAAAAGATAAAAAATTCTGGTGCTATTGCAGAGAGATCCACGCTATTTTTTTACCCGTATTTCCACGTTTAATTAAAGTTTTATGATATGTTTTTTTATTCAATTGTAACGTTAAAGTACAGAATAGGTACAAAACACCCTCCCCTCCCCATGGTAAGAATGGCTTTTTAAATAATGTTATTATTTCAGCACGGATCACTCTCTGCATGAGTACCAGAATTCTTTACCTTTTGCCACTAGCAATTAAAATTATCTTGGTGATTTTTGGCATACACGCAATCTCAACTACCTCAGTTAGGTATGTGATATGGTTCTTAAAGATTTTCCAATAATTAGGGACTGCCAAACGAATGTGAAGAATTGTGAAGAACGGAACACATAATCTCGTGACGTCAGACTTGTGTTAACTATACGAACTATGGAAAAGCAGAGGCGACTTAATGATTTTTTAAAACCTTGGTTTATCTTCTTCAAACTGCAATTAATAATTAATCTTTGTTATAATTTTGTTAGGTTTTAAGATTTACACAGTTTAACGATTAATAATATTATAAACATTTGTATACTAAATATGAGATATGGTGGGTGTGTCAGAAAACTAATTTGACCCTCCTGTTTTTCCAAGCTTATAACTACTGGAAAAATGTAATTTTTTTTTTTTTTTTACACAGTGGTCACCACTTATCAAGGCCCGGAAGCCACTCAGGGATAAGGGTTATTGCGAGTATATTACGTTAGTGTGGAGATTTGATGAAGTGTTTACTTAAGGGGCGGTTCATTAGGAATTTGTTAACGTTGGACTTGAACACATGCAAGTGGTAGTCAGGTGGGAAGCAGGCAGATGGAACAGAGTTCCACAGGCGTGCAGTTCTAAGAAAGAAGCTTTGTTCATGGAATCCACGTTTTGATTTAGGCACAGATAAAGAGTGGGGGAAATTTTTCACAGTGGATTCGGCTAAACTGGTGTTTTTCATGAAAGATTGGCGAGGGGGGACCAGAGATTAAAGTTCAGACGAGCACCTGCCATGGAAATAACAATAAAACAAGGAAAGGCTCGCAACGTCTCTTCTGTGGGAGAGAGGTTGCAAGGTAGAGAAAAGGGTATCCCCCACTAAGCCACAAAGTATATTTTGTACTCTGTCAAGGCAGGATAGGCTTTTTTAGCAGCTTCTGCCCAGATATGGCAGCAGTATTCCATCCTTGGACGTACTTGGCTTTTATATAGATAGAGAATTGCATCAGTAGTGAGATATCTTCTGGAGCGGTAGAAGGATTCCACCATCTTTCCAGTGACCTTGGCAACAGACTTGATGTACATGTTCCATTTCAGATCAGGAGTAAAGGTCAAACCCAGAAGCTTGTCAAAACACGGGGCCTCCCCAGACAAGAGCCATCCATCCCAATTGATGCCAGATGGGGATCAGAGCGTTGATGATGTAAGGATAGGAGTTTGGTTTTAGATGCATTAAAGGTAACCGGCCACGACTTCCCCCACTGAACCACGCACTCGAGGTCAGAGGAGAGAGAATCAGAGAGAACTTTGTCATTTACAGCCTTTGATGTGTTGCCGTAGATGGTCGTGTCATCAGCATAGATGTCAACGAATGATTTAAGTATGTGTTTAGGGAGGTCATTGATGTAGATCAGAAAGAGAGTTGGGCCCAGGATTGAACTCTGAGGGACTCCAGCATTAATACTGCAGGCCTCTGATTTTTGTCCATCGGCCACTACTCTTATGAGCCTATCGGAGAGAAATGATTTAATGATTGAGAAAACATTTCCAGTTATACCGTAGCTGGAAATCTTGTGAAGTAGACCCTTATGTCATACCTTGTCGAAGGCCTTTGATATGTCAAGAGCAATTGCCCTAGAAAGGAAGCCTTTGTCAAGAGATTCACTAATCCTGTGAGATATAACCGTTAGCACATCTGCGGTAGATCTTGCAGAGCGGAAACCATATTGTGTGTCACTAAGAAGGTTGTTTCTGCTGAGGTGGTTGACTATTTCTCTATTTAATATGGATTCCACTTACTCATAACACACAGGAGACTTATTGGTCTGTACTGAGAGGGAGATGACTTATCACCTGAATTCTTAAATACAGGGAAAACTGATGAGGTCTTCCAGGGAGTCAGAAAGCACTTCTCCTTAAGGCAGTGCTTAAACAGTTTTGTAAGTATGGGAGCAAGTTCTGGTTGAAGCTTTTTTAACACTATAATTGGGATGCCGTCAGGGCCAGTTGCTTTACTGGAATCAAGGTTCTTGATTAGCTTGGTGACCTCATGCACGGATATTTGTATGTTACCTAACGTGTTCTGTGTTATAGGAAAACATATGGGGAGTTGATGGCCTTCGTCGCATAGGGTAGAATTAGCTGCAAAGTTCTTTGCAAATAGTTTGGCCTTGTCTGATGCTGATGAGATGACCTCTGGTCAATTGATAATGGTTGGGATAGAATGCACACTTCTGTTCAGGATCCTATTTGTTATTTGCCAAAATTGGTGGGAACCAAGCTGCTGATCAGCTACCTTGGATTTAACAGACTGGGCATATAGCTCTCTTGCATTTTTTATTACTCTTTTACAGTGGTTGCTGGCAGTCCTGAAAGCAGCTTTAGTCTCAGTGCATCTATTACGTTGGTAGCTATGGAAAAAGTGATTTCTGTGCGCGATAGCAGCAGCACATTCTGGGGCGAACCATGGCTGGCGATTAGGTCTTTGTTGGAATTTTTTAGATGGTATGAATTGGTCTATGCCTATAATTAACCATTCGGTCAGATCGGATACTATGGAGGACACTTCCTTTTTAAACATGGTATGCAGAGGTAAATCAGATATGAATGTACGGAAGCTATCCCAGTCAGCCATAAAGTATCGGTATACAGTACGGTGGAGGAGTACGTCTGGGGACTTATTACATTTCGTTTTTATCTTAACTGATACAATGGAGTGGTTGGAGGATCCTAGAGGAGAATGAACGGAACATGAACATAGCTCAGGGGAAGTTGAGAGAAAAAGGTCTAGGAGGCTTGCATATTGACTGGTAGTATCGGCCACACGGGTGGGTTCGCGAACAATCTGAATGATGTCATAAGCAATGGCAAAATCATGACAAAACCTCCTTTCATCGTCTGTCTTATTTGAATGGGTCAGCCATTCCACGTTATGGACGTTGAAGTCACCACAGATGTGGATGTTAGCCGAGGGATGTGCAGACAGGATGTGATCTATTTTCTCTGATACCCTAAGGATGTGGTCTATTTTCTCAGATAACCCTAATTTTTTTTTTTTCAATTAAAGGAGCAAGGACCAAGGTTTCATTTTTAAAAAAACAAAAAAACAAACAACGTGATTTAAAAAAAAAAGATTTTAAACTTCGAACTTTACAGGTAAATTTCTAAAAAAACACTATTTTTGTTTTAAATTTGAATATATTACTTATTGATCTTTTATCTTCAATTTGTGACATATAAAACTTTGGTGAGTAAATTAATTATTTACTTTTTTAATAGACATTTATAAATGGGGGGGTGAATTAATTCGACCCCGTCTTTCCAAGCTTATAACTACTCGAAAGATGTAATTCAAACCCTAATTTTTTTTTTTCAATGCAGGGACCAAGGTTTCATTTAAAAAAACAAAAAACACTGTGGTTTAAAAAAAAGGTTTTAAACTTCGGACTTTACAGGTAAATTTCTAAAAAAACACTACTTTTTTTGTTTTAAATTTGAATATATTATTTATTGATCTTTTATCTTTAATTTGTGATGTATAAAACATTGGTGAGTAAATTAATTATTTACTTTTTAATAGACATTTAAAAATGGGGGGGGCGTGAATTAAAAAAAAAACGTTTGTCTAAAATATTATATTCAGTTTATTGTAAAGAGCATAAAATTTCACATTGACCCTGAAAATATCGTAAAAATTGAATCAATAGAAAAATTTTGATAGATTTTTAAAGTTTAAACATTGAAAAATACTAAACTCATAAAATTGAATTAATTTCATTACTGTTTTATAAAAAACAAAAAAAATAATATTTCTATTACTTTTTATACAACTTTAATAGATTATTTTGGAAGTATATTCCATAAAGAAAATAAACAACCCACTTTTAAAGGAGAAATTACGGGTGTTTTTAATATTTTATTCGCAGTTTTGTGTTAGGGGTGTCAAAAATTCCTACAACAATTCTGATACAACTAGAGATACAGTTTTACTAAATATGTACAAGTGTTCATTTGGTTAATTACCGGCTTCCATACTTTTGTTTAGTAAAATGAGATATCGTAGTGGGTCTACAAAATGTTTATTTTTTGTGCAATAATATTTTTAATCGGTTTTAATCTGGCGATAAAATAGGTGTCAAAAGTTATGTTTATATTATACCTTAATATTTTTAAAAAATTTAAACACCATTAGTTAAAAATCTAGGTTGTAACGGAACATTTTGAAATAATAGAATTTTAATCGTTTTAATCTTTTAAAAATTAATTAATGTTTACGAAGTTTCTTTTTCTTGGCAATTCAACTGCATATATTAATTAGAAAAAAGCGCTATAAAAGCATAATAACATTAAATTTATATCAATTTTTAATTGCAATTTCAGGGTAAGTTTTTGTTCAATACGTGTATTTAAATTTTATAAAAAAAAATAAATGTTTTACTTATTTGAACTCTTATGTTTTACAATAAATAGAAATTTCGATAGATTTAAATAAAAAATTCCACTCGTATATTTTACGGAAACTGCATTTTATATGTAAGTTCATTCTAAAATGGATAAGCATCGAAAATTTCACAAAAATCTGACCATTAGTTGATTTTTTCTAGATTTATTAAACACAGATATGTTTTCACATTCGGAATGTCTACTACATGGGAACGTTATTTTAAAGCGCCAATTATATAAACACGATTTTTTTCTCGCAATTTCATTATTTTCGTTTGATGAAAAAAATTTTTTTTTAATTGCTACTAGTTTATTTTGCCATTCATACAAAAGTTATATTGATAATTAGGCACTGCCAAAACTGGGGGGGGGGGCAGGTAAGTACTTTTTGACGGACCGTCTTTTTAAAAATCTACCAAAAATCAGGTAATTATCCAATCAATACGAAATTTTCAGCGATTATTAAGAGAAGAATGAACTTTATAACAGTGTACTTATTTTTCATAAACGATATTAATATATATATATTTTTTTTTTTGCTTACAACCCTCCCCCTTGTTTTGAGTGGGTTCCAAATATGCTTAAAATAATCATCTGAAACTGAACAAAACATATTGTGTTGTTGTAAGGGACAGGATAATAGATTTAAAAAAAAACTTGTTTGCATACCTTAATTTGACGTCTGAATATCAGAACTTCGTTTGTGTTTAATTATTCCACTTTTGAGTTTTGAAGTGTGAAATTTGGTGAAGTAAAAAAATTAATTTAAGCAAAACAAAAAATTTGTTTTTAAATATTTATACGAAAAAAGCCATTTTAAAATCTTTGATAAATGAATTAACAATTTTTTTTTTAGTGAGCCGAATAATGCATGACCATTATTAAACAGGGAATGCTTTGAAGAATCGATACAAAAGAAAATCGATAAATATTGTGCCCTTTGTGTTAAAAATATCATCATTTTTTTCGATCCCATTTGAAAACGACTATGGTGGACCAACCATGCTGAAATAATTTTTTTATTCAGCTTTAAATTGCCCCCACCCATATTGGGGAGCCTGACCCCCCACACACATACACATTAAAAACCAAACTCATACAAATGGTCACCCATCTGATACTGGCCAGCCTCAGCATTAATAATACATTGAAATTTTTGTCACCGAAAAATAAGTTTTTTTTTGGTCTGTTTGGTCTTCCGTAATCTGCTTTTATCAAGTATAAATGTAAACATTATATCAAATCGACGTAAAGTAACTGGTTGCCTATATGAATAAGTGGAATTATTTGAAATCCAGGTACTTATATTATAATATTTTTGCATATTCTCATAGAAAATCCCCCTAAATCTTTGTTAGACAAGAAATAAACAAATTAATTCTTTCAAAAACGTCTTTTTTTTTTTAAACTATTTATATACGTTTTTTGTGCAAGACAAAAAATGTCAATTGTTAACTTTTGGAGAAAATGTAACATTTAAAATTTAATTAAAAATGGTAGAAAAAGTTTTACATTATTCTGCTTTCTATTGTGAAAAAAAAGGGGGAGGATTAATGATTGCTCAAGAGAGGGAGAGCAGTGTGCACTTGCCTTGCTTACTAACAAAAAGAGATTGCCTCGCCTTCTCTGCCTTTTTAAAGCTTTTTTTCCACAGGTCAGGTGACAGTTGATCACATGACCTTTTGGTTATTTAAAGGGTGATTCTTCCCAGTGGTCAAGTTTTTTTTTCAGATGCATTTGTGGCTGGTGCCGGAAAGCTATTCTTTGATTACCTAAGCTTTGCTGGCTAGCAATTGTTAACTGACTGTCACGTCGCGGAAGGGAGGGGGCAATTTTTCCGCAACTTAAGGTAGGTGCACACTGCTTCCTTTCCTCGACTGAGCAGTCATTATATTTTAAGGGAAAATTAATTTTTTTCACATTTTGTGGAAGAAACCTTTACTAACATGGATAGAAACCAGGCAGATTTACAGAAAAGAATTTCTCTTCTATGGACCAAAATCAGAACTATTCTGGAGATGGCTCATTTGGAAGATGAACTTTCCAGTAAATCATTTGCTGCATTGCAGAAATCTGTTACCGAATATTTGACTGAAGTTGACATGTGTTAGCAAGATTCAGCTGTTGTTTGAGGAGGAGGAGGAGGAGGAGGAGGAGGACTAGGTTCAAATTGAGAAAGAATCTCTGGCACGTGCCCTGCGATTCAGAAAGTAACTTGAGCAGCTCGAATTAAAGTTCCTCCCTACTACATCTGAGTCCATAAGTTCTGCTCCATGTTCCCCTGGAATTGAAAGAGGTGCGTCTTCTTTTATTGTGAAGCCGCCTCAGCTTCAGATTACTGGACCGACCTTTGATGGGTTGGAGATGCAATCCAACCCCATGAGTTTCAGGAATTTCCTATCCAGATTTGAAAATTGTGTGGCCGGCATGGCTAACGATGCCAAAAGACTGGATTTCCTGAGATGTTCGCTGTCTGGTCAACCGTTGTTGCTCATCAATCATATAACTATTTGCAATAGGAATTATGAGGTGGCCTTTTCTGTCCTGAAGAGCGAATACCTCGATGAGGATGAAATAATAGACCACATATTCCAAGACATTTTGGACTTCACCTATAAACGAGATAGAGGTTATACCACTCTGACAAACTTCATTACCAAAGCAGCCTCTCTTCTGGCAGAGCTGGAAGGTTCATTTGGCTGTTCTTTCTCTAAGGACCATTCTTCGGGGGCTCGACTTATGGCGAAGATTCTCGTTTCCAAATTCCCCAGAGAGGTCCAAGGGGAGTTGATTCAAATTTCTGGGAAGAGAATCCCCACCTTGTCATCCATTTTGCAGGATACTAGGGAAGCGGTTAAACGTTTTCTCATCAATGGAGACGAGCTCCCTGGCTCCACCCTTAATACTAGTCGGGGGGTCATTGGGGGATGTTTCATCTAGGCCAAGGCCTGGTCCCTCTCGAAGGGATTCTTCACTTCAGGCTAACTCCACTTGTCGCACTCCAGGTGGAAACTTCTCATGCCTCCCCCCTGTTTTGTGTGTTACCTTTGGCAAGGATGGCAACCAGATTTCCGCCAACTGTTTGTTGGACACTGGCAGTGGCCGGACTTATTTGTCGGGTAAGGTGTTGGAACCCCTTGGTCCCTTAGCGTCCATTGGACTGGATTGCGAACTAAAATTGACTACCATACTTGGAGACTGTAATAGGCACTTTAGGGAAGTAAAATTGGAGGTGAGTGCTGGATCTCATTCTCCATATTCTCTTCCTGTACTAGTACAGGAGGATCTGGATATATCTGTGCACATTGAGGAGTTAGACACTCTTTTAGATGGGTTCCAACGTCATAATTGCCCTCTAGCGGGTAGATTTGTGAGAGGCACAAACTTCATTCCAATTCATGGAATAATTGGATTGGATTTTATTCAAAGCTTGGGAACTCTCCAACTGGTTCCTTGTTTGTATGGACAAGCCTTTATTACTCCAACAGGACTGGTTCCCTTTGGTGAGGTGAAGCAGTTCCTTGATTTAGACCATTCTCTGGATGCGAACCCAGAGAGCCTTACCTTTGATTCTGTTCTAGCATCAACGGCTGAAGTCACCCCTCTCACCTTTGTTTCGTGCTGGAGTCACAGAGCACGTATGAGGATCCACTTAGTGATTTTTCCCCCGACAGTCACGTGCAAAGGGGGTTAGAGAAAATGTTCAGGGTGGAGTCACTAAGAATAAGAGAACAAGGATTAACAGAATATGATGAGCGGAAGATTGCGCTCTTCCAACAATCCATCTTGTTTAAAGATAACAAGTATTATGTCCAGTTGCCCTAGGAGGAAGATAAAATATCACGTGTCCCATCCAACCATGCTGTCGCCTTCAGCATATTAGAACATGTAGCGTGAAACCTGGAGAGGAAACAGCTTTACCAGGACTATCTGCAGGTTTTTCAGCAGCAAGAATGGGAGGGTATAATAGAGGAGATTTTTGTGCCTCCTCAGAGATTTAACAAATTTATTTGGATTCCGCATAGACCGGTTGTGAAAGCTGACCCGACTACGACCACCAAAATTCGGCTAGTATTCAACTGTAGCCTCTAAGTTGGGGACTTTCTATCTTTGAATGAAGCTACTTACCAGGAAGTAAACTTAACAACTGACCTGTTGGATTTGCTACTCACTTTCCGCTCCAATAATCATGTTGTGTTGGCAGACATCAAGAAGGCCTTTTTGATGATCCGCCTGAAGCTGGAATTAGATAAGAACAGGTTCTGCTTTTTTTTTGAAGGATGGCAAAGACTACGTTGTTTTAGGTACAACACAATCATGCTGCACAGTTTCCTATGGATAACTGCTGATTTATGATGGAAAATCGTTTTTATGTGGATAATCTCATCATATCTAGTGATAGTCCAGAGGAGCTGTGTGGATTATACACTCTCTCTCGGGAGCGGTTACATCAAGGAGGCTTCAAACTGCAGGAATTCGAAGCAAGATAGAGGAGCATGGTACACTGAGTGTTCATGGCAGTGGTTGTGAAAAGGTATTTGGTTATCAGTACTGTCCTCTCTCCGACACCTTTCGATTGGCTGCGATTAAGTGAAACCCTGATGCTTCTACTAAAAGACAAATTCTCGGGGAGACCGCAAGAGTCTATGATCCTTTATCATTGTGCTTGCCCGTTTCATTGCGAGGTCGAATTCTGCTAAGCAAGCTTTGGGAGAAAGGATTAGGGTGGGATGTGCTGGTTCCACCTGAATTTTTTTCCTTATGGAAGAAACTTTCTTCAGATCTTTCTGGATTGGGGACCATTTCCTTTCCCCGTAAGGCACTCAGTGAGAGTGAACCTGGCGAACTCTTCCTATTTTGTGATGCCTTCCCGGAAGCCTATGGGTTCGTGGCATATGTGGTTCAGAAGTGTCGATCTTGTTTGGTATTTGCCAAAGCTAGGGTGGCTCCTTTGAAAAAGAAAACACTTCTTACTCTGGAGCTCATGGCTGTGTTCCTGGCCATGAAGTGCCTGCCTACGATTCTAAGAAACTTTGGAGGATTCACTCCTTCTGAAATTCACGTGGCCACAGATTCTCAAGTGGTCCTCTCTTGGCTTTTCTCGCGTACCATCACGAGCAAGAACCTGTTTGCCCGAAATACGCTAAAGGATATATGTATTTCTGTACATTCCAACGGCAGAGAACCCCGCGGATTTGATCACAAGGGGAATGACGCTGGAAAGGTTCAAAACCTGCTTCCAATTCTGGTGCTTTGGTCCAGGTTGGTTGAGTGGCGGTAGCACTCCTTGGGCTACTCAAGACTTGCCGTGCCTCAACAAACGCAGCCAAGGTATAGCTCATGCGTCTTGGAATGCTGCGATCCTCCGTGGAGAGGAAACACCTACTGTTCTGCCCCAGAAAAGGTTCTCTTCATTTAATAAACTCTTAAGAGTGACTTTCTTAGTCCTGAAATTTATCAATTGCTTGCATCAGTTAGAAGTTGACAGTGAAAAACTGGCAGCAGTTTTGCTTATGCAGACGATGCAACGCCAGGTATATGCTGAGGAACTGGATTTTTTGCTAGATCCCTCGGGCAAGATGGTACCTGAGTTGTAAGAAAAAAAATGTAAGGAAAAATTAAAGATGGCGCCCGACTCTCTCTTTAACACGGTAAGATATCCTCAACACGGCACAAGAAGCAACAGCCACACGATTCCCCAGCCAACTCAATCGTCACTGCCCACGTCTTTCCCCTCACCCGCTTTTATCGTCGTTCTAGGCCGGCTAAATTTGCATATTCCGAGAATTCGTGTGACTTTGCGAGACATCATACTTTACAAAAGACGGCGGTCGCCATCTTGGTCCCTCTTTTCTATTTTTGGTCGGTAACGCTGAGCTGGTCTCGAGGTAAGTCTTTTTCCCCTCATCCATCTCTCCCACGTACCCACACAACACGCAAACACGCGGGCGCTTATCTCCTAGATGCACGTTACACTCCCCCCTGATCTGATGATCACATAGAGAGCACTGGGGGGGTGGCCTTTTAGTGCGTGTGCTTCTGCGAAGAGGTACATTCACTGTTTCAGATTCGGGCTCTGGATCTGGTTCCGCCTCATCAGATGAAGTATCGCTATCAGTCTCTGGAAGGGGCTCACTGAATCTGTGCATCGGCAGCTCATCGCTAGACGCTTCACTGCTTTCTTCTGTAGTTGTATGACGCACCTCGGTAGCTGGGCGAAGATCTCGCACATGTCGTGGGGTTCCATCGACCAAAACAGACTGCTGGCTAATCACTCCAGATATGTGTCCTCGCTTAAACTTGTCGGTGCACCGATTTCCTGGAGGCCGCACCCACACTGGATCTCCCACTTCATATCTGTTATATGTTCCCTTGTCGGTTGGCTGCGTAGTGTTGATTCCCTTCACTCCGACTCGGTACGTGTAAATAGCATTCGCAGGTGCGGTTGAAGGGGACGTCTCGTCCTTTGGCGTAATGTTGTACCAATATGTTGCTTCCGCAATAGTACATCGCTTCCTGGCAGCAATTCTCTTGATGCTGCGATGGCTTCTTTCAGCAATGCCATTTCCTGATGGCACATGCGCACATCGCAACCGTAGACGGACGCCCCACTCATCTAACAACTGCCGGACTTGCTGGCTACAAAACGCTGCATCATTGTCAGTCAGGAGCTCTTCCGGCGCACCTCGCTCAAAAAAAATGGATGATAGGTGGCGAACAACATTTGCTGAATCCTGTCTGGTCATCTGCCGCCACACCGCAAATCTCGTAGGCCCGCAATCAATGAGAGTTAGAAAGGGCTTGCCACTGTAATGGGTAATATCCATGGCCAGCCGCTGCCACACACTCTCAACTTCCAAGCGACCCTTCTGGTGCAGGATCAATAGACTGGCAAGCCTCACAATTTCTGACGATCTGTCTGACATCCATCTTGGTCACTGCTGGGTATGCACGCCTCACAAAATAAAGGGTCCTCTTGATACCCGGATGTCCGCTCTGTGCATGAATTTTTTGTATTTGACATGGGTCGATTGCAACTGCACAAGATCGAGCAGTAATCTGCATTCCCATCTTCGCGGCTTCATACCATTTGTGAGGTACACGGGTCAGTTGGTCAGCACGATTACAATGTGATGGCACCAGAGTGACGCTCAGTGATAGCCCATACTCAGATACCAGGTTTTTTAGCGTGTCTAGCCTTCTCCGTATTAACATTTCGCTTGCTGCCTTGGTACGGATTCGTGTCCGTCCTGAAAGTGTGTCAGACACCCAGTGGTAGACACAGAGAGAATCTGTGTACAAGGTCAACTTCTTAGACTGCCACTGCAGGGCCAGATTTACCCCCTTTACAACAGCGTCCAGCTCTGCCAGGTTGATATGCTGAGAATCTGTTACGGGCCGCAGCCAACACGCATCCTCGAACACGTTTCCTCCTTGCTCCAACGATACTCCCAACGCCAAAGAACTGGCATCAACCCACACACCTACGTTGTCTCCGTTAACACACCACCGCCCACAGGCAGGGTCCTTCTTGTTCACTCTCTCCAGTGTCTCCTTAATCATCAGAGTTAGTAGGACATCATCGGATATGTCATCCCAACCCGTGGTTGTTAAATTTGCTCTGCGTTTAATCACACCAACAGCTGCGCGGAGCCAGCCACAGACCGGTAAGTGACCAACAAGTTTTCCACACCAAGAAAAAACGGTCCGCCTTGTAACGAGGTTGGGGATGCTTGGAATTTCACTGCCACGCCTCCATTGTAGGGTGCCATCCTCTTCATAAACATCCAATCCCAATACACGTGCTCCTTCCCTTAAACGTTCGGGATTCTTGCATTCCAGACCAAACTGAGCCAACTTTTCTTTGACACACGACGCAGACTGTACATCTTCATTGACGTATACGTCATCAATGTAAGCTGACGTTGAGTCCCTCATGGGCTTTTCTTGGGACAATACTGTGTTGACAATAGTCTTCATGATCTGTGGTGCCACATTTAGGCCGAAGCTAAGGCGTGTAAGGCAGTACCTCTGCCCCTGGAACCAAACTGTCTGGAACAGCCACAACGTCTCATCAACTCGCACCTGTAAATAGGCTTTTCGTAAATCCAATATTGAGACATTAGTGCCTTTCTGACGCCATTCCCTCAACTTACTGGCGCATACGTCAGCATCGGCAGTGTAGGCTTCAATATGCTTGTTAAGCTCCCTATAGTCCAGCACGGGCCGTACTTTCGACTTGTTATGCTGGACTACTGCCATCAAGGGTATTAGACCCTTCGGAGGCCCAAGCTTGTCCTCAGGGTAGGGGATTAACCAGCCATCTTGGATCCACGCCTTTAGTTCCCTTTCGTATTCTGCTCGGGCCTCACTGGGTATAGGGTACTCTGCAACCCCATTCTTGAGTTTAGTCGGTGCCATTCCCTCGGTCCACTTCCAATCCAGGCCCTCTTGCGCGAGTCGTAGTCCACTGTAAAATCCGGCCGATCGATATGGAGCGCTGCACACACTGGGGCCTCTAAGAATCGCACCTTTCCATCTCGATGAATTGCGACTCCCCCCAGCGCCTTGATGGCATCGTATCCGAGCAACAGGTCAAACCCCAGGAGATTTCCTTGGGTCACGAGCACATTGATCTTAGTGGCTGCACCGGTGTCCGTGTAGATCTTGACAGTTCCAGCTCCACAGCATGTCTGGGTCTCGCCTCCTATCGTGGTGACTTTGATCTTCCTCTTAGTCCAACTTGGACACAGCCTGGTGCTCACTATAGTATGCGAACAGCCTGAGTCGAGAAGTGCTGAGCAGGGTATCCTGTTTACGTAGACGGTTATTACTGGTTGCGCCTTGTTCAAATTTTGCTCGGGGAGCAGGGCGGCGCTGACGTCCTCTCCCCTGATACGTTTCCCGCACAGTTTTGGGCTAGATGCCCCAAACCGCCACACTTAAAACAGCGCACACGCCCCCTGTTGGTGCAATTCCTTGCAAAATGTCCGCGTCGGCCGCAGCGAAAACATTTCCCATTGCTTGCAGGGTTCTGATTCGGAATCTCCCGAGCGCCAATCTGGCCTGTCTGTGTCACCATCACAACTGGTTCCCCCAGGTCCTCCTCATCTTTGATGATGGCTCGAGCACGTTCCATCAAGTGTTCCATGGTCGTTGTTGAAACGCTGGTTGAGGCTCTCAGTAGCTGCTTCACCCGAGTGGGAAGGCCTGCCACAAACGCGTACGCGAGCGTCCGCTCCGACACCCCTCCACCGAACAGAACTGCGAGTTTCTTTAACTCAGCGAAGAAAACGTCCACGCTTTCCTCCGGTAGAAGTTTTCGGGAAGCAAATTTTTCATAGGCCGTACAAGGATCCATGGCAAATGCCTTGTACAGCGCAGCTTTAATTGCAGTGACATCTCCCTTTTCGGCAGCACTGAGTTGCTGATATACACTCAAGGCACCCCCAGCCAATCTCAGGGGAATTACAGTGTGTACCCTTTTCACCTCACAAAGGTCGCACGTCAGCTCGACCCTTTCAACCCAGTCGACGATGGACGTGGACCCGTCAAACTCGGGTATGAGCTTTAAGTCAAATTTCGACTCGGTCATAGTCCTAGAGGCCAAATGGCCGAGATAGCTTGTAAGAAAAAAAATGTAAGGAAAAATTAAAGATGGCGCCCGACTCTCTCTTTAACATGGTAAGATATCCTCAACACGGCACAAGAAGCAACAGCCACACGATTCCCCAGCCAACTCAATCGTCACTGCCCACGTCTTTCCCCTCACCCGCTTTTATCGTCGTTCTAGGCCGGCTAAATTTGCATATTCCGAGAATTCGTGTGACTTTGCGAGACATCATACTTTACAAAAGACGGCGGTCGCCATCTTGGTCCCTCTTTTCTATTTTTGGTCGGTAACGCTGAGCTGGTCTCGAGGTAAGTCTTTTTCCCCTCATCCGTCTCTCCCACGTACCCACACAACACGCAAACACGCGGGCGCTTATCTCCTGGATGCACGTTACAACCTTGATTTGTTTATTGATGATGAAGGTCTAATCAGGTCAGGTGGCAGAATTGGTAGATCTCTCCACTTTAGCAGGGAAGTTAAACACCCTATTCTGTTGGCAAAGAGTCACCCGATTACCAAGCTTATCATAATGGATGCGCATGCTAGGTGCCAGCACTAAAGGATTGCATCCACTTTAGCGGAACTGAGACGTTGTGGCTACTGGGTGCCAAAAGGCAGGCAGTCAGTGAAGATGATCCTTACTTTGTCGCACTGTGCCGAAGGTACAATGCCAGACAAGTCTTGCCACCCAATGTAGCTAACCTGCCCGTATCCCGTATCGAACTGGAAGTTCCCTTCAAGCATACGGGAGTGGATTTCACTGATCACCTTTGGGTTAGGCAAGGTGGTAAGGAGTTGAAAATGTATCTACTGATCTTCACGTGTCTCAGTGTCAGAGCTATACACATCGAAGTGCTACCTGACATGAGTGTGTTGGCCTTTCTGCAGGCATTGGTGCGGTTCACGAACCCGTATGGCATCCTGTCTACCATCTAGAGTGATAATGCTAAAACTTTCGTAGGAGGCGGTCGATTGTTTAAAAGGTTGATGCTAAACCATGATTACCAACAAAAGTTTGGCTCCTGTTCTATCAAGTTCTGCTCCATCCCACTTTACTCACGTTGGGTGGGAGGTGTCTGGGAGAGGAGTATCCAGAAAATTAAGAATTGTCTTTACAAGGTGGTTGGTAGAGGTGAGATGGATTATTTTTCTTTACTTACCATCATATCGGATATCCAAAGAGCTATCAATAACCGCCCTCTGACTTATCGAGAATCTACAGATACAGAGTTAGAGGGAGTAACTCCTAACATGTTTTTGCGGCCTAATAAGAGTCCTGGGTTGCTTTTAGATCTGAACGATGAGGATTTTGCCTCCCACCTCCTACCCAGCCGAGAAAGGCTGCTCAGAACCATGCAGTTTTGGGACCAGTGCCTGGAGAGTTTCCGCACTCTGTGGTATAATGAGTACCTGTTGAGCCTCCGGGAGAAACCCCAGGGGCGTTCTAGAGTGCCCTTCCAAAACAGATTAAAGGTTGGAGATGTGGTATTGGTGAGGAGCCCACATAAGCCTAGGCCGTTATGGGTTCTTGGGATCATTTTGGAGATGTTTTACGGAGACGATGGGGTAGTCAGGTCAGCAAGGGTAAAAGAGGGGGGGGTGATGCGGTGCGTATCCACTCGTTAAAAAACCTATTCCCCCTTGAATTATCCTTAAGTGGAGAGGATCAAAATAGATCCATACCTGCATCTGTTGATAGGCCTGAGGATGCGATTAACGCTCGTCCTTCTCAATCAACACCTGCCAACGAAATAATTTGGCTTTGTCCTATATGCGGTTCTCCACAGGGTGATCAGGACATGAATTGTTGCGACGGATGTGATGACTGGTGTCACTTCCAGTGTGTGGGAATCGAGTCTCCACCTCCTGCCAGACAGAAATGGTATTGTCCAAGTTGTGCACCCCGGAGACGGTGGTGAGGTAGACCTAGCCTCCTTCCTGAATAATTAGTAACCAACAAAAAAAAAAACAACCAAAAAATTATACTAACAGGTTAACTTCCTTGAGTAAGTGCATGCCTTATATTTTTTGTTTTGCTTCATTTTCTTTCTTTTTTTCTTTCCTGGGGAATGTGTGAAAAATAAAGGGGGGGGTTAATGGTTGCTCAAGAGAGGAAGAGCGGTGTGCACTTACCTTGCTTACTAACAAAAAAGAGATTGTCTTGCCTTTTCTGCCTTTTTAAAGCTTTTTTTCCACAGGTCAGGTGACAGTTAATCACATGACCTTTTGGTTATTTAAAGGGAGATTCTTCCTAGTGGTCAAGTTTTTTTTTTCAGATGCATTTGTGGCTGGTGTCGGAAAGCTACTCTTTGATTACCTCAGCTTTGTTGGCTAGCAATTGTTAACTGACTGTCACGTCGCGGAAGGGGGCAATTTTTCCGCAACTTAAGGTAGGTGCACATTGCTTCCTTTTATCGACTGAGCAGTCATTGGATTTTAAGGGAAAATTAATTTTTTTTTTCATAAAATTCAGAGTTTTATCTTTCTGGAAAAAAAAAAGAGTAAATGTTTCGTTTAGGTCCACCTCCAGAATTTTCTTTAAAATGACGACATTTATGGGTTTACGACTATGCTGAATACGAAAATCGCATTGAAATGTTCCAGAGATAAGTAATTTTCAAGATAGAAAAAATGCATTATGCACGGTAATTTTGGCGGCCATTTTTTTTTACGCGCATGCATTTTTTTCTATCTTGATAACTACTTTTCTCTGCAACATTTCAATGCGATTTTCGTATTCAGCATAGTCGAAAACCTTTAAATGTCGTCATTTTAAAGAAAATTGTGGAGGTGGACCTAAACGAAACATTTACCAAAAAAAGTTACTCAGAAATAATAGATTTTAATAAATGTAATTCCGTTTTAAAAAACAACAACAACTTGATTTTTCGGTATTATTATACAAACACCGTGACAGCGTTAGGGTTAGGGTTAGGATTAGGGTTAGGGTTAGGGTTTAGGGTTAGGGTTAGGGTTAGGGTTAGGGGTTAGGGTTAGGGTTAATTCGCTGTCACGGTGTTTGTATAGTTTTACCGATTTTTCGGACATTTTTGGCGGTGTCTATTGATAATATTAACTCATAATAAAGTTACATATGAGGGGGGGGGGTCTGTGGTGAATTTTGGAGGTGCCTAGATTTCATCGATCCATTCGAGAATCTCGTTAAAAAATAAACATAAAACTTACCTTGAAATGATACACATTTTAAATCGTAAAACACGAATAGCAATTTTACCATCAAGTTGAACTCAATTCAAGATGGCTTCGCATCGTTATCGAATGCAATAAAATGTCCATTGTTTTTTTCCTTTTTCTTTTTTTTATTATTCAATTAGTAAACTATTGTGATAAATAAAACGGGGAAGCATTTTATTTGTAATTATTAAAGAGATCAGTGTTTTGCAAAATCGTACTTTCCTTTAATTTCTGGTTCTAATATTTTCTGCGAATCTGATTTTCCGGTCGCCATCTTATTTTTAGCTTTGACCTTCAATAGAACACAATGATTTGCTTTTTAATCACATATTCTTTTGCGGTGTTTAAACACATTCGTTTCGATATAATAAAACATTCGGCAAATGTGTATTTCAGCGACGTAAATTATTTGACAAACAAAAGTTTATAAAAAATTATGTATTTTTATATAAAACACATTATTAGACCATGAGGTTTCAATAAAACCCGAAAAAATTTAATTTTTATTATTTTTTCAACATTTTTTTATTATGCACAGCAATTTTTATTATTTTTTTATTAGTACAACAATTGAGACTGCCATTTTGTTTTGAAATTTTGGCCTTTCTAAGGCTTCACAGATTGGCCTTTTTGAGGATAAACGGGTTTGTATTACTGTACCCATAGATTCGAAAAAGTTGTCAAAAAACAAATATATAACAAATAAATGTTATCAAAGGCAAGATAAGTTACTTTTCTACCTAACTGGATATATTTTTTGTGTTTTTATTCAGTGTAACATGTTTATTCAGCTCGTTTATTTCAGCTAAGTTTGGGTGGATGGTTACAAACTGAAGTGCCTTGATGACTGACCTAACAGCAGCTCCTCAAGATTGGTGATAATAAATATCCGTTGTTCTGTTGAAAGTTCTTTTTGCAAAACAGTTGCAGTGACCATTCCAGTGACTTTGAGTGGAATATGTCTCGGACCATGAAGGGTTTTGTGGGTATCCGAGTCCAGCTTGAATTTCAGTGGCACTCCATTGAGAGTGATATCGATTCACCAAGCTTTACTCATGTTGATCTCTAATATCGTCACTTTCACAGTCATCCGAGCTATATTTAATTTCATGTAACCTGTTAGAATTTTTTTTGTACCAACAATAGTGCACCCTCCACCTGTTTATACATTCATTATTTTTATTCTGGTTCTTATATTTGATTTTCTATACTCTATGATTCTTAGTTTCGTATATTTTGGGTTTGTACGAAACTCCCTTTAAGGAAAGGAAAATGCTAGCTCCTTGATGACATCACGAGCCCAGTGCGAATTTCGGCCTCTTTTGAAATTCCGCCGACAAGGATATTGAACGTTCGTTTCATTGCCTGATGCTGAAAATGGAATTTTGACGAGCCTCCTTCAAAGAAGAGAACCCGACAAGAATACCCCGGACATGCGACAAGGCATGCTTCTGAAAACTATCTATGTGGCTACGGTCTGCACGTATTTGGAAGGAGTGTAATTTTTTTTAAAAAAAACTTTATTTTGCGTGGCTACGGTTTGCACGTAAATGGAAGGAGAGAAATTTCTAAAAGGACTTTAAATGAAAAAAAAAGAAAGAAAAAGGCACGTGCCTGACTGGCTTTCAATTTGTGAGTATGCTCCTAAAATGTATTACATATGAGAGTGTGATTAGGAACTACTATTTTGAATCATAATATTGTATTCATTCATGGATACGACATCTTCATTATAAGAACCGGCGTTATTTTTTTTCATTATATGTTACCTTGCCGTTCTTTGAATTTAATGCAAAGGGAAAAATTTGCAACTAATTTTATTGTAAATAAAATCTCTTCTTCGTTTTGAAACAAGACCTTTATATTTTATTCTTTACCCCCCCTCCTTTAATTTCATGCTTTTATTTTTTTTTAGGCAGTTACTTTTGCATCAAATTTATCTGGAAACAAGATAAATTTCCGACAAGCCTTCTCACATGGCAGCACTTGGCATAATGGCCAATCTTGATGTTCCGGAGATCGCTTTTAGTAGTTGCTAGTCAAGAGTAATCTTCCAAATCATTCAAAATGATTTTAGTTACAAAGACCCTGCATCCTTCCCCTCCCCAATTTCTTATAGGGCCTTGTGCCTAAGTTTGTTGTTGATGTTTTAAAAATCTTTTTTCAATTTTTAATTGCAAATTGTAAAATTTTCACGCAATAAACCATATAAATACGATCATAATGTAGTATCTGTTCTTGATACAAAACTTCTGCTCTGAACCATCAGCTCCTAGAAGGGATCCACCAGGTTTAAGGCGATTTTTCACTTAACTTTTCACCTTGTTCACTTGTTCATTGTTGATTAATATTGTCTTTGTTTCTCCCTCACTCTCGGCGAATGAAATGGTCTAGTCTCACCACTTAATTGCGAAGCAGCACTCAGACCTGCCTAGCCAAACTTTGTTTGTCTTTCTCTGCTCTCCTCCTCACGAGGGATCGAGACTGTATTAACCCTAACCCACTTTCTCTCTTCCAGTTTTGTTGTTACTTACTTTCTTCATGCCGTACCTCCTCCAGTAGGAATGGTCTAGTTCTCTCCCCTTAATTGCAGAGCAGTGCCCTGTCTACTGAGTGAAGACTGTCTCTGTCTCTTTCTGCTCTCCCCCTCACGAAGGATTGAGCTGCTAACCCCGGTCCTCCTGCAAGCCTCGAGTGATAAGGGGGAGTCACCTAGACTTTCTCTCTTCCTCTTTTAACACTCCTCCCCCCCCTGCTCTCAACACCATCGTTATTGTGACTTTTTTGTCTCAATTTGTCATGCACGTCTGATGGCCCCATCCAAGGTCAGATCTGGAATCATTTGCAGGCTTAGTGATTTGCTGTCAGAATTTATTCCTTGTGCAGGTCTCAAAAAAAGTAGGTGAAGGTCTGTGGTTAAAGAATCAATGGAATCACCTTTTTTGACGTCTTTGATTGAATCTGGCCCATTCATAAATTACATTTACGCTCCTTCTCAGCTACGAAGATTTGAGAAAGACTTTTTAACCCATTAGTTGATACAATCCAAGTACATTTCAAGTATTCAAGTAAATCATATATATATATATATATATATATATATATATATATATATATATATATATATATATATATATTCCAGGTAGAATATATATATGTGTGTGTGTGTGTGTGTGTGTATGCATTCCAGGTAGAAATATATGAATGAGACAACAAAATGTCTGCATGTTAACATCACGTAAAGTTCACCAAAATATAGAAATGAGAGAATGCAATGGAATTTCATTCTATATTAACAAACATTTGCGTTAGTAGATGAGAGAAACGTGTTCAATGTGTTTAAAAATAGATTTAATATCATGCCGGCCAGTTGAAGAAGAGAATAGTTCAGTGTTCATGCACGCATGTGTTTATAGCTAGTAGTCGCCAGGACAAAGGAAGCCAGTTACAGGAGAAAGAAAGGGCAAAGACTTCAGTGTGTTTATGTACATAGGAGCATGCGTCCGATAGTAGAGACAGGGCAAAGGTTTAGTGTCTTGTCGTAAGAAAGAAGAGGTGTGTGTGTGTGTGTGTGTGTGTGTGTGTTCTTTAGCATGACAAAGAATGTTCGTTAAGGTACCGCATGTGGAAACAAATGAGAGTTTGAAAGGTCGCCATGTATGCTTCTGGGCAAAGCGGCGAGAAAGAGAATTAATGATTTCAGATTTCTCGTTTTATGTATTCTGTCACATGACAGATCGCTGGCTTGTGATTGGACAAACCAGGGAGAAAATTGATTTCAAATCTCGAATCGTGAGAAGTAGCTCCTGCCTGTGTTTGTAGCGAGTGTTGGCTGCTACACATCTTTGAAGTGGTCATTGAACTTTCATACCACTATATCAATGTTTTGAGCTTCCTCAGGTGAAACTTTGTGGTGAACATGTCTTTGGCTTTATCATCCATACAATATATCAAGGTGTCCATCTGACAAGGACTTGGTTTCTCATCAAGGCTGAACACTGTCCAGTAATGGCAGAACAGTGGGATCTATTTTTCCAATAACTCGGGTTAGTTAAACAGAAACGGTTCTGGTGAGCTCACGTGTCTGTTCATACAGGGGTTTTTATTGAATTTCATTTTTTTATGGCTTTTGGGCTCGGTATTTAGTTTGACTCTTTCCATATTTTGCATTTGTAAATCCCTTGTTCTTACACTATGTTTTGTTATGATTTTATCGGTAAAAACAGGACAAGACGAATCATCATTCAGACCAAGATTGCTGACTTCTTTTTTATTCATGTTTTGGTGCGATATTTTACGTTTACTACATTAAACAAAAGGATGCAACTCCCACGGATGCAGCTGACTCCTTACATAACAGAGTGATCGGTATAATTGTGGTCTTTTGGTGATTGAAATGTTAGAATCAATGACTTTGACTATGCAGCGACTGTTACATACAGCCGAAACAAATTTTCGGTGAGAACATTTTTGTAACTATCATCATTTTCACTGCCCACGAGTATTAGAATGTGTAAGCACATACTGTTGCGATTTAATTGCCACACAAAAAATATAAAGGATCTATGTTCTGTTTCTGTGCATACAGTAAACAGGCTGGAATATTCAAGAACATCATTATATAAGGATTTGCTGCTAAAAATCAAATCAGTTTATTTCAGTTTTTTTCTTGTTTTCCCCAAGACTGGATGTCAGGATAACCCCACTACTGGGAGGTGTTAAAATCCCCTGTCTTGAATTTACACACCATGCACATGAATCTAAATTCTCATCATGGAAAATTACCCCATCGAACAAGAATTTAATTCATCTTTTAAACAATGTTATTTCAAACTACTGTTTCTTATGCGATGGACACACACGCATTTCGCTTACATGATTTGCTCCATCCCATGCAGTTGCAGAAAGGTTTACAAGGGTGAAACATGCCGCCCCCTTAAAGTAAGGGTGGAAGAATACCGAAAAGCGGTAACTAAAGGGGAGACGGAAAAATCGGATATAGCCAACCATGTCTGGATGGAGAGGGGGGACCATCGCCCCCTATGGGATGAAGTAAAAATAATAAACAGAGAGACCCACTGGAAAGTGAGAAAACTTAAAGAAACAGCTCACATGCTCGGACATCACAACCTACTGAGCAAACCAAGCATAGAGCTGAATTCAATTTGGACACCTCTGATAGAGAGAGAAAACCTTGAATAACAACATAGGTTTAACATTAACAAAAACCAACTAAGAATTGTCCTAGTGACATATGGCCAAGTGATCCTAGACGTTGTATCAAAGTTTACAGTTACCCAAAGGTGCTGAGTTCAATCCTGAACGAAGGCAGTGAAAAAGTAACATTCAAAACAGAGAATCAGCAACTATGTCCCAGAGCCTAGCTGGAGTCCGAACGCGGTACCCCCGTAATAATGATAAAGGGTTGGGTTCGAGACTCCTAACAAACGGTTTCCCTAGTTCGATACAAAATGCCTGATGAAGGCCAGAGGGCAAAAACGGCCGAAATGTTGTGACGATAACAACCAAGATGAGGAAGTCAGTCCGACAATCTCAATCAAAAAAAAAAAAATATAGACAATTACATGATTTAATGATTGTTTTTCTCTCAGAAAATAATTGCATTCACTTCAAGCCACGTGTGACATAAAATCTTAAAAATCAGTAACTTTAAACTCCACGCTGCGTGCAATTCTCCCGGAATCCTCATTTAGCTAATCCTGCATTATGAACACTCATTACTTCACAAACACTTATTGCCTTAATAACACGATCATAACTATTGTTCATTTTATATAAATTCACGGAACGGCAATAATTGGTGACTCTGCACGCGAATCCGGAAACTGTTGCTCATTTTGAATAACGACACGGAATAAATAACGACAGCAAAATTCAGTAAATCATAACTACGGGAGTATACGGACTGTGACCAAATAACTACCGGATGAACAGTGGACCAGAACACTCGCATTGCACAAGAATGGAAAATGGCACAGTTGTTAGTTTTAACTAAACAAGAAATATATGAATAAACACAATTGCCCAATTACGTTTACACATTTATTATACACTGACAAACATTTAAACAACAATAAAACACAATACAATAGCGACAGTTCGATAAGACTCACCGACTGATGGAAAAAGTTCTCAGGGCTCACCTCGTGGTGGAACGAAGGTTCTCCTCTTCTTGAGAGGGAAAGTCCACACATCTGTCCGTGACCAAAGGGAAAAACCAACCAGCCTTAGAGCAGGGGCAGATTACTCCTCCCCGGTGTCCCCTAATTTTTAGTCCCCTACACCGTCATCAAATTCGCCTACGCTTGCATTAGTAAAAGTCCTGCCTTTTTTAGGTCTACACTTTGGTTTCTCAACTCAAAAGAAAAAAAGAACACAACTAATCTTTCTTTTCCAATCATTTAATACGAAGTTAGTAAATCAATGATGCACCAACACAACCTTCTTACAAACTAGCAACACTGGTCTCAATAAAGTAGCGATTCATGCTAATAATCGCTCAAAAATCGAAAATTAAACCAAACATGGTTTTCTTACGAATCAGGCTCCAACTACAGTGAATACGATCTTCCACACAAACTGGCAGCCTTGATTCCAGCAAATTAGCACCAAACATTCTCCTCCTCGAAATTAGCGGCCCTAAGTCAGCACGTTGGACAATTCACTCACCACATACATCACCCAATCAATAAAAACCCAAAATAATAATATATACATGATTGTACATATATATATATATATATATATATATATATATATATATATATATACTAGCAAAAGTACCCGTCGTTGACTGGGTTCAAAAACAGCCTACAGAAAATGGACTCTGATTTATGAAAGTATGATAGGTTATGAAAAGGAAGGGTTGTAAAGAGATAGCTTCGAATTTTGGGGTATCAAAACCAAAGCAAAATATGATGAAAGTAAAAATAAAATAGATAAACCCCATAATTTATTATACTATACCTGTTCACACTGAAACACTTATCACAATATTCTGTGGATCTATATTAAAAAACCTTGTTAAACTTTGTGACATATTTCCATTCTATGGAGGTCAGGCGCGAACGAACACCCCATAATTTTATTATACTATATTTCTTCAAACTGAAACATAATTATCAAATTATACTTACTCAGATAGATATGAAAAGTCTTTGTTAAAGTTTGTGCCTATTTCCATTCTATGGAGGCCAGGCACGAACGCAGACCCCACAATTTTATTATACCATCCCTATTTAAGTTGAAACATATTATCAAAGTATTATTATGTACATCTATATAAAAAAACACTTGTAAACGTTTTTTTTTTAATTTTTTAATTTTTTATTTCCATACTTTGGGTGCCAGGCGTGTATGCAGATCCCACAATTTTTATGAACCACCATTCTGGTAGATCAAACATACCCATTCCTGTGTCTTGATACATCTTCTATCACTATATGTAATCAGTTTTTTAAAATAGTCCACCATATAGGAGTCTATTTGTGACCAGACACAAACACAGACGTTCAGCTTTATATTATATATATATATATATATATATATATATATATATATATATATATATATACAGTGCCTTATGGGACAACACTCAGATGTCAGAAAGACTTTCTTTCACTTGTAGAAGGAGCTTCAAGGATTGCCGACACCCGCAATAAAAGGAGCACTCGTTTCAGGGCAACCTGTATGCCTCCTCTTCAGCCAAGTGTAAACTTTTCAAAGCTTAGAAGGCTTTCTTGATGTCTTCCTCCCAGAATTCACCGCTTTTCTCCCAAGGTGTACACATTTGGTTTAGGTAGGTTAAGCGAAGTGTATGTTGATAAATCTCTACACTTGGCATATACAGACCACTTTCAGAGGGACGTAGGTTACAGATCTCCCAACAGACCATGGCCTTCTTTCGATGCCACAAAAACTTGAAAATAACACACACTAAGAATACTAGTAAGGTCTCTGAAAGTGGAAACAAACAAGCAGTGATAGACGGTAAATGGATGATAGGTAAATGTGCAAACTGCACACCTCCGCTCGACCCTTCAAAGTAAGGTTTCTTAAGAACCACACATGATCTATGGCTTGAACCACTTTCAATACTTCTGATCAGTTTTCCTGCAACAGGAGATCAAGACCAAACCATATGCCGAGTAGTTTGCAAGGTCCATCTGTCCAGACAAAAGACCCTTGCAGGCACTAATGTGTAAGCCCACAAACTTGTTACAGTTGATTTTGGTCCCTGTCCCCTGTTCATATTGTCATGCATGGTCACGGCGGAGTAATTATAGTGGAAGCAAAGTAATAAGTACCAAGGAGCAGATTCACTCTAAGCTTGCAAAGGAAAGGTTCCAATGTCAGCACATAAAGCCTAGATGAAAGCAAACAATCCTGACGAATTAATCCAGACAAATTGAAAGATTTAAACATTATAATAGTCATCTTTACCAGTGTGCTACCTCTACTATGGTTTTGCATGCAAGAAGTGAATCCATGAGCGAAACTGAGGAATCACTCCAGCTGAGGAAAGAAAAGCTGCTATCGAAAAGGTTTAGACTGAACTAAATTGATCAGCGCTGCTTCTGTTTCAACTTTTTCTATGATCAAGTGTATCATAAGTAAATTATCCTAGATGTCAGGCCCTTAACAGAACTTAATATGACGTGATGCAAACAAGTTGTAGAAGATTTGCTAACATCCAAAATCTTTAACTCTGTATTTAACATTGTTAAGGGCCAGAAATTGCCTATCCCATTGAATCAGTTACAGAGAACTATTTTCTCTGGTGAATCAATGCTCCCCCCCCCCCCCCCGCTGAGCTATTCGGCCACAAGCGGACCTATCAGCTAACAGGGCGCATTGATTCGTTAGTCAGTCGGGACCGGACCTTCAGCCAAGCAACACCTATCCTCTCTCGTCCCCTGTCCACTAGACACCTTGCTCTAGCATTGACGGTCTCCACTGGAGACAACTGCTATTAGCTGGGGATGATATAAGAAATGTACTGACTGACTAACAACGACCTCAAAAAGAACCTTCTTCCTTTATCTCAGTTCGACCTTCAGCATTGACGGTTGGCTGCCAATTCTCATCATGTTCCCCCAATCTTCAGAGTGTAGTTTCCTTTTTTATCAAGATAGTTTTTTGTTTATTTTTTCACAAAATGAAGATCCTCATATTTCAAACTGACATCGTTTCATCTTTTTGTTCATACTTTTATTTTTCGAATTCTATGAACATTTAAATCCACACGCTTCAAATAAAAATTATTTTTTCAATTTGTCAATGTTTTTTGTAAAATTGTGGAGGATGAAACTTTGTCTCGCTTAGCACCTATCCTCTCTTATACTTATACCCTGTCCACTGGACACCTTGCTCTAGCATTGACGGTCTACACTGGAGACAACTGCCATTAGCTGGGGATGACAAAGGAAATGTACTGACTAACAACGATCTCAAAAAGAACCTTTTTCCTTTATCTCAGTTCGACCTTCAGGTTGCATGTTCGAATCATGTCGAGGTCACCACTTTATAGAGGGCGAAGTCACCAATCTTGTAGCAAACAAAATCACATGAAAACAATGGTATCTACGTATTCCTCGTATTTTTAAGATGATTTTATTAAAAAATTACGAAAATCGAAAGGTAGAAAATTATTTATTAAAGAAAATAAAAAATAGAATTTGATGAAAACGATCGTAAAACACAGGAGAATTCAAAGGGGAGGGGGTAATTTTCCGTTTTGGTTTAAAACAAGATGGCGGAAATTTTCACCTGCAAACACAAAAGTCGTTCTTTTTAATAATTCAGTAATATTCATGTAATTTCAACTGCATAATTAGGAAGCTACCATTTATAATTTATTAAAATTGACAAAAAAAAATCAGTTGAAGCCATTGATTTTTATTTGAAACTCCATTTATCGACTACAAATCTCGACCTAATTCTGTAGAATCGCCAAATTTTCTTAATTTTATTTTAATTCAATAAATGTTCAAATAATTAATGTTTTATTTTGCGTTATTAGAATTTTTTAAATTTTATTTTAATTTAATAAATGTTCAAATAATTAATGTTTTATTTTGCGTTATTAGAATTTTTAAAATTTTATTTTAATTTAATAAATGTTCAAATAATTAATGTTTTATTTTGTGTTATTAGAATTTTTAAATTTTTATTTTAATTCAATAAATGTTCAAATAATTAATGTTTTATTTTGCGTTATTAGAATTTTTAAAATTTTATTTTAATTTAATAAATGTTCAAATAATTTATGTTTTATTTTGTGTTATTAGAATTTTTTAATTTTTATTTTAATTCAATAAATGTTCAAATAATTAATGTTTTATTTTGTGTTATTAGAATTTTCTTAATTTTATTTTAATTTAATAAATGTTCAAATAATTAATGTTTTATTTTGTGTTATTAGAATTTTCTTAATTTTATTTTAATTCAATAAATGTTCAAATAATTAATATTTTATTTTGTGTTATTAGAATTTTCTTAATTTTTATTTTAATTCAATAAATGTTCAAATAATTAATGTTTTATTTTGTGTTATTAGAATTTTTTAATTTTTATTTTAATTCAATAAATGTTCAGATAATTAATGTTCTATTTGGTGTTATTAGAATTTTCTTAATTTTATTTTAATTCAATAAATGTCCAAATAATTAATGTTTTATTTTGCGTTATTAGAATTTTTTAAATTTTATTTTAATTCAATAAATGTTTAAATAATTAATGTTTTATTTTGTGTTATTAGAATAATTTAATTTTATTTTAATTCAATAAATGTTCAGACAACTAATGTTTTATTTTGTGTTCTTAGAATTTTCTTAATTTTTTTTTAATTCAATAAATGTTCAAATAATTAATGTTTTATTTTGTGTTATTAGAATTTTTTAAATTTTATTTTAATCCAATAAATGTTCAAATAATTAATGTTTTATTTTGTGTTATTAGAATTTTCTTAATTTTATTTTAATTCAATAAATGTTCAAATAATTAATATTTTATTTTGTGTTATTAGAATTTTCTTAAGGGTTTGTATTACTGGGCACAGATTCGAAAAAGTTGTCAAAAAACAAGTATATGTTATCAAAAGCAACATAAGTTATTTTCTACCTAACTGGATAATTTTCTAGTGTTTTTATTTAATGTAACATGTTTATTCGGCTCGAAAAACATACAGTGTTTACCGATGTATTGGAAAATTCAAAATGGCGCCCGACTCTCTTTTTGTCGGTACGGGCAATTCTAATGCCGGTGCCCGGAAAACTCGTCCCGGAAAACTTGACCCCGGAAAACTCGTCCCCTTTCGCTAGGTAGGAAAACTAGTCCCTTATTGAATAAATATCGATTGAAAACACATTTTATCATCGTTCTAGAAGTAGATATTGGTTTTTAAAATAGACTATAGTCCCCCCCCCCATAATATTTTTAAAAATATTTTTACTTGTTTAATGTTTTTTTTTGTTTTTTTTTTAAATAAAATCAATTTTCTAAGTGTCCGTTTTCTACCTAACTGGCTAAGTTCTTAGTGGTTTCACTTATTTTAAAGCGTTTATTATGTTTCACTTTCTTGCGAGCAAGGAAATTATTAAAAGCTTGCATATAAAAATTATGCGAAACCTGTAATTAAAAAAAAAAAAAGTAAAAATATTTTTTTCAATTATAATTTTTTTTCCTGTGTGAAAATATTAAATAAACAATGCTTAATTCAATGGTAATATCGGTAGTTCGAGAAACTGATTTTTCTTCGAGTTATATCAAATTCATTAATTCGGACCTCAGGGGCTTTTTTCGTAATGTTCCTATAAAAATTATTTTTATTTTATTTTTACGATGCTTTATTTATATAAAAAAAATTTTTTATTTTTATTATTACAAATTACGATGCTTTATTTATATATTAAAAAAAAAGCAAAAGTAAATTCTTGCGTTTTTTATTTACTACTGAAAACCATAACTCTAGTAAAGGTATTTTTTGTTTAAACAGAATAATGCTTTTTCACTAAGATTTAAATAAAAATAATTAGTTCATTATACTCTGCAATCATTATTTGATAAATACTGAAAATTTTATTGAAATTGGTTAATTTTCTGATTTTTGGTGAATTTTTAAGTAAAGTGAGGGGTCAAAATGTTTATACATTTTGAGCGTCAGCATTCATTTTGCCTGTATCTATAACACGGTAAGTTTGGGAAAAGGAGTTAAAATTTAAAAAAATGTACAAAATACTGTTAAAAACCCACCGAATATATGTCAGCCTATGTTACGGTAACATATATTCAGCGAGTTTCTAACAGTATTTTGTCTAGTTTTTTATTTATAACTCCTTTTTCCAAACTTACCGTGTCAAAGAGAAAGTCGGGCGCCATTTTGAATTTTTCAAAACATCGGTAAACACTGTGTTTTTCGAGCTGAATAAACATGTTACATTAAATAAAAACACTAAAAACATATCCAGTTAGGTAGAAAAGTAACTTTGATAACATTTATTTGTTATATATTTGTTTGACAACTTTTTCGAATCTATGTGTGTCAGAAATTTCGTGAAAAATAGTGAATAATTCCACCCCATCTTTCCAAGCTTATAACTCCTCGAAAAATGTAATTCAAGCCCTAATTTTTTTTTTTTTTCAATTAAAGGATCAAGGACCAAGGTTTCATTAAAAAAACAAAAACAGCGTGTTTTTTTTAAAAAAAAAAAGGTTTTAAACTTCGGACTTTATAGGTAAATTTCTAAAAAAAAAAACACTACTTTTTTTGTTTTAAATTTGAATATATTATTTATTGACCTTTTCTCTTCAATTTGTGATATATAACACTTTGGTGGGTAAATTAATTATTTACTTTTTAATAGACATTTCAAAATGGGAGGTGTGAATTATTCGACCCCCTGTCTTTCCAAGCTTATAACTACTCGAAACATGTAATTCAAGCCCTAATTTTTTTTTTTTCAATTAAAGGAGCAAGGACCAAGGTTTCATTAAAAAAACACACACACAAAAGAAAAAAACAAACAACGTGTTTAAAAAAAAAAAAGGTTTTAAACTTCGAACTTTACAGGTAAATTTCTAAAAAAAAACACTACTGTTTTTTTTAATTTGAATATATTATTTATTGACCTTTTTTCTTCAATTTGTGATATATAACAATTTGGTGCGTAAAGTAGTTATTTACTTTTTAATAGACACTTGAAAATGGGGGGGGGGCGTGAATTAAAAAAAAAACGTTTGTCCAAAATATTATATTAGGTTATTGGAAAGAGCATAAAATTTCACATTGACCCTGAAAATATCGTAAAAATAGAATCAATAGAAAAATTTTGATAGATTTTTAAAGTTTAAAAATTAAAAAATATTGAGTTCGTAAAATTAATTAGTTTTTTAAAAAATAAAAAAAATATTTCTATTACTTTTAAAACAACTTTAATAGTGTATTTTGGAAGTATAATCCATAAAGAAAATAAACAACCCACTTTTAAAAGAGAAATTACGAGTTTTTTTTTTATATTTTATTCGCAGTTTCGTTTTAGGGGTGTCAAAAATTCCTACAAAAGTTTTGATACACCTAGTGCAGTAATACAAACCCTTTCTTAATTTTATTTTAATCCAATAAATGTTCAGATAATCAATTTTTTATCGATCGCTTTTTTGAATGAATGTGTTAAATACTGCAAATGAATATGTGATTAAAAAAAAAAAACAAATCATTGCGGTCTATTGAAGGTCAAAGCTAAAAAAAAAATAAGATGGCGACAGGAAAATCAGGTCCGCAGAAATTTTTTAGAAACGGAAATTAAAGGAAAGTATGATTTTGCAAACAGTGCCGATTTCTTTGATAATTACAAATAAAATGCTTTCCCGTTTTATTTATCACAGTAGTTTACTAATTGAATAATAATAATAATAATAATAATAATAATAATAATAATAATAATAATAATAATAATAATAATAAAAAAGAAAGAGAAAAAAAGCAATGGACAATTTATTGCATTGGATAACGAGTCGATAATGAGAAGTCATCTTGAATTGAGCTCAACTTGATGTCAAAATTGTTATTCGTGTTTTACGATTTAAAATGCGTATTATTTGAAGGTAAGTTTTATATTTAATTTTTAACGAGATTCTCGAATGGATCGATGAAGTTGTAGGAAAATCTTAGATACTCATATCGAATACCTTATTGATGCAGTTTTGCAGTTGAGACCGCGTGTATGTAAAATCACCGAGATATTCATGGTTTGATGCAAGTTCATATCCCCCCCCCTCCCCAGTTACAAATATTGAAAATAAACTAAAATCTTTATTGTACACGTACACGAGCTGGAAAGAAAATATCGAGCAAACACGCATTGAAACGTGGCCAACATAAATAGAAAGTCACGTAACTTGCTGACATCATAGAATAAAGTTTAATGGCCACGGTTAAGGGATAGTGTGATAATTAAATTGATTGACTTACCGAGGGTGGCTCGTCAGTGGGAAGGGAAAGACACTCATGGCTGTGAACGGCCCGGCCTGGTGTTTGTTAATGAAGAAAATAGGATGTCTATTCCTTATAGCTTAAATAGACATTCCAGTCTCGTTTCAATCTCGCTGAACGAGAGATTGAGATTATAAAAAGAATCACCTTTGTAGGCTTGTTGTTGTAGTTTGTTCTTGTCGTTGTTAGAGATCTATCAGACCGGTACGACAGCTGTTAACAGCGCGTTATATTTAACAAGAATACGTTTGCTTGTAAGCAACGAGGTAATTTTTCGTTGCAAGCTAAACGTCTTTTCTTCCCCCCCCCCCAACTCGTCGGTAGGAAATATCGACTATAGACGACTTAGCACGGGGATTATTTTAAAACGGGTGCATTTTTTAAAATTAATTATTAAATACATTTTAAGGCAGACTTTAAGAAATTGCCCCCCCCACAATTTACTTTTTTTTTCGTGTTAAAGTACAAAAAAATTGTCAAAAAACAAATATATAACAAATAAATGTTATCAAAGGCAAAATAAGTTACTTTTATACTTAACTAAATATGTTTTTAGGGGTTTTATCGGTACTTGTGCAGTTTAATCAAGACATTGAAAAATGAAAATGTCGAAAAAAGTTTAAATTCTATGTATCTGCTATGGAACGAAGTTCTCTGAAAAAAAAAAATTCACTTAATTTCATCAAGTATTTTTTTTTTTTCACAGCGAAAAAACAATTTGTTATGATACCGAGCAAAAAGTTTGATTTTTAGGAAGAAAAGCTAGTATTAAAGATGGGGAGGGGGTGTGGGCGCTTTACATGGAGTTATCTCCCCGTGACGTTTCTAAACTCTAAACAAAAATTAAGAACAAATCCAAGACGTCTGCCTTCAACGCGCTCTCATAAAAACGTGTTTTTCCGCTGTAAAAAAAAAAAAAAAAAAAAAACTATTCGATCAAATTAAGTGAAATTTTTTTTTCCGGAAATCTTTAGTTCAAAACGGATATAATTTAACCTTTTTTCAATATTTTCATGTTTTTAATGTCTTGATTAAACTGTACAAGTACCTTTTTATTTAATGTAAAATATTTATTCGATTTGAAAAACATACAGTGTTTATCAATATATGGGAAAAAAACAAATGGCTGCATGCTCGCTGTTGAATACGTTATGTTTAGGAAAATGAGTTCAAACTAAAAAAGATTATGCAAAATACTGTTAGAGGATCATTTTTCAATTATAACGTTATACTAAATTCAGCACCTACTTTGTGGCCATCTCAATCAATGAAATTAATGTTTGTAATCGATGAAATTAATGTTTGTAATCGATGAAATTAATGTTTGTAATCGATGAAATTAATGTTTGTAATCGATGAAATTAATGTTTGTAATCGATGAAATTAATGTTTGTAATCGATGAAATTAATGTTTGTAATCGATGAAATTAATGTGGGGAAAAAAAGGGTAAGTTGTGGAATTTAGAGGTGGAGGCGATTTCTTAAACGTCTACCATTAAAATGAAATAAAAAAATTGATCCCAAACGATAAAAGTTATCAAAAATTTCTTTTTTTTTTAATTGATGAGATTAATGTGAAAAAGAAAAAAAAAAGTGTAAATTGTAGAATTTAGAGGTGGAGAGAGGGGGGGGGGCTATTTCCTAAAGTCCGCCATATAAAAAAATAAAACTTCATTACAGTATCTTCACGACAAAAAAAAAATCTCTTTTAATTGCACGTGTCCAAATGTAAAACAATTCTTTATTTATTAATTTTTATTTTATTGCAGACTTTCATCATCTTTCTTAGTTGTTGTTTCACAATGTTTTGGCCAACTATTCCTCTGGCCTTCGTCAGGTGGTAACCGCGACGGGATAGGAACTCCGAATCTCCTAACTGCATTCTCAGCAATTACTGCCATCCATAGTTGTTGTCGTCTCACCACGTTTTGGCCAAGTAAGATTTTGGCCGGCTTTGGGAAAAATTGAAACCGCTATCTTCAGACAATTCTCACCTGGAGCCGTAGAAATTCAATGTCTCTATCCACTGCGCCACGGGCCCCGAAGGTCGATCAAGGTTGAATTTTTCTGGTCTCATAAATCCACGTTTATTTTATTATCTGATCTTCCATTGTCGGGGCCATGTCTGCGGGGCATTAGAATACACCAATTGCCCCCCTGCAGAGGGTAAAAGTCCCTCAATGGGGGTCCTGGATATGACCTTAAACTATATCCAGTGGTGAGGCCCCAGCGTGTGGGCTTTAGGGAGTGTGAAGCCACCCTTTAATTACCATTGCTCCCAGGTCCACTCTGACCCGGAGTGGTAGTACCTGTTAGGGTCCCAACTATGGGTTAAATAGAAACCGACGTGAAAACAACAAATATATTCTATTAAAAAAATTTTTCTTCCGAATCTTTGGATTCGGCATTAAATAACCCGATAAGGGTTGATATGCCGTAAGACAAAAACAACCAACCAACCAACCAATCCATTGTCAGGTCCGTACCGAATGGTATATATATTATTTAATTGGAATTGAGATGAGTATTATTTTTTAATTTATTTTATTGCGGACTATTATTCTCATCTTTCTTAGATGTTGTTTCACGACCTTTCAGCCAACTATTCCTCTGGCCTTCGTCAGGTGATAACCGCGACGGGATAGGAAAAACCTGGTGAGAAAACAACAACTATAGATGGCAGTAATTGCTGGGAATGCAGTTAGGAGATCGGAGTTCCTATTTTGTCATGGTTACCACCTGACAAAGGCCAGAAGAATAGTTGGCCAAAACGTCATGAAACAATAACTAAGAAAGATGGGGATAATTGTCCGCAATAAAAATAAATTAATATATAATACTCATATCAATAATGACTTCCGATTAAATAATATATAAATTCTTTATCTTTCGGAAAAGAAAATACAATCACTTTCGAACCAGTTTTATAAATCTCTTGGCAATTCTTTGAAGAATTGAAACAGAAAATAATTAATAGCTGTCTATCACCTAACCATGGCCATTGTACTTTATTTTCTGACATCAGCAGGTTATGTGGCTTTAATGGAACGGCCTTCTATTTATGTTGGCAAGGCTTGAATATGGTAATATGCATGTTTACAAAATATCATACACAAAAAAAATCGTGTCAAGAATGCATGTTAATAAAATAAAAAAGTGTTCAAATAAGAAAATGAAAAGAAAAAAAAAACAGTAAGATCACATGCGAGGAGGTATACAAATAAACAGAAAGTCACTTTAATAAGAAAGTTATTCTTTTATTTTATTTATTATTTTTTGTTTACTTGCCTCTCCACAAGGGCAGAGTTAGACACAAGGTCGGTTTTTAATGTGTACTAATATAAATACTTTATATGCCATTAAAACTTTGGGAAGAGTGCCATTTGTTTAGCAAAGGAATAAAGTCACAATAGTAGAAACAGATTGTAATGTACTTTAATGTAATACCGACGCAGCAGAAAGACCTATTTCTGAGGCTTTAATCAACTGAATTTTACAATGAAAATGCGGCAAGTGGCCAGGACTGCGTGTTAATAAAATGAAAAGAAAGAAAATAAAGAAAAAACAGATGGCAAGATCACATGTGAAGAGATATGCAAATAAAGTGAAAGTCACTTTAATAAGAAAGTTATTATAAGAAAACTAAAGCACAGGTTAACAGCTATTTTCATTTTATAGCATTCTTTGCTAAAAAATTAAAATATTTCCTCTAAACACTGAAATTTTTAACATTTAGTAATATGCTTATTGCGTAGTTTTTTTCATCTCACCATTGTCTGAAGATAGCGGTTTCAATCCTACCCAAAGCTGGCCAGAGGTTTACTTGGCCAAAAACGTGGTGAGACGACAACAACTACAGATGGCAGTGATTGCTGAGAATGCAGTTAGGAGATTTAGAGTTCCTATCCGTCGCGGTTATCAGATGTTTTATTTTTTAAAAGAAAACATCAAATTTTATAACTAAATGATGATGCCGGTCAAGGGAAATAATTCCAAATAATTTAAACTTTTGCATGGTGAGGCTCAAGAATTACCATTAAAATGACCATTAATTGCTTAAAATTACCATTAATTGCTTAAAATGATTTTCTATATTTTTGTTGTTTTCATGTGATATATGTGGGGATGGGGGTCCATGGACTTGTATTTTTTAGAATTAAAAAGTAATACATTTTATAAAAGAAAACTGGATTGATTTTTACTGTAGCTTTAATTATAATTTATATTTTAGGGCAATCATATAATATAATTAACAACCAAAAATTCAAAAACAAATAAAATATACAATAAATAACTGTTATATCAAATGCAATAAAATTTGATTTTCTACCGGCCTGTATAGTTTTAGTTTTCTGAAGGTTGTTTTGTAGGTTGAGTGGAATAATTCAAACTTTTGCAAGATTTTCTTTACATGGACAGGTGATGATTTTCTTTATTTTTGTTTTATCATTGTGTAGCAATACTAGGCACCATAATGTTCAGCGCTGGAGAAGGTGCACACTGATATTTAATTTGACACTCATAGTCTTTAAATTATAATAAATACATGTCTCCTACTTCCATCAAAATAAAACTTATATAACTGAATTCACAATAAAATTTACTTTAAAATGGTATTTTAATATTTTTGTTGTGATTTATATATTCAAAGAAATCGCTATTTAAATCTGACTATTAATGACAAAACCTGTCAGTATAGCATGTCCGCTGGCGATAGATCACTTTTTGTGAATAAGCAATCGGTGTGTATTCACATTGACACTCAAAGCGAAAGTTGTACCTGTTGACGACGTTTCTAATTATTTTAGCTAATTAGGGAAAAGAATTGCCTTTCCTATGGAATTTGAACACAACACGTACGCCTTTCCAGTCAAAAGTTAGAATATCTCAAAGTTAACGCTTTGTGATACAAAGATAAGTAAAGATACAAACTGTGTTCCAATGCTATTATTTATTTTTTGAGTCTTCAAGAAAGATTTCAGAGTTCAACAAGAAGAAGATCGAAGGTTACGTCGACCAAAACATTGTAAAAATAACATTCAAGACAAGAACAGTAGTTTGAAGAATCCAGATAATACGAATAATACTGTTGTTCCTGCCAGACATTTGTTATTTCAAAAGGAAGTTTATTTTTTACATTAAAAGAAACAATTTTTTTTTATTGACAAAGAAGGCACAGGACCACTTAGTTGTGAGAGGCTACTATTTGGGTCCAGATTTGCAGGGATACCATTTAGGGAGTTGGGCAGTGAGATGTCATAAAATTTGAAAAGAATCAGATAAAAACTTTCTATGCTAGAGTTGTTAGAAATATGGTCAAGCGCGTATAAACAGAATTTTTGTGCGTTGTAGCACACACAAGCAAAAATCGGTAAACATGTTTATTAACTTATGAACATAAAGTATTTATTTATTGAGATTGTCGGACTGACTTCCTCATTGTGAAAATCCGTCGCCTCTGTCGAAAGTTTTAAACATACATACATACATACGTACACACATACAAACAGACAGGTGAGATTTATATAATAGATAACAAAGAAAAAATAAAACATTGAAATAGTACATTGTAAACAAAATAGTATAAATATTATTTAACATGTAGAGAGACAGAGAGAGAGAGGGGGGCGAAAGAGAGCAGAATAAAACTAATTTGAGATTAAATTTATTTAAATATATATTTAATTGGTTTTTCACACATATTTTTCTAGTAATTGTCTGTATTTTTGAGATGAGGTGTTTTCATTGATTGAGATTGTCAGACTGACTTCCTCATCTTGGTTGTTATAGTCACAACGTTTTGGCCGTTTTACCCTCCGGCCTTCATCAGGTGTTTTGTATCGAACTGGGGAACCATTTGTTAGGAATCTCGAACCCAACCCTTTATTATTATTACGGGGGTACCGTGTTCGGACTCCAGCTAGGCTCTGGGACATAGTTGCTGATTCTCTGTTTTGAATGTTACTTTTCACTGCCTTCATTCAAAAAAAAAAAAAATAATAAACTGAGAGACCCACTGGAAAGTGAAAAAACTTAAAGAAACAGCTCACATGCTTGGGCATAACAACCTACTAAGCAAACCAGGCGTAGAGCTGAATGCAATTTGGACACCTCTGATAGAGAGAGAAAACCTTGAATAACAACATAGGTTTAACATTAACAAAAACCAACTAAGAATTGTCCTAGTGACATATGGCCGAGTGGTCCTAGACGTTGTATCAAAGTTTACAGTTACCCAAAGGTCCTGAGTTCAATCCTGAACGAATGAAGTGAAAAGTAACATTCAAAACAGAGAATCAGCAACTATGTCCCAGAGCCTAGCTGGAGTCCGAACACGGTACCCCCGTAATAATAATAAAGGGTTGGGTTTGAGATTCCTAACAAATGGTTCCCCAGTTCGCTGATACAAAACACCTGATGAAGGCCGGAGGGCAAAACAGCCAAAACGTTGTGACAATAACAACCAAGATGAGGAAGTCAGTCTGACAATCTCAATCAATGAAAACACCTCATCTGAAATATACAGACAATTACTATAAAGTATTCATTTTATTTTTGTTATTATTTAGAAAACAAGGTTTTAATTATGGAAAGGAAAAGAATATTGTAAAAAAAATACATTATTTGAAAAAGACTAACCACAATGAACATCGTTTTTTTTTTGTTGTTGTTCTTGTTTTTTTAGCTGCAAATAAAACATCTCAAAGTTGTATTACAAAGATAAGTATAGAAACTGTGTTCAAACGCTATTTAATTTTGTCTGAAAAATTTGAAAAGAATTGATTAAAAGCTTATGCTAGAGTTGTTTGAAATAGTGACAAGCGCATTATAAACAGAATTTTTTTGTGTCATGACGCACACAAAAAAATCTGTGAGTTTGTTTAACAATCCACAGAGGTATGAAAAAGTAGCCAAAAAAAAAACAAATATATACCAAATAAATGTTATCAAAGGCAAGTTACTCTTCTACCTACCTTGATAAATTTCAAGTATTGTAAATTTTTATTCTGTTCAAAAAAACAAGTAATGTCAAGCATTACATGAGAACAAGAGAAAATGGTCATGATGTCTCTTGAAGTCTCGACAAGTACTTAAAAATAAAAAAAATATACAAAATAGTGGTAGAAACTTGCCTGATAATTGTCACAGTAACTTGAAGCTGTTAAAAATGAAATTAATTATCCTAATTAGTTTCATATAATAATAATAATTGTAATCTGTACTTTTGTACAATTGATATGCTACAAGCCATATATATGTTAATAATTTATTTGAATCGTGTTATGGTGGCCATCTTGGATTTTATGGTTGCTGTCTTGGATTTCCTAGTCACCATCTTGGATTTTTTATGGTGTAATGACGATAAATGATAAAGTCCACTAGAAAAACATTTTGTGTGATCTTACCGCCCATTTTTTAAACTGTTTTTTATGATTCTTCTACTTGAAGCCGTTAAAATGAAACTTAATTTGCATGTGTTAAGTTTTGAGACATTGTGTTGAACAAAGATGGCGGCGTAGTTCAGATCAGTAACCAAGATGACGGTGAAGAATTAAATGCGGTCCATGACGTAGCAAATGGCAAACTGATTGAATCCAAAATTTGACGATTTTTATAATAATTTTGCGATGTTTTGATTGGTTGTTTAGCACAGCCGTTGGTTATAAAAATGATTGGCGAATCCATTCGTCTCATATCTCCAATTACAAGTCAAAAACTTTTTACACAAGGCAAGCCTAACATCTCGGACCCTGGTAATAATAACATTTTACAGTATGCTTATTAGTTTATTCTGATTCCGTATAAAATTTCCTTTAATTTGATATGCTACAAGCCATATTTTGTTAATAATTTCTTTGAATCATGTCATGGCGGCATTTTCTGGTCACCATCTTGGATTTCCTAGTCACCATCTTGGATTTTTCATGATTTTATAATGGCAAATGATAATGTCCATCAGAATAATACTTCCTATGATGATAAAGCCTTACTTACAATTTTTCTTAGCTGTTTTTTTATGATGTTTCTACTTAAAACTTTTAAAATGAAACTGGGATATGTTAATTAGTCCGTAAGTTACCAAGTGAGATGATCATAAATAATGCCAACTGAACCGTCATGGTATTATGATGATAATATGTTCAAAATTTCATCATAATATCTTAAAAAAAAGATCTGAAAATACAACCTTTTAAAGATGAGTTAGTAATTGTCTGTATTTTTGAGATGAGTTGTTTTCATTGATTGAGATTGTCGGACTGACTTCCTCATCTTGGTTGTTATTGTCACAACGTTTCGGCCGTTTTGCCTTCCGGCCTTCGTCAGGTGAACGGTTTGTTAGGAGTCTCGAACCCAACCCTTTATTATTATTACGGGGGTACCGTGTTCGGACTCCAGCTAGGCTTTGGGACATAGTTGCTGATTCTCTGTTTTTCAATGTTACTTTTTCACTGCCTTCGTTCAGGATTGAACTCAGCACCTTTGGGTAACTGTAAACTTTGATACAACGTCTAGGACCACTCGGCCATATGTCACTAGGACAATTCTTAGTTGATTCTTGTTAATGTTAAACCTATGTTGTTATTCAAGGTTTTCTCTCTCTATCAGAGGTGTCCAAATTGCATTCAGCTCTACGCCTGGTTTGCTTAGTAGGTTGTTATGCCCAAGCATGTGAGCTGTTTCTTTAAGTTTTCTCACTTTCCAGTGGGTCTCTCAGTTTATTATTTTTTTTTTTTTTGAATGAAGACAGTGAAAAATAACATTCAAAACAGAGAATCAGCAACTATGTCTCAGAGCCTAGCTGGAGTCCGAACACGGTACCCCCGTAATAATAATAAAGGGTTGGGTTCGAGACTCCTAACAAACGGTTCCCCAGTTCGATACAAAACACCTGATGAAGGCCGGAGGGTAAAACGGCCAAAACGTTGTGACTATAACAACCAAGATGAGGAAGTCAGTCCGACAATCTCAATAAATAAATATTTTATGTTCATAAGTTAAAATGAAACTGGGATAATATGTTCAAAATTTCATCATAATATCTTAAAAAAGATCTGAAAATACAACCTTTTAAAGATGAGTTAGTAATTGTCTGTATTTTTGAGATGTATTAGTCTGTAAATTGTGCAAATTTCCCACCATTTTCAGTCACGAGCTTATATGCATTTGAATAGGATTGACTTAAAGCAAAATGTCCAGTGAATCACACGTTTTTTTGATACTTTGAATGGTCATAACTCCAGTTCTTTCATCATATTTTGCTTTGGTTTTGATACCCCCAAATTCAAAGCTATCTCTTTACAACCCTTCCTTTTCATAACCTATCATGCTTTCACAAATCAGAGTCCATTTTTTGTAGGCTGTTTTTGAACCCAGTCAACGACGGGTACTTTTGCTAGTATATATATATATATATATATATATATATATATATATATATATATTCCCGTCGGTCTCGGTGTGTGAGGTTACCCATAAATACTAAGTGATTTGTAAATAGTGTTGGAGACTGTAGAATAGACATCTGTTGGTACAAGAACTAATCTTTATCGGCACAATAGCTGTCACAAGCAGTAGACCTCAGATTTTTACATCAGATCATTTCCTTGACGAAATGCGTAAGCGATAAAACATAAGAAGCCCTAAAACTAATACACCAAAGTATAATAAGGCATTGCAGTTGTTTTTACTTTTATTAGTTAATATATTTCTTCATTCGGTGGATTTTTATGTGGAATCTTTAGATGTTGCCAATAACTCTGGAAATACATGAAAACACTTTCATTTGTTTGTGCATTTGAATAGGATTGTTTTTTTGTTTTTTTTTGTTTTTTTTTATTACATTTTCACCCCAAACAAGGTACATTGCCACTTTGGTGTAGGGGGCTACTATCAGGGAAAACATCTACTGGGGTACTATGTAGGGATTAGGGCAGCGAGATGTTGGTTCACGTTGCACTTGAACTTCTGCATGTCAGTACAGTTGGGGAAGCAGTGACCCGGAATGGAATTCCAAAGTCTAGCAGTTCTGGGGAAGAAACTACTGGAGTAGAAGGATCTTTTACATCTAGGGATCTCTACAGTGTGGGGGTGGGATTTTGCAGCTTGTATATGCATTTGAATAGGATTGACTTAAGGCAAAATGTCCAGTGAATCACACGTTTTTTTTGATACTTTGAATGGTCATAACTCCAGTTCTAATCGGCCGATTTAAAAAACTTTGTGTTTTTTGCTCTTTTCAATAATGCTTGATTTGAGTTTATTCGATCTAAAGAAAAAAAATGGTGTGGTATTGCTACATTGTGTGTTCGTTTGTGTTTTCGAAGCATTCTACCGGGTTCCATATGTGTTGTCCATTCTGGTGTAACCTGTAAACATTCCATTATTTAGATATAACCATTTTTTTTTACTAATTATTTACAAATTAATCAGTAATATATGAGGGTTGCTCCAAAAGTAAGGCCTCCTATTTTTTATTTTGATTAGACGTGATTCCTTGTTATGATGATTGAACTTATCTATGTAATATCACGTGAGACCTTGATTTTTAGCGCATTTTGTTTTACTTCGTGAAAATTTTGCATCGGGAGACTATAGATTTTTTTTTTCTTTTTTACACAGTGATCACCACTTATCAAGGCCCGGAAGCCACTCAGGGATAAGGGTTATTGAAAGTACATTACGTTAGTGTGGAGATTTGATGAAGTGTTTAATTAAGGGGGCGGTTCATTAGGAATTTGTTAACATTGGACTTGAAAACATCCAAGTTGTAGTCTGGAGGGAAGCAGGCGGACGGAACAGAGTTCCACAGGCGTGCAGTTCTAAGAAAGAAGCTTTAAATGCAAAACTGCTTCTGTGGTACCAGTTTATGAGAATTCTGGCAAAAGTACTGACCCATTCAGTTATCGCCCATTAGCCTCCTCTCGCTTTTCACCGAAATATTACAATCCATAATTAACCAAGCTCTAGTCCATCACTTTACAGCTGCTAAACTTCTGAATGACTAACAATAAATTTAATTAATTTAATTTCAATATTTCTATTCTTAATAAACATCTTTTTTATTTACAGGTTCAAGATACCATGGAAAAAGGTGATTTTTTAAATTTGACGAAGGATAAAAAAAAATGTATTTCAGTTGACATTGATAACAAAAACGAAAAAAAGAAAGATTTTCTATAAGTGTGTATTTTGTGTAATTTAATGCACACAGAAAATATTCTCGTAATATTCCACATTTAAAATCACATGCAAACATTATAGGAGCAACTGTATTCATGAGAAAGAAATTCAAAACCTATCTGGCAAATATACCCGGTGAACCAAGTTCAAGAAAGATTCAAACAGTTGGACTTAAAGAGATGGTCAGAACTTTAAAAAGATCTCTCGGTTGGAATAGCTGAGTTAGCAGGTGAATGTTTGGCATCCAGTAGGATGCTCCATCCATAGCTTGAACAAACTGATAAGAAAGTTAGAAAAAAGGAAATATTTTCTTGCAAAATTTCTTGAATATTCCACATTCTCGTACTATTCTACATATGATTGAAACAACACTCAACACTTTTTGAATCTACATTTTCATATTACAAATCCCAGATGAATGCATACAATCTGAATTACCCACAAGACATCATTCTTGAATGTCTTTGGTCGCTTTGTACAAAGGTTTGTTAGGAAAATCTGACATGAAGGTACTTGCATATGGAAGAAAACCCTGACCAAATATTCAAAATAACAAAGAATTCAAAGCCCACATCAGATTCTCTCACCACGTCTATATACTGAGTCATATGAGAAAGACTCATACTATTCTACATATAACTGAAACAACATCCAACACTTTTTGAATCAACAAAATATTCGAAATAACAAAGAATTCAAAGCCCACATAAGATTCTCTATACAAGAGATGGTAATCTTCTCCCACTCATGTTACCTCCAGTAACAACAGTTAGTTGGATACTCCACTAAACAAGATAAATACTCACTGAAGATTCCTATAAAAAATATATTCAAATGCATTTTGTAAAATTTGTTAAACATTCTTGTAATATTTCTTGCTTCAATGATATTTTAATACACATTGAATAAGTGGTTTCATATTACAGGACAAAATTTTCTTGTAAAATGTGTTCAAAATTCTACATTCTCATAATATTCCCAACTTTGACTCACATTCTAAACAACACCTTTGTCAAATTGTGGGATCGACGTTTTCACATTACAGCTCTCTAAAAAATCCCACACAAATACATACAGTTTGACATCATCCTCGAGTTTCCTGAGTCTTTCTGTGCAAAGGTTTGTAAGGAAAATTTGACATAAGTATTCTGTCCATATGTTCAAAATAACATAGTATTAAAAGACCACATCAGGTTCCCCCAACACAGCTATGTACTGACTCTTATGAGAGATGATACATCTTCTCTCACTCATGTTACCCAAACTGGATACTCAACCAGACCAGATGAATTCTTGTCCTGAAATCCTGTAACACCGACGAATAACAAGATATACCATGACATTTTACTGATTAGTTAGAGGAAAATTTATTTTCTTTACCATTTTACTAATTCAATGTTTGACAAAGAGAACTTTTATAGAATATTGGAATATCTATATTATCATCAAGTGTTAAACCCATGAATGGTCCTTTGATATCTGAAGTAAAATAAACAAAACAGATTCGAACACCTTGATGTATGAGATGGGGAAAAAGTTAAAGTACATAATAGTTCATTATTTATAATTTAACACAACTATATATATATTCGTTTGAATGACGTTATTTACAAGACACCTCGGGTATCTTTAGTCTGTAAAACTCCTTATGTTTGTGAAGTGTGTGGTTTAGCATTTTCTAAAAGTTTTAATTTAAAAATTCACCAGCGAATACACACTAGTGAAAAAACTTTAATTACTGGGCAAGCTCATAAAAATATATTTCTGTAGAAATATATTTTCTTATTATATATCAATCCTTATATAAGAAGCTCAATGTTATTATAGAGCAATATATAGAATATATGCAATATAATTTTTTGTCTTTTCTATATATATATATATAGATATATATGCGTTTGGTGATATGTTCTAGACACCTCGAGTATCTTTAGTCGCTTTGTACAATGGTTTGCTATGATAATCTGGTGCAAGGATACTTGATGTATAAAAGTTATACAATATTGGATTATCTACATATCCCATCAAGTGTTAATTCCATGGCCTGATTTCATAGAACTTTGAAGTAAAATAAAAGAGAGTTGAATATCCACGTATGTCATACAGAGATAAAGTGTTAGTTTCGCAAAAGAGTAGCTTGATTTATGAGAATTAAAAAATGGAGTAAGATAGAATGAAAGAGTGAAATCTTTAGCTTATTTAGATTTGTAAGGATAATCTGGTACGAATATACTTGATTTGTATAAATTAGAGAACATCTACATATCTTATCAAGAACTTTGAAGTAAAACAAAACAGAAATTTAAATATTTATTTCAAAAAGGAACACCTTGATTTATAAAAAAAATTAATTTTAAGGATTTGTCAGGATAATCTAGTATGAGGATACTTGATTTATAAAAATATAGAATATTAAGATATCTCAAGAACTTTGACTAAAGTAAAATAAAACAAGACATCTCGAGTATTTGTAGTTTATTTGTACAAGGATTTGTCAGGATAATCTGGTATGAAGATACTTGATTTATAAAAATAAAACAGAAATTTAGATATTTATCTCATAAGTGTTATTTTCGCAAAGGAACATCTTGATTTATAAAAAAAATAATTCAGTAAGATGGAACAAAAAAATGAAAATCCTTATGCTTGTGAAGTGTGTGGTTCAGCATTTTCAAAAAGTTTTAATTTAAAAATTCACCAGCGAATACACACTGGTGAAAAACCTTATGCCTGCGAAGTATGTTGTGCAGCATTCACACAGAAATCTAATTTAAAAACCCACATGCGAAAACATACTGGTCAAAAACCTTATGCTTGTGAAGAGTGTGGTGCAGTGTTCTCAAACAGCTCTAATTTAAAAAGCCATCAGCGAATACACACTGGTGAAAAACCATATTCTTGTGAACTATGTAGTGCTGCCTTTTCACAAAACATTAACTTAAAAACCCACATGCGCGCACACACTGATGAGAAGCCTTATGCTTGTGAGTTATGTGCCTCAGCGTTTACAAAAATCTCTGACTTAAAAAGACACATGCGTGTACACACTGATGAAAAACCATATGCTTGTGGAGAGTGTGGGACAGCATTTTCAACCAGCTCCAATTTAAAAACCCACCAGCGAATACATACTGGCGAAAAACCTTATGCTTGTGAAGTGTGTGGCTCAGCCTTTGTAAAAAACTCTGATTTAAAACGACACATGTTTCGACACACTGGTCTTACATCTAACAGAATGACGCATCTCCAGCAAAACCAAGATGGTGAGAAAATAAAAACAAAAATTGAAAAACCTTATGCTTGTGAAGTGTGCGGATCTGCATTTATATACAGCTCTAATTTGAAGGTACACTTGCGAAAACACACTGGTGAGAAGCCATATGATTGCAAGGTATGTGGCTCAGCGTTTGCACAAATCTCAGCTCTAAAGATCCACCTGCGAATACACACAGGTGAAAAACCATATGGTTGTGAAACGTGTGGGTCTGCCTTTTCAACCAGCACTGCTTTGAAAATGCACATGCGAACGCATACAGGTGAAAAACCATTTGATTGTAAGGTGTGTGGCTCAGCGTTTTCAAGAAACTCGTCTTTAAAATTCCACATGCAAAAACACACAGATGAAAAACCTTGTTAAGTGTATCGCTCAGCATTGTCACGTAACTCTTATTTAAAAGTTCACTGGCAAACACCCACTGTTGAAAAATCATATGACTGTGGCACAGTATTGCAAAGACACATTGTTGACAAACCATAATCCTGAACTGAAAATGCACATCCGTCCACTGGCCAAAAATATGTGTGAAACGTGTGGTTCAACATTTTACACAAAAATTTCATTATAAAAATCAAATGTTTAAAATTGCATGAAAATTTAACTCCTATGAAATTTGCAGGTTAGCATTTTCAAGAAAAATTTTATTCCAAATTCAACTGCCATGAAATCTAATGCTTGTAAAACCTAACCCTAGCTCTGACATGCCCGTGTGTGAAGCAATATAAAGGAAGCAAAAGTAATGTGCCAGCTGAAAGTAAACCCAAGATTCACCTTCTATTATATAAAAAAATGCATATTTGTATGTGCATTTTTTACATGCTAGATGCAATTTAATTTTTCAACAAATTTATTCCTTATTTCGAGGGAATGTAACAAGGCAGTCCTATTAGGGGGGTCAGGACATAATTCAGAATCATAATTATTAATAAGCAAACGAGGTTGATAGCCTGTTTGAAGAAAATGATTTGGAGTTAAAATACTAAAGCCTTTGTCGACAGAATCAATATAAGTGAGGGGTCTGTCATTTATTGCCTTTTGCATATCAGAAAGTGCAGTCAGAAATTCCAAATAATCCAACTTTCTTCTGTCCAGCCGTTTTATTGCCTGCTCAACAAGAAGAATCGCAACCCCAAGAACTAAACTGATTTTTAGTATAAATTTTCAATGAAATAAAACAGTAAAATGAAGTGCATGTCATTAATATCAAAATAAGCAAAAGTTATGTGCCAGCTGAAAGTAAACCCAAACAATATTTTTTTATAAAAAAAATGCATATACAAATCCACACTGGCGATCCACAAATGGATCCAAGAAGGTATACAAGCAAATGGTATTGTCACTCAGTGATTGAGAACCTGAGCTACCTAATGTCTAGATGCCAAGGTCAGCAGGGGCACGTAATAAAACACACACATATAAACATACACATATAAACTCACACATATAAACACACACATATAAACTCACATCAAAGCAGAAAAAACTTTCCACATATTACATGTCCCGCCGTTTTATTGCCTGCTCAACAAGAAGAATCGCAACCCCAAGAACTGAACTGAAATGAAATAAAACAGTAAAATGAAGTGCATGTCATTAATATCAAAATAATCAGTGGTTATGCACTTATCTTACCCTGCTATTTTTTGTAATAGTATTTTCAAAGTGAATTGAAGTTTCAAGTTATTTCTTTAAATAAAATTGTTAGGTGAAAGTACAGAATAGTACCACGCAGGGACTGAGAACATGAGCTACCTAATGCCTAGATGCCAAACCTTTTTGCATATGGCCTTTACGCTGTCCGCCATGACAAAATATATAAATACCTCCATTGGAATATCTGTGGAGAGATGCAACTTGACAGATCATAGAACATTAACCATCAATGATAACATTAAACAGAAAGATAACTGTTCTACAACAAAGACATTCAGTCCCACAGATGGAACAAGCCTAAAAGATCTGTGCTCATTATATATGTCATTGTTCCCAATCACTATGGTCTTAATAGAACTGAACCAGAAAACATAACAAAATATCAGGACCTGAAGAATAATTTAAACATGATATGAAAGAAATAAACATTATACCAATTGTGAACAACTGACCTTAAGAAATAAGGGACATCTATTCTTGAAAATACTTTTAAACAATTCCTGGAAGGCCAAACTGTAACAAAATATAAATAGCAGTCATAAAGGGAACACTGTCCTGTTTAAAAAAAAAACCCTCAGACATAAATTCCAATCGTAATGAAATCAAGTGTTAGCTCTATGAGGAGTTAGCTCCCTTGATCTCTTAAAAAATTAACTATATTCGTGAATTTTGTACACAAGGTTCTCTTATATTAAAATACACACGAGAAGACATAAGTGACGATTAATCTTTAATCTTGAATGATAATAAAAAATACATAAAAAGTAAGGAAAGAAAATAGTTGAATATTAATCTCATACTAAAGAAAAACGTATGCAAAACACAATAGAAGCACCTTTCAATGGGTATCTATAGTCTGTCAAGATTTAATGGAGATATGTGTGTGCATTTTGCAAAGTTTTGGCGTAGAAATGGACACAGAAATAATAATAATTTTCACAGATTTTTTTGTACAAATAATACAAACACAGATAGAAAAAGAAAAGCAACAGCTTATTTACTTTTAAGTCACAACAGTGAAAATGTGCGTTTGCTGTGAATTTTGTAGAGCATCATTTTCACAAAGTAATAAATTTTTAAAAAATGAAAGTTAAATTTCCCACATGTCACAATCATGACTTTTTTTACAGGGATGTGTCAGCATCCGTTTGTGTACAACGCCTTGTATTCTCAAATAGTTATTTATCTGGTATTGATTTCGATGATTGAATGAAAAACACTATATCAATGTGTTTAGCATTTCACACGGACTTTCACTTTTCACAGATTTTTATGTACAACACAAAAACACAGAAAAAGAAAACCAACAGCTTATTTACTTTTAAGTCACAACAGTGAAAATGTGCGTTTGCTATGAATTTTGTAGAGCATCGTTTTCACAAAGTAATGTAATAATTTTTTTTAAAAATGAATATTTTTTTCTTGTGAAGTATGTAATTCAAAAGTGAGCTACCTTTTTCTAAAGGAGGAATATTCTAGGCAATGCTAAATTTCCCACATGTCACGATCATGACATAACGTTTTTTACAGGGATGTGTCAGCATCCGTTTGTGTACAACGCCTTGTATTCTTATCTGGTATTGATTTCGATGATTGAATGAAAAACACTATATCAATGTGTTTAGCATTTCACACGGACTTACACTTCAGACTGTTGTGTTGGTGACAAGTTATTTTTCAGGTGGAACATTTCATTTGCTTCAATAGAAGTAGAAAAATATTTCCCTCCAGTTCGCTGACCTTTATTTTTGTTTGTTTTTTTTTTGAGGATAGCCCATAATGGTGTCCACTTAGATGGTCTTTGGTTCACATTGTGGGGAAAATGGCTTACCGTACAAACGTCCTCGTGTCTGTCCTGTGAGTCGCACGCATCAAGAAAGAAAGAAAAAGTCCATCATGGCGGCCATGACGTTTTGTAGTGAACAAAGTCTCGCGGGATCACATGTGCATGCCTCATAAAAACAGGTCACTTGTGGGTGGGAGAGGAAGGAGAAATCATTTGACGTTTGAGAAGCGGCAAAGTCAGTTGGAAGAATTTGTGTGAGCAGTGATTTTAACTTGTTGATTGACTGAACACATCACAAGAAGAGAGTGAACACGAGCTAGATTCATATTTCACATTAAAACCTAAAGAACTTTACAATCGAGGTAATTATAAGCTTGTTGATAGATGGAAGAACCCAAAGGTCATTATTTTCATGAATAAAGTGTTTACAAAAACGCAGGTTTTAATTTTAAATTGGCTGTACTTACGTATTGAGCACTGTTGAAATAAAAACTAAAACTTGATAAATTATGTGTCATAACATTTTATGTTGATATATATATATATATACTTTTTATTTGTTTTACATAAGGATTTATATATTGCTACACATTGATGAGCATGTTTCGGTCAGCCACTCATAATAATTACATTTTAAATTATGCACCTGTTGAAATAACTTTTCAAAATAAATAAATTCGTTCTTGCAACAGTTGCTTCCTGGTAGTGGTTAAACAAAATACTTCTTGACTTCATTTCCTTCTTTCCTCCTCTTCTTCCACTTCTCACAACGTTTTAATCTATTCCCCTCCTCGATCACATGACCTGTAAACATGCGACTCTGGTTTGGTATAAAAGCTCAGTCAATCCTCATGGTGCCTCTCTTTCAGATCCCACCTGAAGTTCGTCGTTGTTTTCGTTTTGTGTACAGCTTCTTTGATGACTATCACGGCACCAAAAATGTACTTGCAATAGCCCTTATCATTTCTTTCTTTACTGGTGCTACCAAATCAGGCTGTTTGAAGTAATCGGGATCCTTACTTTAGGGAACTAAATATTGATGTTATTGATATAATTTCTTATATCTTTGCATGAAAAAATCATGTTCTGTAAAATCAAAGCAAAAACAAAAAAAGACATTTTTGTTTAAAAAACAACCAAAGTAAACACCATGAATATATATATATATATATATATATATATATATATATATATATATATATATAAATTGAAGCATAAGACTTAATTTTCCAAAATTAAGGCGAATAAAATGCATAGATTGACTGAAACCAAAAATTTTAACCCTTAATAAAATGAAGCTGTGACGGTGTGGACAGGAAATCTAAAGTGCTTTGTCCGTCGGAATTATAAATACAACAATTTTAAAATTGTATTTGTACCCCATCGGTTACAACATGGGGATAAATATATACACGTTTGTGTATAGCATTTTCTCATAAGTAATTCGAACCTGTTCGGTTGATTAATAAATACATAAATAAATAAATACATCATAAGGAAACATTGAAATCTTAATCTTTAATCCAAACTCACTTTTGCTAACTTGATCTCCATTCAAGTTATTATTATATATTTATCCCCCTCCTGCAGCTCTCTCTCTCTCTACTATATATATATATATATATAGTAGAAGCTTTACCTGAAGATAAGTTTGCATATTAAAGAAAATATTTTTTTTAGCTCATTTATTATATATATGTATGAGAAGAATGTTGTAGTTTGCTTGAAGCATTGTGCATAGTGTGAAAGGAGTTGTGTTTGAAGGCTATATCAATGCTGTTGGTAGGAAACACTGGACAAGAGTTAGCATATAAAAGAATGACAATATTAGAAGAAATTTTCAATAATTTTCAATTATATTACATTTATTTGTCAACATAATGTGTCATATAAGATGGTAGGTGTTGGTGTCCCATCTTGTACGGCACATTATGTTAAGGAAACATTGAAATCTTAATCTTTTGCTAACTTGATCTCCAAGTGCTTACGTAACAAATTTGTCATTGACATATTTTAGCTCATTTAACCCAGTTGACGTTTGCTTTTCTCAATTCTCAGCACGATATAAAGATACAGGGTGGAACGATAAATTCGTTGCCCTAAAAAAAGGTGATATTCCATTTCTGTTTGATGAAAGCCGGTTTTCTTTTTTGTTGCAGTTGGCCAATTGTGTACGTATCCCAAGAGCGATATGAGCGTTCTATCATATCTGAAAGTGACACAATGTTCAACAAGCAAGATCAGAGATACGTTGCTGTACAACTCATACTCTCTACTGATACAAGTTATGACAGCAGAACCATAGCCAGCACCTTCAAAATGTATCATTGAATTGCCACGGACAACAGGGACGTAACTGTAATGTGATCGACCTGAAGGGGCGATTTGCCCCACATTGGGAAGCTTTGGACTTCCCATGGACCAAAGAAGGCCGGGTAACTATCCTAAGATAGCTTTAATAGATCCCGGGCAACAGCGGATATCCCAAAGGCCTAAAGTAGATTTGATATATATTTTATTTCATTGTCAAAATAGATATATATTTTGCTTTATTGTTTGAAAATCAGAGATATATTGTTATTTGAAACATAAACAACAGGAAATGTGAGAATGTTAGAATAATCGATTGTACTTGTCGACCTAGAGAATCCTCCAGACTATGGCTGTCTGAATGATGGGACGTGACCTTTTGAGGTCATGGGAATAGATATCATATTTTGGTCTCAGATTGCAAAGCTAGTGATATGGCTGAATTGCATACCTGAAAATTTGAGTTCCCCAGATTCATGGCATAATTCAATTGGCTTAAGAGATCGTTTCCCCCACGCCTGACCTTACTACATAGTGCTAATGTTTCTCGAAATTAAACAGTTTATGCGCGAAACTCAAAGTAATAATACCACTCCCAAAAGAGTGGCCACGCCCCCCTCTTCATTGCGTTTGAGTGCCGTCTACAAAGACTAAAGATTTGAGACTTTTAAAATTTGCTAAGAACTAAAAAATATTTGTAAAAAGTCTGTAATATATTTTGTGAAATTAACCTTCAATAGAATAGAATTCAAGCATCTGTTGTCTTTCTTGCCTGCGTGAGTTTTGTTATTCGTTTTCAGCATACCAGGAATCTGATGTGGCCGTCTATCAGAGATTAGACGACACGAGCCAAAGTTTTTCTAATTCTATCAAAACCTCCAATACTAATGATTACTACAATACTATCTCATTGATTACTGTACACGCAATAACCCTTATCCCTAAGTGGCTTTCGGGCCTTGATAAGTGGTGACCCCCATGTAAAAAAAAAAAAGAAGGTCAGTGGGGTGACCTTACAGACAGAGAGGTGGGTCACATGACCAGGGTTATGAAAACAAAGTTTCCTACCACGGTTATGGTCTTTGGTGTGGTTTTAAGTGAGGGCCACATCATGCCACCTCACATCTCCGAAGTCAGTTCGAAAGTCAACACCAAAGTGTACTTGGATGTGCTGAAGAGTGTGGTGATCCCCTGGTACAATCAGGTGGCCACTGGCAGACCTTGGGTGTTGCAGCAGGATATGGCGCCAACCCACAAGTCCAAAGAGAAACAGGCTTGGCTTCAGAAGGAGTGCTATGACTTTGTAGCCTTCTCTCACTGGTTCCACTGACCTGAATCTGCTGGACTACTTCGTTTGATCATATGTCAAAAACTTCACCAACATGATTTCCCACAACACCAAAGCCAGCCTGATCTCTATCATCTGCCGAGTATTCGCCAAGCTCCTGCCAGCGCTTCTAGAAACGATATGCTCCGAGTTCCAGGCCCGTATCGAAATGGTGATATAGGTTGAAGGCGGGTTCATAATCAAGTTACCTGAATTGAATTTTTCAATAAAAGTGTTAAAATAAAGCTGTAGTCTTTAGAGCGGCATTTTCTGTTTGATGAAAACCGGTTTTCTTTTTTGTTGCAGACCATCTACTAGTTGGCCAATTGTGTACAAATCCCAAGAGCGGTAGGAGCGTTCTATCATGTCTGAAAGTGACACACTGTTCAACGAGCAAGATCAGAGATACGTTGCTGTACAACTCATGCTCTCTACTGATACAAGTTATGACAACAGGACCATAGCCAGCACCCTCAAAATTTATCATTGAATTGCCACGAACAACAGGGACGTGACTGTAATGTGATCGGCCTGAGGGGGCGATTTGCTCCTCATTGGGAAGCTTTGGACTTCCCATGGACTGAAGAAGGCCGGGTAACTATGCTAAGATAGCTTTAGAGCGACATTTTCTTCGTTCCACGCTGTATAAGCAGATGCTTCTTTTGTTTTTAGTTTTTAGGTCACCTCTTTTTTTTTTTTGTTGTTTCTTATTTTTTGTTTTTGTATAAAGTTCGTTATTGCTATGCATAAAGATTTTTTTCAGAGACAGTATTTCATCTTTCAAGACAAAGTTTTAAATCTGCTAAAACTCTTGCACCGACCTAATATATGTCAGGTAGGGGGATATCATTTTGAACAGCGTGAGATTTAGCAGCTAATTTTGTTCGATCAGATGTTACTTTTTCTTTTTGTTTTTTTTTTACATAGGAGTCACCACTTATCAAGGCCTGGAAACCACTCGAGGATAAGGGTTAATGAGTATACAGTAGTCAATGGGAAAATGTAGTAGTGGAAATTTGGTAACGGATTACTGAAGAGGATGGCTCATCAAGAATTTGGTTACATTGGACTTGAGGACGACCATATTGTAGTCAGTTGGAAAGCAGACAAACAGAACAAAGTTCTACAGGCGTGCAGTTCTAAGAAAGAATCTTTGTTCATGAAATCTACGTTTAGGTTTAGGCACAGATAAAGAGTGGGGGACATTATTGATAGTGGTTTCAACTAGAAGAGTGTTTCTCGTGAAAGTTTGGTGAGGGGGGGACAATAGTTTTTCATGAAAGTCAGGCCAGGGGGAACCATAGATTGTAGGTCAGATGAGTGACCAAACCCTCACCAATGTTTCCTCCCACTTAGTCATCTTCCCTTCCTAGATAGGACTTCCTTCCATCTTGACAGACTATGGATACCCACTGTTTGGTTTGGTTTGGTTGGTTGTTTTTGTTTTACGGCATATCAACCCTTTTCGGGTTATTTAATGCCGAATCCAAAGATTTTGAAGAAAAATTTTTTAATAGAATATATTTGTTGTTTCCAAGTCGGTTTCTATTTAACCAATAGTTGGGACCCTAACAGGTACTACCACTCCGGGTCAGAGTGGACCTGGGAGCAATGGCAATTAAAGGGTGGCTCCACACTCCCCAAAGCCTGCAAACTGGGGCCTCACCATTGGATATAGTTTAAGGTCATATCATATATGTAAGGGTGCCTGCGCATGAATTTTTTGTAGCAAGAGTTTCACAATCTCCAACCACACCTCTCCTTAGTCGACATTGTTGAAAAGTAGTGGTTCAGGGCGACTGAAAATAATGCCAAGATAAGCAGAAAGCACATACAGGGCCTAGAATTCCCAAATGGTCACCCATCTGGTATTAGCCAGGCTCAATGTTGCTTAACTTTGGTGATCTGACGAGAACCGGTATGTCAACGTGATAACTCCTACAAAAAGAGGAACATTACTTGGCCGCTCAATAAAGTTGCTATTTCACTTAACTCTGTGTCGTCCTCGCTCCGATACTAACCCATGAACGTAAAAGCAGAGAGGCCTCAACGTTCTCTCATGTCCAGCTCCTGGTAGTCTCAAATAATCACCCATCTGGTATTGACCAGACTCAGCGTTGCTTATGTTTGGTTGTTTAATCTTAATGCGGTTATGTTATTATGGGGGTCGTTTCAAGAGTAATGACTCTTATTTTGTTTTAATTCCGCCTGAATGGGTTAGAAAGGATTGCAATGACGACTGAACTTATGCATTCCTGGCCTGAAAGTTGATGGCGTGTTACTAAAAATGCAACTCTTGTCATGAACGTGCATCAGATGCAGAGACGCATCATTGAATTCCTCCATGCCGAAAAAAATTGAGTCGATAAACATTCACTGGCACCTGTTGAACGTTTACAAAGCTGATTCAGTCGATGCCAGCATTTAGGAGATGGGTTCGTTGATTTCAGAGTGGCGACAAGTGTGAGTGACAAAGCGTGCTCTGGGCGCTTATGGATTGCTTGTGTAAGACCAGAGAAAGGAGAAACATTCAGTTTGCAACATGACAATGCCAGACCACACCAGTTTGAAGACCACAGGTGTGACCAAGTTCGGCTGGACAGTGCTGTTTTAGCATCTTTTTCTTATTCATTGCTTGCAAAAGTGCATTGAAAATGGTGGTGACTATGTAGAAAAATAAATTGTGGAACACAAACGGTCGCTCATTTTATTGATAATACTCCTATCTTCATAACTCATCAACCTTTTGAGTTAAAAAAAAAAATAGAAGCTTTATTTTTGGAACGATCCTCACAGCACGCTCCAGACGTCCATGTGCAGCCATTGTTCAATTATGGCAAAAAAGTGCATTGGGAATGACGGTGTCTATGTAGGAAAATAAATTCTGGTACACAAAAGGTTGCTCGTTTTCATGGCACCACTGCAGCCTTCATAGCTCTTCAATTTTGTTGAGATAAAAAAATAGCAGGCATTATTTTTGAAACGATCTTCATAAGAAAGAATGGTTAAGGGTTATGGGTTATGAATATAATTAGTGATAAATAAAAAAAAAATTAAAGAAAATCATCAAAACCTTGTATCGCTCACAGTAGAGGGGTTGGTATTTATTTGCTTCCCTATGAAAGCAAATTAGACACAAGGTCATTTTTTTCAAGTCGGGAAAAACCAGCTCACCCAAAAAAGGGGCACTCTGCCAGTGTCCAAATAAATAGCAATTGTCTCAGTATGAAAGGTTTCCTCCACATTGACCAAGGCCTAACTGACTTAAAAAAAAGTAATCGCCTCAGTATGAAGGGTCTCCCCCACATTGACCAAAACTTAATTACTTAAGTGAAGCATCAGAACAGATACTACACTAGGCAGTTGCATATTGAAGGGGACAGCTCCCGGTTTTTAGTTAGAAATGAAGTAATTAGGATTGAATATTATTATTGAGGGCGATTTCTGTTATTAAAGTTAAAATGAATACATTTTTTGTTAGATACGATTCCAGGAATGCAGTGGAATTATCCAATATAGTAAGGGATGCAAATCAGAATAACTTATACAACAAAGAATGCAGTAAACAGAAATTCGTGTTGATTTAATTTGGGTCGGAGCAGGAATAACGGAACAATGAAAATAAAGAATGTCCACAGAGAAAAGCTAGGATTTGGGCTGCCAGGACACATATTGGAACCATGTGCACGGAATTCACATGTCTGGCCTGCGTGTTGACGTCACAAAGAAGTATAGCATGTATACTTGATTTTCATGGCAAATCTTTATATAATGATGTTCTCAAATGTTCATGCCTGTTTGCTGTATCACTACACGTGGAAACGTAAGATAGTTCCTTTGTTCTATGTGCATGGGTGGTCAAATTGCAACATTGTGTGCTTACATGTTCTGATACTCATAGGCGTTGAAAATGGTGATTGCTATGAAAATGTTCCTGGTGAAGATTTGTTCCGGTTATATGTAGCGGTTGCTACAAGCTGAAATAAAAAATTATACCATAATGTGCAGCGATGTCACATAGACAGCAGTTGCTGCAGTGAAATAGAAAGAGGAGCAGTAAGAGGTAGCAGGACTGGTGACGTCATGTGGAGATAGCAGCAGAGAGAGTGGAGTGAGAAAAACGTGACAGAAAAAGAACGCAGACGACAATGTAAATGTCACAGTTTCAAAATTATGTAATGATAGAAATGTTTGACAGACATTCCATGGATGTACATTTAAAACAATCCCCAGAATGCAACACTGAAGCGATGGGGCAGGGCCTAGAGCTGCGCAGATAGTGCAGAACTTATTAGATTAGAAATACAATTGTGCACTCTCTCCCAGAGTGAGGGATTATTGCTCGATGCACCAACCCTTTCATGTACAGACGAATGATGGTTTTATACACGTACCAGCAAACGCACACAAGTGTGTGGCGTGTTTGTTCAGCTGAGAGAGTGCTTGCCTTGCATGCAAGAGGCTCAGGTTTCGAATCCTGAGTTCGGATGTGTCTAACTGATGAGACCAAATGAAGGCGAAACTCGAGTCTTGGACTTCCAGTTTGTTGGGTTTCATGGCTCTTGTGAGCTGCGATGTTGTCTGGCTGTGGAAATAATGTGGAATTATATGTGTGGGGGCAAGAGTTAACAGACAGTATGTACACCTTACACGTTTTCTATCTCCATGGCCTGGATTGACTTTTTCTCATTTTCTCTCTATATATATACTACAATAGACTTTCCTTCTCACCAGTAAACAGCGAGAGACGCACACCAAACTAAAAACATGCTGTACCCTTTTCTTTCATGTGTTTCTTCACGAAATAAATTCTAGTTCGTTTAATTCAAGTAAACACGTTGTTCGTTCATTTCCCAATTCAAATCATTTCTCCTATTTTGTACGATTGGGGGATATGTATAATATATCCACCAGTCCACTACAGATACTTATTATCATTATTATTATCATTATTCACGTCTTGTGCCTGGCTGTCAGTATTGCCAATTTTATACTGTTAGGTGGATCATAACAATTGAACATAGACTATCAGAATCTTCTTTTGTCAGTCTTCCGGCACTTTCCACAAAATTCTGGCGATTCCCAACAAGGCAGTCTTTAGTAATATTCCAATATTGCAATGGATCCCAATTTTCTCAATCCACTTGTCAAATCCTTTTGTTATACTCTCCAGGGCTCCCATCACAATAGGTACAACTATTACCTTTTTCAACTTCCACAATCTTTTTATCTCCCTTTTCAAGTCTTGGTATTTTTCGACTTTCTCTTTTTCTTTTTCCTCCACATTCATATCAGCTGGCACTGCTATATCAATGATTATTGCCTTGTGTTCCTTTTTTTTTTCAACAAGACTAAATCTGGTCTTCTTGCTTGAATCACATTATCACATTGGATATTCATATACCACAATAATATCACATTGGATATTCATATACCACAATAATATCACATTGGATATTCATATCCCACAATAATATCACATTGGATATTCATATCCCACAATAATTTCACATTATCACTTTCCACAAGCCCTTTCGGAACATGCTTGTTCCATTTTTCATTGCATTCCAACCCTCTTTTCTTGCATATATCCGAATTAAACTTTTCTTACGATATTGTCATGTCTTCTCTTTTATTCCTTTAAAGCTAACTTCTCACCACTATTGACGAGGTGTTGTACATTCTCACCTTTCTGTCCACACAGTCAACATAGGGGCCTTTCAGCCGTTTTATAAATGTGATACGACATATAATTTGTCCTGAGCACTTGCTCCTGTGTGGTACATATTAGGGCTTAAGTCCCAACCTTCAAGTCACATTTTGACAATCATCGCCAGGTTTTTCCCTTGTCTATTGTTTTTGGTGGATCTCTATTGAGCTGGCCATACATTTTTTCTCAATCCATTTGTCTCATTTTTTTGTTCCTTTAATTCCTCGCTTTTTACTAGTTCACTCTCTTGCAAGTTTTCAATTTTTGCCCTTTATAAGCTTTTCCTCACAGTTGTAGACATAAACTTTCTAATTTCTTCTTTTTTTTACACATCCTTCTATATCCATGTCTTCCTGTCCATAGCTTTCGGCTTATTTTCTTTCCATATCACAATATAGCTACTGCCCATTTGTTTACTGCAGATATTTTAATAAATTCGGGACCCGTGGCACAGTGGATAGAGACGTCGATATGGTTCCAGGTGAGAATTGTCTGAAGATAGCGGTTTCAATCCTACCCAAAGCCAGCCAGAGGCTTACTTGGCCAAAAAAAAAACGTGGTGAGACGACAACAACTATAGATGGCAGTAATTGCTGAGAATGCAGTTAGGAGATTCAGAGTTCCTATCCCATCGCGGTTACCACCTGATGAAGTCCAGAGGAATAGTTGGCCGAAACGTCATGAAACAACAACTAAGAAAGATGAGGATAATAGTCCGCAATAAATAAATTAATCATCTCAATAATGAATTCCAAATAAATAATATATATGCGGATATTTTGTTTCTCAATCTTTGTATCCTTTTCCTATTATTTCCTTTTCAACTTTTATTTTATCTAATTCCACAATTCCTAAGTAGATGTAGCCTTCTTCTCCAACCTCTTTTATCATTTCTCCATTCAAAAGTTTTATTCCTTTACTTTCAACTAATTTTCCACTTTTCAATTTCAAGGCACCCCACTTCTTCATGCCAAATACCATACCTATGTCATTACTGAATATTTGAACAGTTCCTACAAGCATATTTAGCTGATATTTGTTTTTCTCACTCACAAAACGCATTTAATTTTCAGATTTGCCGTGTCATTCCCCATTACTTCTGCGTTCGCATATTTTTATGACCTCCAATTTTTTTATTTTTTTTACATAGGCATCACCACATTATCAAGGCCCAGAGGCCACTCAAGGATAAGGGTTAAAGAGTCTACAGTAGAAATTGGACAATATAGTAATCATTAGTAATGAAAATTTGGTAAATTTGATAACTTATATGGAACGGCTCATCAAGAACTTATTTACTTTAGACTTGAACACAACCATATTGTAGTCAGCCGGAAAGCAGGAAAACGGAAGACAATTCCACAGGCGTGCAGTTCTAAGAAAGAAGCTTTGTTCATGGAATCTACGTTTAGGTTTAGGCACAGATAAAGAGTGGGGGGAATTATTGATAGTGTTTACAGCTAGACGAGTGTTTCTTGTGAAAGTTTGGCGAGGGGGGACCATAGATTGAAGCTCAGTCGAACACTTTCCATGAAAATAACGATACATCAGAGACAAACTCGCAACATCTCTTCTGTGAGATAGAGGTTGCAGGGAAGAGAAAAGGACATCTCCTACGAGGCTACGATAACTATATGTTCTTCTGTATTGCTCTTACATGGTCACACACGTTCTGTTCTGTTAATTCAAATGTGCCTCGTTCTCTCCATTCTGTAAATATACGTTTTCTGTATCCACTTTGTTTGAGAGGTAAAGGAGAATTTTGATGGAATATTCGATTATCGAATATTTATTCACTTTGATGCTGAAATGATGATGAGGATGACTGAGACGTCAATTTCGTTTAAGTCTATTTAATTTGAAAATAACAATTTAATTTGAAATAACAATTTAATTTGAAAATAACAATTTAATTTGAAAATAACAATTTAATTTTAAATAACAATTTGAAAATAATAATTTAATTTGAAAATAACAATTTACTATTAAATAATAATTTAATTTGGAAATAACAATTTAATTTGAAATAATTTAATTTGAAAATAACAATTTAATTTGAAAATAATAATTTAATTTGAAAATGAAAATTTAATTTGATTATAAAAATTTATTTGAAAATAACAATTTAATTTGAAATAACAATTTAATTTGAAATAACAATTTAATTTGAAAATAACAATTTACTATTAAATAATAATTTAATTTGAAAATAACAATTTAATTTGAAATAAACAATTCAATTTGAAAATAACAATTTAATTTGAAATAAACAATACAATTTGAAAATAACAATTTAATTTGAAATAAACCATTGAATTTGAAAATAACAATTTAATTTGAAATAAACAATTCAATTTGAAAATAACAATTTAATTTGATAATAACAATTTAATTGTAAAATACTTAAACACTCGTCAGTGGATTAGAAAACACACGCAGTTGATTATAAAAATATTCATTGTTTATTCTGTACATTTAAGTTTGTAATGAAAGATTGGCAAATCTGATTGCAACGTGACGGGGTTGGTGGGTGATGTGTAGAAGACTGTGTTGCTCCCAATTCGTGTTGTTGTTGTCTCGTCTCTTCTCGTTGTATGCCCTTTTTTAGTGGCCTAGAATGACGATTTCCAATCACATTGTTTTGCAAGAATGTGGTCACTCACTTTGACGTCATCTCCCAGCTCTCCTAGACTTGTGACCGACTTTTTTGTTTGCCACACAAAGATTCCGTATGTGACTCTTGGTCACGTTTACTGGCCAAGTTTATTGTTTTAACCTCCTACCGGGGATCTCTTATGCAACATATATCTCATATAGAGAACTTCAACTGAAATAAAATGACAACAAAAAAAAATACGAGCAGATTGGTAAGCAAGTTAAACATATGCTTCCTGTGTTCACTTCTGGTAACACATTTAAAACAACAAAAAAAATAGTTTAAAATTTTTATAATTAAAAAAAAACACATACTACCAATGTTCTGGTGGCAAATTATCAGTTAAGGAAAGATTAATGCTACTAGTTTCTCACTCCTAGACAGGATTCAAAAGAGAGCCGCCAACCTAATAGGTCCCAACCTATCAACTAGGCTTCAACCTCTGTCCCATCGACGAAATGTTGCATTCCTCTTCCTGTTTTACAAGTATTTTAATGGTAAGTGCTCCGACAAACTACAGGCCCTTGTCCCCCTCGACATAAATACCCCTGACAAACTGACAAGCAGCAAAATCCCATCTCTACACAGTAGAGATCCCCAAATGCCAGAAAGCCTTCTATTCTAATAGTTCTTTCCTAGAACTGATAGACTTTTGAATTCCCTTCAGCTTACTGTTTCCTTGACTGAACTGACATGCAGAAGTTCAAGTACAATGTAAACAAACATCTTGCTGCTCAACTCCCTACATAGTATCCCTACAAATTAAGTCTCAGACAGTATCTCCCTACATGAAAGTGGCACTGTGCCTTGTTTGAAGTGAAAATGCAAAAAAAAGATAACTGTAAAATAATTTTTTTTAATTCCCAGATTAATTTTCAATTCCAGTCGCTAATTTATACAAAGAAAAAAGTAGAAAAAAAAACGAACTGTTAAAATCAAAATGTATCAACAAATTTCATTAAAAAAATGGTAAAATCACTGATGCTTATTAAAACTTATTAAAACTTATTAAAACTTATTAAAAAATGGTAAAATCACTGATGCTTATTAAAACTTATTAAAACTTATTAAAAAAATGGTAAAATCACTGATGCTTATTAAAACTTATTAAAACTTATTAAAACAATGGTAAAATCACTGATGCTTATTAAAACTTATTAAAACTTATTAAAAAAAATGGTAAAATCACTGATGCTTATTAAAACTTATTTTTAAAAAATGGTAAAATCACTGATACTTATTAAAACTTATTAAAAAAAATGGTAAAATCACTGATTCTTATTAAAACTTATTAAAACTATTTCATGTTTTATAATCCGGTCATTCTTTTACTTCCTTTCAAAAATTTGCATATTTTTTCAGTTTTTACCCATGAGTCATTAAATTTAAAATCTCAATAAAACGGAAAAATTTCATACATAATCAAAAAACATGTAGTTTGACATTTCTAAGATGGCGATTGATCAGTCATATTAAGGTTCCTCAGACTACTGTTCTCATCTTGAGTATCATTTTCACAACATTTCGGTTGAGGTAACCTTCGACTTCTTCAGGTATATATTGTCAAACTCGGGAATTTTTATGTCAAACTCGGAAATTTGGATGGAATTTCGACCGTAACCCTTTATTTACTTCATATGGGTAGCATGCTTTCGTTCTGTCAAACATGACTGGATAGAAGTTCTAAGTAATTTGCAATTATATTTTCGGGGTTTTAATATAAGAATGGTGAACTTATTTCCCTCTTTTTACTTTCTGTGTATTTTTTATTAATCAAGATTAATTCTGTCCAAATTCCCAAGTTGTGGCAAAAACATCTTCGAGTTCAACAAGGTATACCTGGAGAAGGTCAAAGGTTACATCAACCGAAATGTTGTAAAAAAATGACACTAAAGATGTGAACAGTAGTCCGATGAATCCAAATAATATGAATAAGAAAATCAACATTTGCGATTTTTAGCGATTTTACTACTAAACTGCATTAAACATAAGGCTGATTTTGGACCTCTCTGTTGTGATATTTATAAGTGAAAATTAGGCAACAGCTGATGAACTTAGTTTACTCTTTTTACTTTTTTTAAAGTAACTAAGCATAAATATATTAACGTTTTCCACCTCGATCTTTCATGCCTAATTTGTGTGATATCGTTTCTTGCAGTTTCAGTTTTCTTGGGTTCACGTGGTGTTCTATCTTTTTGTTTTAATTCTGTTGCAGTTTATTCAAGTAGTTAGTGTTTGCAGTTTATGTGCGTTTCTTTATAAAAGAAAACGCACATAAACTGCAAATTATATAAGTCTTTAACTATATAAGTCTTGTTAACTATAAGTCTTGTTAAGTATTTCATGACTTAGTTTGTGTTTGCAGTTTATGTGTTAGTGTTTCTTAAGATTTTAACTATGTTAGTTTGTTAAGTATTTCATGGCTTAGTTGGTGTTTGCAGTTTATGTGCGTTAGTTTTCCTTGATGACTTTAATGCAACTAAGTATTAACACAGATGAAGGTTTGTTAAGTTTTAATGACAAATGATTGCAGAATGCTATTAGTTTAATGACGAATTATCTATGAAATCAGAACAGATTAATGAATATTAATGATGAACATATCTTTTTTAATGGCTTTAATGCAACAAAGCATCGTTTTTTTTCTTATTTGGAGCATTTATTAATCATTAACAATTTGTGAAAAGTCGTGAAAACAAATGCAGAATAAAATTAACTAAATGTAATATCAGATTATTATTTGTGATTCGTTTTTTTTTAAATATGAGAATGGTGAATTTGACTTTATTTTCTATTATTCAAGATTGACCATTAATGTTTGTTAATATGAGATTAATAATAAATTTAATTGATTCTCTTTATTTTCTATGTTTTTTATTAATCAAGATTGACCATTAATGTTTGTTAATACGAGATTAATAATAAATTTAATTGATTTTCTTTATTTTCTATGTTTTTTATTAATCAAGATTGACCATTAATGTTTGTTAATACGAGATTAATAATAAATTTAATTGATTCTCTTTATTTTCTATGTTTTTTATTAATCAAGATTGACCATTAATGTTTGTTAATACGAGATTAATAATAAATTTAATTGATTTTCTTTATTTTCTATGTTTTTTATTAATCAAGATTGACCATTAATGTTTGTTAATACGAGATTAATAATAAATTTAATTGATTTTCTTTATTTTCTATGTTTTTTATTAATCAAGATTGACCATTAATGTTTGTTAATACGAGATTAATAATAAATTTAATTGATTTTCTTTATTTTCTATGTTTTTTATTAATCAAGATTGACCATTAATGTTTGTTAATACGAGATTAATAATAAATTTAATTGATTCTCTTTATTTTCTATGTTTTTTATTAATCAAGATTGACCATTAATGTTTGTTAATACGAGATTAATAATAAATTTAATTGATTTTCTTTATTTTCTATGTTTTTTATTAATCAAGATTGACCATTAATGTTTGTTAATACGAGATTAATAATAAATTTAATTGATTCTCTTTATTTTCTATGTTTTTTATTAATCAAGATTGACCATTAATGTTTGTTAATACGAGATTAATAATAAATTTAATTGATTTTCTTTATTTTCTATGTTTTTTATTAATCAAGATTGACCATTAATGTTTGTTAATACGAGATTAATAATAAATTTAATTGATTTTCTTTATTTTCTATGTTTTTTATTATTCAAGATTGACCATTAATGTTTGTTTACTTTCTATTTCCTATTTACTTGCCTCATCACAAAGACAGAGTTAGACACAAGGACGATTTCTAATGTGGGGAAAATCCAGCTCCCCAAAAAGGGGCACACCAAATAGGAACAAAAATAATTGTTTCAGTCGTGAAGGATTTATTTTTCACTAAGGGCAGAAAAGGTGAAGTGTACCATCAGAACAGATACTACACTGTGATCTTGGCCCAAAGACCAGCTATGTCTATCTTATTATTTAAGATTAACCATTAATCGTTAATTACTATTATGTTTTTGCATGTTTTAATGCTTTACTTATTAGACTCTCTTATGTAGATCTTATTATTTAAGATTAACCATTAATCGTTACTCACGTTACTGTGTTTTTAGATGTTTTCCTTAATATGAGATTAATAATAAATTTTGTTCACTCTTTGTTTTTTTTATGTAATTTTTAGCATATACTTTTAGTATGAGATTGATAATGCTGCCTCTGTTCAGTCTCGAAAGACAAAGGATACCCCTCTGTAGGAGCAGCTGCACATGTAATTGTGAGGCAAGGGTTGCGCAATCCACAGCCACGGTTTTCCTGAATCGGCACTGCTTGAGTCCAGTGGCAAGGATAATTCCAGGATAACTGAAAACAATGCCGAGATAAGTGGCGAGCATATACAGCACCTGGAAGTCCCAAATGGTGACCCATTTAGTAGTGACCAGGTTCAACGGTGCTTAACTTTGGTGGTCCAGTGGGAACTGATGTGTCAACGGGATTATGCCATACAAGCATAGTTTGGAGATTGATAATAAACTTAGTTTATTCTTTGTTTTCTATGTATTTTTTAGCATATACTTTTATTATGAGATTGATAATAAACTTAGTTGACTTTTTTCCTTTCTACGTATATTTTTATTATTCAAGACCATTAATCATTACTCACTATTGTTTTCTCATTAGTATTTTAATATGAGATAATATAATGAGATAATATAATAATAATTAATAAACTTAATTGACTTTTTTCCTTTCTACGTATATTTTTATCATTCAAGACCATTAATCATTACTCACTATTGTTTTCTCATTAGTATTTTAATATGAGATAATATAATGAGATAATATAATAATAATTAATAAACTTAATTGACTTTTTTCCTTTCTACGTATATTTTTATCATTCAAGACCATTAATCATTACTCACTATTGTTTTCTCATTATTATTTCAATATGAGATAATATAATGAGATAATGTAATAATATGAGATAATATAATAATAATTAATAAACTTAGGTGATTCTTTATGTTCTATGTAATTTTATTATTGAAGGCCATAAATTATGACTCACTATTGTGTTTTTTCATATGTATTTTAATATGTGAACTTTGTGAAAACGATGCTCCACACAATTCACAAATATAAGGTTTCTCTCCAGTGTGTGTTCGTATATGTGCTTTTAAAATCGAATCCGTTGAAAATCTGGATCCACAAACTTCACAAGGATATGGTTTCTCTCCAGTGTGAGTTCTCATATGAGTGTTTAGATTTGATTTCGATTTAAATGACGAAACGCACAATTCACAACAGTACGGCTTTTCCCCAGTGTGTGTACGCATGTGTTTTATTAAATACGACTTGCTTGTAAACGATGCAGCACATGTGCCACATGAATATGGTTTTTCTCCTGTGTGACGTCGCGTATGTTGCTTCAGATCGAACTTGCGTGTGAACGACGAGTCACAAACATCACATGAATAAGGTTTCTCGCCAGTGTGGATGCGTGTATGTATGTCCAACTTGTAGCGCGATTCAAACGACGAGTCACAGGCTTGACAGGGAAAAGGTTTATCTTCGACATGTGCACGCCTGTGTTTGTTCAACGAGGCATTCCTCGTAAATGAAGATCCACATATTTCACAGATAAAAGTTTTTTCCGTATGATTCCGGAGGTGAGTTTTTAGGTAAGGTATCGTTTTAAACGAACAGCCACATATTTGACAAGAATGCGGCTTCTCTACACTGGCCGCTTCCATGTGCATTTTCAAATCGAAAATTTCTGGAAAATAAAGTGGGAATGTGTATTCATTCCCAGGTTGCTATGACGTGAAGAATATTGAGAATTTATGGAGAAAAGTTTTGTTATTCGCATTTGAATATTTCTGAGAATTGTTTTCCACTTGTTTCAAAAGAACAGTCTATTCAGTAGATGGGATTGTATTTTTCATTTTTCTCCATCGATTCCTGTGAATAAATAAGAGATTGGTTTAAGTCACACATTTAAAACGTAATCATTTTGTTAGAAAAACAAACATTAAAAGGATTAAAACGTCTCTGATTTTGAAAATGGGACTATTAGCATGTAATTTAGTATTTAACTACTATTATAGTTTTTTCAATACCAATAATCAAAATAGATATAGATTATATAGATTATAGATTTACTTAATCAATAATATATGCATTTTATCCTCAATCCTACACACACACACATATATATATATATATATATATATATATATATACGTTTTATTTTTTATTACCATATCTTTCTGTTAAGTTACATTATTGTTTTGGCTACACGGCCGTTCTTTGACCGTCTGTAGCGTCCTCAGACTTTTACAGAAAAAAAATATATATATATATATAAAAGTTTATTAAAAAGAAACATTAAAACATTTTTGTATTTTAAAAATAGAATTATTAGTATTTAATTCAAAACTGATAATCAGAATAGATTGAGCTTCCATGTGCATTTTTAAATCGAAAACTTCTGGAAAATAAAGATTGATTTATTTATATACAACTAGCAGGGGTAACCTGTGTCTCCCAGGTGTGTAGATGTGGTGTAGTAGGGAACTCTGAAACAACAGTGTGTTAAAAAAACTTTGGTAGTAGTGCGGGTGCCCAGGGGGAATTAAAACAACAGTAGGCAGCCTGGGTGGAGAGGGGCGTTTAAAAAAAACAGCAGGCAGGATCGAACCAATAATGCAAAGGCGGAAAAGAAGATGAAAAAAACCTAACATCCCAGCTGATGCATCCATCGTGAAACCAAAAGTCACGAGCATTGAAATTAAAGGTAGTCAATCGAGCGGAGAAGATAACTTGCGAAAATTTTGATTAAGAAAAAACGACACCTTGTAGAAAACTGCCCAGTTGAGGGTGAAGAAATGAATGTTTTTGGCAAATTTTTCAATATTTGTTATCTGAGAGACCAAGCTTTAAAACGATATTGATTTTGTCACATTCTGAGTCATCTGTTGGAAGTTTTTGCGAGACATACAAACACACACATTTTGCTTTTATATATATACTAGCGAGGGGTACCCGGCGTTGCTCGGGTGTTTGGGGGGGGTAAATAAAAAAAAAGTAAGTATGAGGACCGAACCCGAACCGTTGAGACAAAGTTGTAAATTAAAGTGTGAAAAAAAAGAAAAGTGCGATGTTAACCATTGCCCCAGCGCAAGATGCTAACGGAAACACGTTTGAATTTATTTTAGCAGGTGCCCGTTTTAAATGAGGTCAAGTTTTGACTGCGGGATAGTATTCCTTCACTACTGAATGCTTTTTTTCCCCCGAAGATGTTATAGGAAAAAGACTAACCCACATGCGACGAGCAACAAATATTGAATATTTATCTTCCCAAAATCGAGCAAATTAAATAGACAGGCGAGCTTCGTTGTTAAGTGTGAGATATTACGATTTATATGTGATATAAAAAGTTTTTAAAAGTTGTGAACCGACCGACCGCTTCTCTGAAAGAAGCCTTTTGTAGACAGACAGAAAAAGCGAACACACATACATACATTTTCGCCTTTATATTTATAGATATAGATGATTATTAATAATTATATGTAGTTATATATATAATTAATTTATAGATTTAATTACTAGTACATTTTATTCTCATTTATTCATATATATATATATAGAGAGAGAGAGAGAGAAAGAGAGTCATCCACTTACAGTACTGTTTCATTGTTTCACAGCTCATCAGTGTGGCTAGACAAGCAACTACCTCACGGCAAGATCGAAGCCCAAATGATAGAGCTTCTAACCATTGCACTATACAGCTGCTGCTATGCGGGCAGTGAATTAACAATGTTTTGACATTGTCCAAAGTACTTAAGCTCAATTTGTTTACACAAAGAGCATTGCTTCATACGCTAAGGGTTATTTGTATATCACTTCCCAAATATATATTGTTACAATAGTTTTGGACTATAATGGGGATATGATCCCGCATAATCGAGAGATTCTATTTATAAACAATGCTGCTAGGAATTGACGAATCGAATTAATTCACGTTCTGCTACCAACCAATCAGGAACCAGAATTTTTCCATAAAAATTAAACCTTTCTGTAGCAATTTTCCATGTTTTCTCCGTCTCAACACGGGAAGAATCATTTGCTCTGTGGATTCCAACTCGAGAACTGTCTACTGCGAACCAGTCACCTCCCAGGACTTGTGCAGAACAACAAACTATCGGAAACTGTTCTGAAATTAAACATGGCTTACATATATATATATATATATATATATATATATATATATATATATATATATATATATATAGCCATCCACATACAGTACTGTTTCGCTGTTTCACAGCTCATCAGTGCAGCTAGACAAGCAACTACCTTAAAGCAAGATCGAAACCCGATCGCCCAAACGATAGTCAGAGCTTCTAATCATTGCATTATATGGCTGCTGCTGCTATGCAGACAGTGAATTAACAATGTTTTGATATTGTCCAAATTACCTAAGCTCAATTTGTTTAAATAAAGAGCATCGCTTCATATGCTAATGATAATTTGTATATCACTTCCCAAATATATAAGTTCATTAAAAAGAAAGATTGAAATGTTTCCATATTCAAAACTGATAATCAGAATAGATCGAGCTTCCATGTGTATTTTCAAATTGAAAACCTCTGGAAAATAATGTGAGACTCTTTCTCATGATGTGTATTCATTCACAGATTGAGAGAAGAAAGTTGATAATGTTCCAGTTTATTTACAAAGAAAAGTTTTCCCTTTATTCGCATTCGTATACAAATATTTATGACAACTGTTATCCACTTGTTTTCAAAAGAACAGTCTATTCCATAGATGAGCAAATATTTTTCAGTTTTCTCTATTCTTGTAAATAAATAACATATTTGTTTTAAGTCAAACATAAAAAGTATTTTTTGTTAGAAAAAAACATTAAAACGTTTCTCATATTAATTGGATTCATCAGACTACTGTTCTCATCTTGAGTGGCATTTTCACAATATTTCAGTCAATGTAACCTCTGACCTTCTTCACGTGTATCTTGTCAAACTTGGGAATGTTTCTGTCGGGTTAGTTTCTGTTAATTTGGGAATTTGGAAGGAATTTAGAATGGAACCTTTCATGGGGGGAGGGGGTATTTTTCAGTCGTCCACACTGAGAATTGAACTTTCAACCTTCAGAATACCCTAACACGACTTTTACAATTAATTTTTCCAAGCACTCTAACTGCTGTGCCATGGGTCCTTGCATGAAGTTAATAAAAAGGTTCCGTTCAAAATTCCGTCCAAATTCCCAAATTTGAAAGGTCAGAGAGTACATGTGAAAATGACACTCAAAATGAATAAGCAATCCTCATCTGAAAATTAGTATTTAACTTTATTTTTATTATAGGTTTTGAAAAAACTTTAATTAATAATATATTTTGCATAATATCCTCATTCAAGTTGACAAAAATTAAAAACAAAGATTAAAACGTTTCTGCATTTGAAAATTAGTATTTAACTTTATTTTTATTATAGGTTTTTAAAAAACTTTAATTAATAATATATTTTGCATAATATCCTCATTCAAGTTGACAAAAATTAAAAACAAAGATTAAAACGTTTCTGCATTTGAAAATTAGTATTTAACTTTATTTTTATTATAGGTTTTGAAAAAACTTTAATCAATAATATATTTTGCATAATATCCTCATTCAAGTTGACAAAAATTAAAAACAAAGATTAAAACGTTTCTGCATTTGAAAATTAGTATTTAACTTTATTTTTATTATAGGTTTTGAAAAAACTTTAATTAATAATATATTTTGCATAATATCCTCATTCAAGTTGACAAAAATTAAAAACAAAGATTAAAACGTTTCTGCATTTGAAAATTAGTATTTAACTTTATTTTTATTATAGGTTTTGAAAAAACTTTAATTAATAATATATTTTGCATAATATCCTCATTCAAGTTGACAAAAATTAAAAACAAAGATTAAAACGTTTCTGCATTTGAAAATTAGTATTTAACTTTATTTTTATTATAGGTTTTGAAAAAACTTTAATTAATAATATATTTTGCATAATATCCTCATTCAAGTTGACAAAAATTAAAAACAAAGATTAAAACGTTTCTGCATTTGAAAATTAGTATTTAACTTTATTTTTATTATAGGTTTTGAAAAAAAACTTTAATTAATAATATATTTTGCATAATATCCTCATTCAAGTTGACAAAAATTAAAAACAAAGATTAAAACGTTTCTGCATTTGAAAATTAGTATTTAACTTTATTTTTATTATAGGTTTTGAAAAAACTTTAATTAATAATATATTTTGCATAATATCCTCATTCAAGTTGACAAAAATTAAAAACAAAGATTAAAACGTTTCTGCATTTGAAAATTAGTATTTAACTTTATTTTTATTATAGGTTTTGAAAAAACTTTAATTAATAATATATTTTGCATAATATCCTCATTCAAGTTGACAAAAATTAAAAACAAAGATTAAAACGTTTCTGCATTTGAAAATTAGTATTTAACTTTATTTTTATTATAGGTTTTGAAAAAACTTTAATTAATAATATATTTTGCATAATATCCTCATTCAAGTTGACAAAAATTAAAAACAAAGATTAAAACGTTTCTGCATTTGAAAATTAGTATTTAACTTTATTTTTATTATAGGTTTTGAAAAAACTTTAATTAATAATATATTTTGCATAATATCCTCATTCAAGTTGACAAAAAATAAAAACAAAGATTAAAACGTTTCTGCATTTGAAAATTAGTATTTAACTTTATTTTTATTATAGGTTTTGAAAAAACTTTAATTAATAATATATTTTGCATAATATCCTCATTCAAGTTGACAAAAATTAAAAACAAAGATTAAAACGTTTCTGCATTTGAAAATTAGTATTTAACTTTATTTTTATTATAGGTTTTGAAAAAACTTTAATTAATAATATATTTTGCATAATATCCTCATTCAAGTTGACAAAAATTAAAAACAAAGATTAAAACGTTTCTGCATTTGAAAATTAGTATTTAACTTTATTTTTATTATAGGTTTTGAAAAAAACTTTAATTAATAATATATTTTGCATAATATCCTCATTCAAGTTGACAAAAATTAAAAACAAAGATTAAAACGTTTCTGCATTTGAAAATTAGTATTTAACTTTATTTTTATTATAGGTTTTGAAAAAACTTTAATTAATAATATATTTTGCATAATATCCTCATTCAAGTTGACAAAAATTAAAAACAAAGATTAAAACGTTTCTGCATTTGAAAATTAGTATTTAACTTTATTTTTATTATAGGTTTTGAAAAAACTTTAATTAATAATATATTTTGCATAATATCCTCATTCAAGTTGACAAAAATTAAAAACAAAGATTAAAACGTTTCTGCATTTGAAAATTAGTATTTAACTTTATTTTTATTATAGGTTTTGAAAAAACTTTAATTAATAATATATTTTGCATAATATCCTCATTCAAGTTGACAAAAATTAAAAACAAAGATTAAAACGTTTCTGCATTTGAAAATTAGTATTTAACTTTATTTTTATTATAGGTTTTGAAAAAACTTTAATTAATAATATATTTTGCATAATATCCTCATTCAAGTTGACAAAAATTAAAAACAAAGATTAAAACGTTTCTGCATTTGAAAATTAGTATTTAACTTTATTTTTATTATAGGTTTTGAAAAAACTTTAATTAATAATATATTTTGCATAATATCCTCATTCAAGTTGACAAAAATTAAAAACAAAGATTAAAACGTTTCTGCATTTGAAAATTAGTATTTAACTTTATTTTTATTATAGGTTTTGAAAAAACTTTAATTAATAATATATTTTGCATAATATCCTCATTCAAGTTGACAAAAATTAAAAACAAAGATTAAAACGTTTCTGCATTTGAAAATTAGTATTTAACTTTATTTTTATTATAGGTTTTGAAAAAACTTTAATTAATAATATATTTTGCATAATATCCTCATTCAAGTTGACAAAAATTAAAAACAAAGATTAAAACGTTTCTGCATTTGAAAATTAGTATTTAACTTTATTTTTATTATAGGTTTTGAAAAAACTTTAATTAATAATATATTTTGCATAATATCCTCATTCAAGTTGACAAAAATTAAAAACAAAGATTAAAACGTTTCTGCATTTGAAAATTAGTATTTAACTTTATTTTTATTATAGGTTTTGAAAAAACTTTAATTAATAATATATTTTGCATAATATCCTCATTCAAGTTGACAAAAATTAAAAACAAAGATTAAAACGTTTCTGCATTTGAAAATTAGTATTTAACTTTATTTTTATTATAGGTTTTGAAAAAACTTTAATTAATAATATATTTTGCATAATATCCTCATTCAAGTTGACAAAAATTAAAAACAAAGATTAAAACGTTTCTGCATTTGAAAATTAGTATTTAACTTTATTTTTATTATAGGTTTTGAAAAAACTTTAATTAATAATATATTTTGCATAATATCCTCATTCAAGTTGACAAAAATTAAAAACAAAGATTAAAACGTTTCTGCATTTGAAAATTAGTATTTAACTTTATTTTTATTATAGGTTTTGAAAAAACTTTAATTAATAATATATTTTGCATAATATCCTCATTCAAGTTGACAAAAATTAAAAACAAAGATTAAAACGTTTCTGCATTTGAAAATAAGTATTTAACTTTATTTTTATTATAGGTTTTGAAAAAACTTTAATTAATAATATATTTTGCATAATATCCTCATTCAAGTTGACAAAAATTAAAAACAAAGATTAAAACGTTTCTGCATTTGAAAATAAGTATTTAACTTTATTTTTATTATAGGTTTTGAAAAAACTTTAATTAATAATATATTTTGAATATTATCCTCATTCAAGTTGACAAAAATTAAAAACAAAGATTAAAACGTTTCTGCATTTGAAAATTAGTATTTAACTTTATTTTTATTATAGGTTTTGAAAAAACTTTAATTAATAATATATTTTGCATAATATCCTCATTCAAGTTGACAAAAATTAAAAACAAAGATTAAAACGTTTCTGCATTTGAAAATTAGTATTTAACTTTATTTTTATTATAGGTTTTGAAAAAACTTTAATTAATAATATATTTTGCATAATATCCTCATTCAAGTTGACAAGAATTAAAAACAAAGATTAAAACGTTTCTGCATTTGAAAATTAGTATTTAACTTTATTTTTATTATAGGTTTTGAAAAAACTTTAATTAATAATATATTTTGCATAATATCCTCATTCAAGTTGACAAAAATTAAAAACAAAGATTAAAACGTTTCTGCATTTGAAAATTAGTATTTAACTTTATTTTTATTATAGGTTTTGAAAAAACTTTAATTAATAATATATTTTGCATAATATCCTCATTCAAGTTGACAAAAATTAAAAACAAAGATTAAAACGTTTCTGCATTTGAAAATTAGTATTTAACTTTATTTTTATTATAGGTTTTGAAAAAACTTTAATTAATAATATATTTTGCATAATATCCTCATTCAAGTTGACAAAAATTAAAAACAAAGATTAAAACGTTTCTGCATTTGAAAATTAGTATTTAACTTTATTTTTATTATAGGTTTTGAAAAAACTTTAATTAATAATATATTTTGCATAATATCCTCATTCAAGTTGACAAAAATTAAAAACAAAGATTAAAACGTTTCTGCATTTGAAAATAAGTATTTAACTTTATTTTTATTATAGGTTTTGAAAAAACTTTAATTAATAATATATTTTGCATAATATCCTCATTCAAGTTGACAAAAATTAAAAACAAAGATTAAAACGTTTCTGCATTTGAAAATAAGTATTTAACTTTATTTTTATTATAGGTTTTGAAAAAACTTTAATTAATAATATATTTTGAATATTATCCTCATTCAAGTTGACAAAAATTAAAAACAAAGATTAAAACGTTTCTGCATTTGAAAATTAGTATTTAACTTTATTTTTATTATAGGTTTTGAAAAAACTTTAATTAATAATATATTTTGAATATTATCCTCATTCAAGTTGAGAAAAATTAAAAACAAAGATTAAAACGTTTCTGCATTTGAAAATTAGTATTTAACTTTATTTTTATTATAGGTTTTGAAAAAACTTTAATTAATAATATATTTTGCATAATATCCTCATTCAAGTTGACAAAAATTAAAAACAAAGATTAAAACGTTTCTGCATTTGAAAATTAGTATTTAACTTTATTTTTATTATAGGTTTTGAAAAAACTTTAATTAATAATATATTTTGCATAATATCCTCATTCAAGTTGACAAAAATTAAAAACAAAGATTAAAACGTTTCTGCATTTGAAAATAAGTATTTAACTTTATTTTTATTATAGGTTTTGAAAAAACTTTAATTAATAATATATTTTGAATATTATCCTCATTCAAGTTGACAAAAATTAAAAACAAAGATTAAAACGTTTCTGCATTTGAAAATTAGTATTTAACTTTATTTTTATTATAGGTTTTGAAAAAACTTTAATTAATAATATATTTTGAATATTATCCTCATTCAAGTTGACAAAAATTAAAAACAAAGATTAAAACGTTTCTGCATTTGAAAATTAGTATTTAACTTTATTTTTATTATAGGTTTTGAAAAAACTTTAATTAATAATATATTTTGCATAATATCCTCATTCAAGTTGACAAAAATTAAAAACAAAGATTAAAACGTTTCTGCATTTGAAAATAAGTATTTAACTTTATTTTTATTATAGGTTTTGAAAAAACTTTAATTAATAATATATTTTGCATAATATCCTCATTCAAGTTGACAAAAATTAAAAACAAAGATTAAAACGTTTCTGCATTTGAAAATAAGTATTTAACTTTATTTTTATTATAGGTTTTGAAAAAACTTTAATTAATAATATATTTTGAATATTATCCTCATTCAAGTTGACAAAAATTAAAAACAAAGATTAAAACGTTTCTGTATTTGAAAATTAGTATTTAACTTTATTTTTATTATAGGTTTTGAAAAAACTTTAATTAATAATATATTTTGAATATTATCCTCATTCAAGTTGACAAAAAATTAAAAACAAAGATTAAAACGATTCTGCATTTGAAAATTAGTATTTAACTTTATTTTTATTATAGGTTTTGAAAAAACTTTAATTAATAATATATTTTGCATAATATCCTCATTCAAGTTGACAAAAATTAAAAACAAAGATTAAAACGTTTCTGCATTTGAAAATAAGTATTTAACTTTATTTTTATTATAGGTTTTGAAAAATCTTTAATTAATAATATATTTTGCATAATATCCTCATTCAAGTTGACAAAAATTAAAAACAAAGATTAAAACGTTTCTGTATTTGAAAATTAGTATTTAACTTTATTTTTATTATAGGTTTTGAAAAAACTTTAATTAATAATATATTTTGCATAATATCCTCATTCAAGTTGACAAAAATTAAAAACAAAGATTAAAACGTTTCTGCATTTGAAAATTAGTATTTAACTTTATTTTTATTATAGGTTTTGAAAAAACTTTAATTAATAATATATTTTGCATAATATCCTCATTCAAGTTGACAAAAATTACAAACAAAGATTAAAACGTTTCTGCATTTGAAAATTAGTATTTAACTTTATTTTTATTATAGGTTTTGAAAAAACTTTAATTAATAATATATTTTGCATAATATCCTCATTCAAGTTGACAAAAATTAAAAACAAAGATTAAAACGTTTCTGCATTTGAAAATAAGTATTTAACTTTATTTTTATTATAGGTTTTGAAAAAACTTTAATTAATAATATATTTTGCATAATATCCTCATTCAAGTTGACAAAAATTAAAAACAAAGATTAAAACGTTTCTGTATTTGAAAATTAGTATTTAACTTTATTTTTATTATAGGTTTTGAAAAAACTTTAATTAATAATATATTTTGCATAATATCCTCATTCAAGTTGACAAAAATTAAAAACAAAGATTAAAACGTTTCTGCATTTTAAAATAAGTATTTAACTTTATTTTTATTATAGGTTTTGAAAAAACTTTAATTAATAATATATTTTGCATAATATCCTCATTCAAGTTGACAAAAATTAAAAACAAAGATTAAAACGTTTCTGTATTTGAAAATTAGTATTTAACTTTATTTTTATTATAGGTTTTGAAAAAACTTTAATTAATAATATATTTTGCATAATATCCTCATTCAAGTTGACAAAAATTAAAAACAAAGATTAAAACGTTTCTGCATTTGAAAATAAGTATTTAACTTTATTTTTATTATAGGTTTTGAAAAAACTTTAATTAATAATATATTTTGCATAATATCCTCATTCAAGTTGACAAAAATTAAAAACAAAGATTAAAACGTTTCTGCATTTGAAAATTAGTATTTAACTTTATTTTTATTATAGGTTTTGAAAAAACTTTAATTAATAATATATTTTGCATAATATCCTCATTCAAGTTGACAAAAATTAAAAACAAAGATTAAAACGTTTCTGCATTTGAAAATTAGTATTTAACTTTATTTTTATTATAGGTTTGTAAAAAACTTTAATTAATAATATATTTTGCATAATATCCTCATTCAAGTTGACAAAAATTAAAAACAAAGATTAAAACGTTTCTGCATTTGAAAATAAGTATTTAACTTTATTTTTATTATAGGTTTTGAAAAAACTTTAATTAATAATATATTTTGAATATTATCCTCATTCAAGTTGACAAAAAATTAAAAACAAAGATTAAAACGATTCTGCATTTGAAAATTAGTATTTAACTTTATTTTTATTATAGGTTTTGAAAAAACTTTAATTAATAATATATTTTGCATAATATCCTCATTCAAGTTGACAAAAATTAAAAACAAAGATTAAAACGTTTCTGCATTTGAAAATAAGTATTTAACTTTATTTTTATTATAGGTTTTGAAAAATCTTTAATTAATAATATATTTTGCATAATATCCTCATTCAAGTTGACAAAAATTAAAAACAAAGATTAAAACGTTTCTGTATTTGAAAATTAGTATTTAACTTTATTTTTATTATAGGTTTTGAAAAAACTTTAATTAATAATATATTTTGCATAATATCCTCATTCAAGTTGACAAAAATTAAAAACAAAGATTAAAACGTTTCTGCATTTGAAAATTAGTATTTAACTTTATTTTTATTATAGGTTTTGAAAAAACTTTAATTAATAATATATTTTGCATAATATCCTCATTCAAGTTGACAAAAATTACAAACAAAGATTAAAACGTTTCTGCATTTTAAAATAAGTATTTAACTTTATTTTTATTATAGGTTTTGAAAAAACTTTAATTAATAATATATTTTGCATAATATCCTCATTCAAGTTGACAAAAATTAAAAACAAAGATTAAAACGTTTCTGCATTTGAAAATAAGTATTTAACTTTATTTTTATTATAGGTTTTGAAAAAACTTTAATTAATAATATATTTTGCATAATATCCTCATTCAAGTTGACAAAAATTAAAAACAAAGATTAAAACGTTTCTGTATTTGAAAATTAGTATTTAACTTTATTTTTATTATAGGTTTTGAAAAAACTTTAATTAATAATATATTTTGCATAATATCCTCATTCAAGTTGACAAAAATTAAAAACAAAGATTAAAACGTTTCTGCATTTGAAAATAAGTATTTAACTTTATTTTTATTATAGGTTTTGAAAAAACTTTAATTAATAATATATTTTGCATAATATCCTCATTCAAGTTGACAAAAATTAAAAACAAAGATTAAAACGTTTCTGTATTTGAAAATTAGTATTTAACTTTATTTTTATTATAGGTTTTGAAAAAACTTTAATTAATAATATATTTTGCATAATATCCTCATTCAAGTTGACAAAAATTAAAAACAAAGATTAAAACGTTTCTGCATTTGAAAATAAGTATTTAACTTTATTTTTATTATAGGTTTTGAAAAAACTTTAATTAATAATATATTTTGCATAATATCCTCATTCAAGTTGACAAAAATTAAAAACAAAGATTAAAACGTTTCTGCATTTGAAAATTAGTATTTAACTTTATTTTTATTATAGGTTTTGAAAAAACTTTAATTAATAATATATTTTGCATAATATCCTCATTCAAGTTGACAAAAATTAAAAACAAAGATTAAAACGTTTCTGCATTTGAAAATTAGTATTTAACTTTATTTTTATTATAGGTTTGTAAAAAACTTTAATTAATAATATATTTTGCATAATATCCTCATTCAAGTTGACAAAAATTAAAAACAAAGATTAAAACGTTTCTGCATTTGAAAATTAGTATTTAACTATATTTTTATTATAGGTTTTGAAAAAACTTTAATTAATAATATATTTTGCATAATATCCTCATTCAAGTTGACAAAAATTAAAAACAAAGATTAAAACGTTTCTGCATTTGAAAATTAGTATTTAACTTTATTTTTATTATAGGTTTTGAAAAAACTTTAATTAATAATATATTTTGCATAATATCCTCATTCAAGTTGACAAAAATTAAAAACAAAGATTAAAACGTTTCTGCATTTGAAAATTAGTATTTAACTTTATTTTTATTATAGGTTTTGAAAAAACTTTAATTAATAATATATTTTGCATATTATCCTCATTCAAGTTGACAAAAAATTAAAAACAAAGATTAAAACGTTTCTGCATTTGAAAATTAGTATTTAACTTTATTTTTATTATAGGTTTTGAAAAAACTTTAATTAATAATATATTTTGCATATTATCCTCATTCAAGTTGACAAAAAATTAAAAACAAAGATTAAAACGTTTCTGCATTTGAAAATTAGTATTTAACTTTATTTTTATTATAGGTTTTGAAAAAACTTTAATTAATAATATATTTTGCATATTATCCTCATTCAAGTTGACAAAAAATTAAAAACAAAGATTAAAACGTTTCTGCATTTGAAAATTAGTATTTAACTTTATTTTTATTATAAGTTTTGAAAAAACTTTAATTAATAATATATTTTGCATAATATCCTCATTCAAGTTGACAAAAATTAAAAACAAAGATTAAAACGTTTCTGCATTTGAAAATTAGTATTTAACTTTATTTTTATTATAGGTTTTGAAAAAACTTTAATTAATAATATATTTTGCATAATATCCTCATTCAAGTTGACAAAAATTAAAAACAAAGATTAAAACGTTTCTGCATTTGAAAATTAGTATTTAACTTTATTTTTATTATAGGTTTTGAAAAAACTTTAATTAATAATATATTTTGCATAATATCCTCATTCAAGTTGACAAAAATTAAAAACAAAGATTAAAACGTTTCTGCATTTGAAAATTAGTATTTAACTTTATTTTTATTATAGGTTTTGAAAAAACTTTAATTAATAATATATTTTGCATAATATCCTCATTCAAGTTGACAAAAATTAAAAATAAAGATAAAAACGTTTCTGCATTTGAAAATTAGTATTTAACTTTATTTTTATTATAGGTTTGTAAAAAACTTTAATTAATAATATATTTTGCATAATATCCTCATTCAAGTTGACAAAAATTAAAAACAAAGATTAAAACGTTTCTGCATTTGAAAATAAGTATTTAACTTTATTTTTATTATAGGTTTTGAAAAAACTTTAATTAATAATATATTTTGCATAATATCCTCATTCAAGTTGACAAAAATTAAAAACAAAGATTAAAACGTTTCTGTATTTGAAAATTAGTATTTAACTTTATTTTTATTATAGGTTTTGAAAAAACTTTAATTAATAATATATTTTGCATAATATCCTCATCCAAGTTGACAAAAATTAAAAACAAAGATTAAAACGTTTCTGCATTTGAAAATAAGTATTAAACTTTATTTTTATTATAGGTTTTGAAAAAACTTTAATTAATAATATATTTTGCATAATATCCTCATTCAAGTTGACAAAAATTAAAAACAAAGATTAAAACGTTTCTGCATTTGAAAATTAGTATTTAACTTTATTTTTATTATAGGTTTTGAAAAAACTTTAATTAATAATATATTTTGCATAATATCCTCATTCAAGTTGACAAAAATTAAAAACAAAGATTAAAACGTTTCTGCATTTGAAAATTAGTATTTAACTTTATTTTTATTATAGGTTTGTAAAAACCTTTAATTAATAATATATTTTGCATAATATCCTCATTCAAGTTGACAAAAATTAAAAACAAAGATTAAAACGTTTCTGCATTTGAAAATTAGTATTTAACTTTATTTTTATTATAGGTTTTGAAAAAACTTTAATTAATAATATATTTTGCATAATATCCTCATTCAAGTTGACAAAAATTAAAAACAAAGATTAAAACGTTTCTGCATTTGAAAATTAGTATTTAACTTTATTTTTATTATAGGTTTTGAAAAAACTTTAATTAATAATATATTTTGCATATTATCCTCATTCAAGTTGACAAAAAATTAAAAACAAAGATTAAAACGTTTCTGCATTTGAAAATTAGTATTTAACTTTATTTTTATTATAGGTTTTGAAAAAACTTTAATTAATAATATATTTTGCATATTATCCTCATTCAAGTTGACAAAAAATTAAAAACAAAGATTAAAACGTTTCTGCATTTGAAAATTAGTATTTAACTTTATTTTTATTATAATTTTTGAAAAAACTTTAATTAATAATATATTTTGCATATTATCCTCATTCAAGTTGACAAAAAATTAAAAACAAAGATTAAAACGTTTCTGCATTTGAAAATTAGTATTTAACTTTATTTTTATTATAGGTTTTGAAAAAACTTTAATTAATAATATATTTTGCATAATATCCTCATTCAAGTTGACAAAAAATTAAAAACAAAGATTAAAACGTTTCTGCATTTGAAAACTAGTATTTAACTTTATTTTTATTATAGGTTTGAAAAAACTTTAATTAATAATATATTTTGCATATTATCCTCATTCAAGTTGACAAAAATTAAAAACAAAGATTAAAACGTTTCTGCATTTGAAAATTAGTATTTAACTTTATTTTTATTATAGGTTTTGAAAAAACTTTAATAATATATTTTGCATATTATCCTCATTCAAGTTGACAAAAAATTAAAAACAAAGATTAAAACGTTTCTGCATTTGAAAATTAGTATTTAACTTTATTTTTATTATAGGTTTTGAAAAAACTTTAATTAATAATATATTTTGCATATTATCCTCATTCAAGTTGAAAAAAAATTAAAAACAAAGATTAAAACGTTTCTGCATTTGAAAATTAGTATTTAACTTTATTTTTATTATAGTTTTTTAAAAAACTTTAATTAATAATATATTTTGCATATTATCCTCATTCAAGTTGACAAAAAATTAAAAACAAAGATTAAAACGTTTCTGCATTTGAAAATTAGTATTTAACTTTATTTTTATTATAGGTTTTGAAAAAACTTTAATTAATAATATATTTTGCATAATATCCTCATTCAAGTTGACAAAAATTAAAAACAAAGATTAAAACGTTTCTGCATTTGAAAATAAGTATTTAACTTTATTTTTATTATAGGTTTTAAAAAAACTTTAATTAATAATATATTTTTAATATTATCCTCATTCAAGTTGACAAAAAATTAAAAACAAAGATTAAAACGATTCTGCATTTGAAAATTAGTATTTAACTTTATTTTTATTATAGGTTTGTAAAAAACTTTAATTAATAATATATTTTGCATAATATCCTCATTCAAGTTGACAAAAATTAAAAACAAAGATTAAAACGTTTCTGCATTTGAAAATAAGTATTTAACTTTATTTTTATTATAGGTTTTGAAAAAACTTTAATTAATAATATATTTTGCATAATATCCTCATTCAAGTTGACAAAAATTAAAAACAAAGATTAAAACGTTTCTGTATTTGAAAATTAGTATTTAACTTTATTTTTATTATAGGTTTTGAAAAAACTTTAATTAATAATATATTTTGCATAATATCCTCATTCAAGTTGACAAAAATTAAAAACAAAGATTAAAACGTTTCTGCATTTGAAAATTAGTATTTAACTTTATTTTTATTATAGGTTTTGAAAAAACTTTAATTAATAATATATTTTGCATAATATCCTCATTCAAGTTGACAAAAATTAAAAACAAAGATTAAAACGTTTCTGCATTTGAAAATTAGTATTTAACTTTATTTTTATTATAGGTTTTGAAAAAACTTTAATTAATAATATATTTTGCATAATATCCTCATTCAAGTTGACAAAAATTAAAAACAAAGATTAAAACGTTTCTGCATTTGAAAATTAGTATTTAACTTTATTTTTATTATAGGTTTTGAAAAAACTTTAATTAATAATATATTTTGCATAATATCCTCATTCAAGTTGACAAAAATTAAAAACAAAGATTAAAACGTTTCTGCATTTGAAAATAAGTATTTAACTTTATTTTTATTATAGGTTTTGAAAAAACTTTAATTAATAATATATTTTGCATAATATCCTCATTCAAGTTGACAAAAATTAAAAACAAAGATTAAAACGTTTCTGCATTTGAAAATAAGTATTTAACTTTATTTTTATTATAGGTTTTGAAAAAACTTTAATTAATAATATATTTTGAATATTATCCTCATTCAAGTTGACAAAAATTAAAAACAAAGATTAAAACGTTTCTGCATTTGAAAATTAGTATTTAACTTTATTTTTATTATAGGTTTTGAAAAAACTTTAATTAATAATATATTTTGAATATTATCCTCATTCAAGTTGAGAAAAATTAAAAACAAAGATTAAAACGTTTCTGCATTTGAAAATTAGTATTTAACTTTATTTTTATTATAGGTTTTGAAAAAACTTTAATTAATAATATATTTTGCATAATATCCTCATTCAAGTTGACAAAAATTAAAAACAAAGATTAAAACGTTTCTGCATTTGAAAATTAGTATTTAACTTTATTTTTATTATAGGTTTTGAAAAAACTTTAATTAATAATATATTTTGCATAATATCCTCATTCAAGTTGACAAAAATTAAAAACAAAGATTAAAACGTTTCTGCATTTGAAAATAAGTATTTAACTTTATTTTTATTATAGGTTTTGAAAAAACTTTAATTAATAATATATTTTGAATATTATCCTCATTCAAGTTGACAAAAATTAAAAACAAAGATTAAAACGTTTCTGCATTTGAAAATTAGTATTTAACTTTATTTTTATTATAGGTTTTGAAAAAACTTTAATTAATAATATATTTTGAATATTATCCTCATTCAAGTTGACAAAAATTAAAAACAAAGATTAAAACGTTTCTGCATTTGAAAATTAGTATTTAACTTTATTTTTATTATAGGTTTTGAAAAAACTTTAATTAATAATATATTTTGCATAATATCCTCATTCAAGTTGACAAAAATTAAAAACAAAGATTAAAACGTTTCTGCATTTGAAAATAAGTATTTAACTTTATTTTTATTATAGGTTTTGAAAAAACTTTAATTAATAATATATTTTGCATAATATCCTCATTCAAGTTGACAAAAATTAAAAACAAAGATTAAAACGTTTCTGCATTTGAAAATAAGTATTTAACTTTATTTTTATTATAGGTTTTGAAAAAACTTTAATTAATAATATATTTTGAATATTATCCTCATTCAAGTTGACAAAAATTAAAAACAAAGATTAAAACGTTTCTGTATTTGAAAATTAGTATTTAACTTTATTTTTATTATAGGTTTTGAAAAAACTTTAATTAATAATATATTTTGAATATTATCCTCATTCAAGTTGACAAAAAATTAAAAACAAAGATTAAAACGATTCTGCATTTGAAAATTAGTATTTAACTTTATTTTTATTATAGGTTTTGAAAAAACTTTAATTAATAATATATTTTGCATAATATCCTCATTCAAGTTGACAAAAATTAAAAACAAAGATTAAAACGTTTCTGCATTTGAAAATAAGTATTTAACTTTATTTTTATTATAGGTTTTGAAAAATCTTTAATTAATAATATATTTTGCATAATATCCTCATTCAAGTTGACAAAAATTAAAAACAAAGATTAAAACGTTTCTGTATTTGAAAATTAGTATTTAACTTTATTTTTATTATAGGTTTTGAAAAAACTTTAATTAATAATATATTTTGCATAATATCCTCATTCAAGTTGACAAAAATTAAAAACAAAGATTAAAACGTTTCTGCATTTGAAAATTAGTATTTAACTTTATTTTTATTATAGGTTTTGAAAAAACTTTAATTAATAATATATTTTGCATAATATCCTCATTCAAGTTGACAAAAATTACAAACAAAGATTAAAACGTTTCTGCATTTGAAAATTAGTATTTAACTTTATTTTTATTATAGGTTTTGAAAAAACTTTAATTAATAATATATTTTGCATAATATCCTCATTCAAGTTGACAAAAATTAAAAACAAAGATTAAAACGTTTCTGCATTTGAAAATAAGTATTTAACTTTATTTTTATTATAGGTTTTGAAAAAACTTTAATTAATAATATATTTTGCATAATATCCTCATTCAAGTTGACAAAAATTAAAAACAAAGATTAAAACGTTTCTGCATTTGAAAATAAGTATTTAACTTTATTTTTATTATAGGTTTTGAAAAAACTTTAATTAATAATATATTTTGCATAATATCCTCATTCAAGTTGACAAAAATTAAAAACAAAGATTAAAACGTTTCTGCATTTGAAAATTAGTATTTAACTTTATTTTTATTATAGGTTTTGAAAAAACTTTAATTAATAATATATTTTGCATAATATCCTCATTCAAGTTGACAAAAATTAAAAACAAAGATTAAAACGTTTCTGCATTTGAAAATTAGTATTTAACTTTATTTTTATTATAGGTTTGTAAAAAACTTTAATTAATAATATATTTTGCATAATATCCTCATTCAAGTTGACAAAAATTAAAAACAAAGATTAAAACGTTTCTGCATTTGAAAATAAGTATTTAACTTTATTTTTATTATAGGTTTTGAAAAAACTTTAATTAATAATATATTTTGAATATTATCCTCATTCAAGTTGACAAAAAATTAAAAACAAAGATTAAAACGATTCTGCATTTGAAAATTAGTATTTAACTTTATTTTTATTATAGGTTTTGAAAAAACTTTAATTAATAATATATTTTGCATAATATCCTCATTCAAGTTGACAAAAATTAAAAACAAAGATTAAAACGTTTCTGCATTTGAAAATAAGTATTTAACTTTATTTTTATTATAGGTTTTGAAAAATCTTTAATTAATAATATATTTTGCATAATATCCTCATTCAAGTTGACAAAAATTAAAAACAAAGATTAAAACGTTTCTGTATTTGAAAATTAGTATTTAACTTTATTTTTATTATAGGTTTTGAAAAAACTTTAATTAATAATATATTTTGCATAATATCCTCATTCAAGTTGACAAAAATTAAAAACAAAGATTAAAACGTTTCTGCATTTGAAAATTAGTATTTAACTTTATTTTTATTATAGGTTTTGAAAAAACTTTAATTAATAATATATTTTGCATAATATCCTCATTCAAGTTGACAAAAATTACAAACAAAGATTAAAACGTTTCTGCATTTTAAAATAAGTATTTAACTTTATTTTTATTATAGGTTTTGAAAAAACTTTAATTAATAATATATTTTGCATAATATCCTCATTCAAGTTGACAAAAATTAAAAACAAAGATTAAAACGTTTCTGCATTTGAAAATAAGTATTTAACTTTATTTTTATTATAGGTTTTGAAAAAACTTTAATTAATAATATATTTTGCATAATATCCTCATTCAAGTTGACAAAAATTAAAAACAAAGATTAAAACGTTTCTGTATTTGAAAATTAGTATTTAACTTTATTTTTATTATAGGTTTTGAAAAAACTTTAATTAATAATATATTTTGCATAATATCCTCATTCAAGTTGACAAAAATTAAAAACAAAGATTAAAACGTTTCTGCATTTGAAAATAAGTATTTAACTTTATTTTTATTATAGGTTTTGAAAAAACTTTAATTAATAATATATTTTGCATAATATCCTCATTCAAGTTGACAAAAATTAAAAACAAAGATTAAAACGTTTCTGTATTTGAAAATTAGTATTTAACTTTATTTTTATTATAGGTTTTGAAAAAACTTTAATTAATAATATATTTTGCATAATATCCTCATTCAAGTTGACAAAAATTAAAAACAAAGATTAAAACGTTTCTGCATTTGAAAATAAGTATTTAACTTTATTTTTATTATAGGTTTTGAAAAAACTTTAATTAATAATATATTTTGCATAATATCCTCATTCAAGTTGACAAAAATTAAAAACAAAGATTAAAACGTTTCTGCATTTGAAAATTAGTATTTAACTTTATTTTTATTATAGGTTTTGAAAAAACTTTAATTAATAATATATTTTGCATAATATCCTCATTCAAGTTGACAAAAATTAAAAACAAAGATTAAAACGTTTCTGCATTTGAAAATTAGTATTTAACTTTATTTTTATTATAGGTTTGTAAAAAACTTTAATTAATAATATATTTTGCATAATATCCTCATTCAAGTTGACAAAAATTAAAAACAAAGATTAAAACGTTTCTGCATTTGAAAATTAGTATTTAACTATATTTTTATTATAGGTTTTGAAAAAACTTTAATTAATAATATATTTTGCATAATATCCTCATTCAAGTTGACAAAAATTAAAAACAAAGATTAAAACGTTTCTGCATTTGAAAATTAGTATTTAACTTTATTTTTATTATAGGTTTTGAAAAAACTTTAATTAATAATATATTTTGCATAATATCCTCATTCAAGTTGACAAAAATTAAAAACAAAGATTAAAACGTTTCTGCATTTGAAAATTAGTATTTAACTTTATTTTTATTATAGGTTTTGAAAAAACTTTAATTAATAATATATTTTGCATATTATCCTCATTCAAGTTGACAAAAAATTAAAAACAAAGATTAAAACGTTTCTGCATTTGAAAATTAGTATTTAACTTTATTTTTATTATAGGTTTTGAAAAAACTTTAATTAATAATATATTTTGCATATTATCCTCATTCAAGTTGACAAAAAATTAAAAACAAAGATTAAAACGTTTCTGCATTTGAAAATTAGTATTTAACTTTATTTTTATTATAGGTTTTGAAAAAACTTTAATTAATAATATATTTTGCATATTATCCTCATTCAAGTTGACAAAAAATTAAAAACAAAGATTAAAACGTTTCTGCATTTGAAAATTAGTATTTAACTTTATTTTTATTATAAGTTTTGAAAAAACTTTAATTAATAATATATTTTGCATAATATCCTCATTCAAGTTGACAAAAATTAAAAACAAAGATTAAAACGTTTCTGCATTTGAAAATTAGTATTTAACTTTATTTTTATTATAGGTTTTGAAAAAACTTTAATTAATAATATATTTTGCATAATATCCTCATTCAAGTTGACAAAAATTAAAAACAAAGATTAAAACGTTTCTGCATTTGAAAATTAGTATTTAACTTTATTTTTATTATAGGTTTTGAAAAAACTTTAATTAATAATATATTTTGCATAATATCCTCATTCAAGTTGACAAAAATTAAAAACAAAGATTAAAACGTTTCTGCATTTGAAAATTAGTATTTAACTTTATTTTTATTATAGGTTTTGAAAAAACTTTAATTAATAATATATTTTGCATAATATCCTCATTCAAGTTGACAAAAATTAAAAATAAAGATAAAAACGTTTCTGCATTTGAAAATTAGTATTTAACTTTATTTTTATTATAGGTTTGTAAAAAACTTTAATTAATAATATATTTTGCATAATATCCTCATTCAAGTTGACAAAAATTAAAAACAAAGATTAAAACGTTTCTGCATTTGAAAATAAGTATTTAACTTTATTTTTATTATAGGTTTTGAAAAAACTTTAATTAATAATATATTTTGCATAATATCCTCATTCAAGTTGACAAAAATTAAAAACAAAGATTAAAACGTTTCTGTATTTGAAAATTAGTATTTAACTTTATTTTTATTATAGGTTTTGAAAAAACTTTAATTAATAATATATTTTGCATAATATCCTCATCCAAGTTGACAAAAATTAAAAACAAAGATTAAAACGTTTCTGCATTTGAAAATAAGTATTAAACTTTATTTTTATTATAGGTTTTGAAAAAACTTTAATTAATAATATATTTTGCATAATATCCTCATTCAAGTTGACAAAAATTAAAAACAAAGATTAAAACGTTTCTGCATTTGAAAATTAGTATTTAACTTTATTTTTATTATAGGTTTTGAAAAAACTTTAATTAATAATATATTTTGCATAATATCCTCATTCAAGTTGACAAAAATTAAAAACAAAGATTAAAACGTTTCTGCATTTGAAAATTAGTATTTAACTTTATTTTTATTATAGGTTTGTAAAAACCTTTAATTAATAATATATTTTGCATAATATCCTCATTCAAGTTGACAAAAATTAAAAACAAAGATTAAAACGTTTCTGCATTTGAAAATTAGTATTTAACTTTATTTTTATTATAGGTTTTGAAAAAACTTTAATTAATAATATATTTTGCATAATATCCTCATTCAAGTTGACAAAAATTAAAAACAAAGATTAAAACGTTTCTGCATTTGAAAATTAGTATTTAACTTTATTTTTATTATAGGTTTTGAAAAAACTTTAATTAATAATATATTTTGCATATTATCCTCATTCAAGTTGACAAAAAATTAAAAACAAAGATTAAAACGTTTCTGCATTTGAAAATTAGTATTTAACTTTATTTTTATTATAGGTTTTGAAAAAACTTTAATTAATAATATATTTTGCATATTATCCTCATTCAAGTTGACAAAAAATTAAAAACAAAGATTAAAACGTTTCTGCATTTGAAAATTAGTATTTAACTTTATTTTTATTATAATTTTTGAAAAAACTTTAATTAATAATATATTTTGCATATTATCCTCATTCAAGTTGACAAAAAATTAAAAACAAAGATTAAAACGTTTCTGCATTTGAAAATTAGTATTTAACTTTATTTTTATTATAGGTTTTGAAAAAACTTTAATTAATAATATATTTTGCATAATATCCTCATTCAAGTTGACAAAAAATTAAAAACAAAGATTAAAACGTTTCTGCATTTGAAAACTAGTATTTAACTTTATTTTTATTATAGGTTTGAAAAAACTTTAATTAATAATATATTTTGCATATTATCCTCATTCAAGTTGACAAAAATTAAAAACAAAGATTAAAACGTATCTGCATTTGAAAATTAGTATTTAACTTTATTTTTATTATAGGTTTTGAAAAAACTTTAATAATATATTTTGCATATTATCCTCATTCAAGTTGACAAAAAATTAAAAACAAAGATTAAAACGTTTCTGCATTTGAAAATTAGTATTTAACTTTATTTTTATTATAGGTTTTGAAAAAACTTTAATTAATAATATATTTTGCATATTATCCTCATTCAAGTTGAAAAAAAATTAAAAACAAAGATTAAAACGTTTCTGCATTTGAAAATTAGTATTTAACTTTATTTTTATTATAGTTTTTTAAAAAACTTTAATTAATAATATATTTTGCATATTATCCTCATTCAAGTTGACAAAAAATTAAAAACAAAGATTAAAACGTTTCTGCATTTGAAAATTAGTATTTAACTTTATTTTTATTATAGGTTTTGAAAAAACTTTAATTAATAATATATTTTGCATAATATCCTCATTCAAGTTGACAAAAATTAAAAACAAAGATTAAAACGTTTCTGCATTTGAAAATAAGTATTTAACTTTATTTTTATTATAGGTTTTGAAAAAACTTTAATTAATAATATATTTTTAATATTATCCTCATTCAAGTTGACAAAAAATTAAAAACAAAGATTAAAACGATTCTGCATTTGAAAATTAGTATTTAACTTTATTTTTATTATAGGTTTGTAAAAAACTTTAATTAATAATATATTTTGCATAATATCCTCATTCAAGTTGACAAAAATTAAAAACAAAGATTAAAACGTTTCTGCATTTGAAAATAAGTATTTAACTTTATTTTTATTATAGGTTTTGAAAAAACTTTAATTAATAATATATTTTGCATAATATCCTCATTCAAGTTGACAAAAATTAAAAACAAAGATTAAAACGTTTCTGTATTTGAAAATTAGTATTTAACTTTATTTTTATTATAGGTTTTGAAAAAACTTTAATTAATAATATATTTTGCATAATATCCTCATTCAAGTTGACAAAAATTAAAAACAAAGATTAAAACGTTTCTGCATTTGAAAATTAGTATTTAACTTTATTTTTATTATAGGTTTTGAAAAAACTTTAATTAATAATATATTTTGCATAATATCCTCATTCAAGTTGACAAAAATTAAAAACAAAGATTAAAACGTTTCTGCATTTGAAAATTAGTATTTAACTTTATTTTTATTATAGGTTTGTAAAAAACTTTAATTAATAATATATTTTGCATAATATCCTCATTCAAGTTGACAAAAATTAAAAACAAAGATTAAAACGTTTCTGCATTTGAAAATTAGTATTTAACTTTATTTTTATTATAGGTTTTGAAAAAACTTTAATTAATAATATATTTTGCATAATATCCTCATTCAAGTTGACAAAAATTAAAAACAAAGATTAAAACGTTTCTGCATTTGAAAATTAGTATTTAACTTTATTTTTATTATAGGTTTTGAAAAAACTTTAATTAATAATATATTTTGCATAATATCCTCATTCAAGTTGACAAAAATTAAAAACAAAGATTAAAACGTTTCTGCATTTGAAAATTAGTATTTAACTTTATTTTTATTATAGGTTTTGAAAAAACTTTAATTAATAATATATTTTGCATAATATCCTCATTCAAGTTGACAAAAATTAAAAACAAAGATTAAAACGTTTCTGCATTTGAAAATTAGTATTTAACTTTATTTTTATTATAGGTTTTGAAAAAACTTTAATTAATAATATATTTTGCATAATATCCTCATTCAAGTTGACAAAAAATTAAAAACAAAGATTAAAACGTTTCTGCATTTGAAAATTAGTATTTAACTTTATTTTTATTATAGGTTTTGAAAAAACTTTAATTAATAATATATTTTGCATAATATCCTCATTCAAGTTGACAAAAATTAAAAACAAAGATTAAAACGTTTCTGCATTTGAAAATTAGTATTTAACTTTATTTTTATTATAGGTTTTGAAAAAACTTTAATTAATAATATATTTTGCATATTATCCTCATTCAAGTTGACAAAAAATTAAAAACAAAGATTAAAACGTTTCTGCATTTGAAAATTAGTATTTAACTTTATTTTTATTATAGGTTTTGAAAAAACTTTAATTAATAATATATTTTGCATATTATCCTCATTCAAGTTGACAAAAAATTAAAAACAAAGATTAAAACGTTTCTGCATTTGAAAATTAGTATTTAACTTTATTTTTATTATAGGTTTTGAAAAAACTTTAATTAATAATATATTTTGCATAATATCCTCATTCAAGTTGACAAAAATTAAAAACAAAGATTAAAACGTTTCTGCATTTGAAAATTAGTATTTAACTTTATTTTTATTATAGGTTTTGAAAAAACTTTAATAATATATTTTGCATAATATCCTCATTCAAGTTGACAAAAATTAAAAACAAAGATTAAAACGTTTCTGCATTTGAAAATTAGTATTTAACTTTATTTTTATTATAGGTTTTGAAAAAACTTTAATTAATAATATATTTTGCATAATATCCTCATTCAAGTTGACAAAAATTAAAAACAAAGATAAAAACGTTTCTGCATTTGAAAATTAGTATTTAACTTTATTTTTATTATAGGTTTTGAAAAAACTTTAATTAATAATATATTTTGCATAATATCCTCATTCAAGTTGACAAAAATTAAAAACAAAGATTAAAACGTTTCTGCATTTGAAAACTAGTATTTAACTTTATTTTTATTATAGGTTTTGAAAAAACTTTAATTAATAATATATTTTGCATAATATCCTCATTCAAGTTGACAAAAATTAAAAACAAAGATTAAAACGTTTCTGCATTTGAAAATTAGTATTTAACTTTATTTTTATTATAGGTTTTGAAAAAACTTTAATTAATAATATATTTTGCATAATATCCTCATTCAAGTTGACAAAAATTAAAAACAAAGATTAAAACGTTTCTGCATTTGAAAATAAGTATTTAACTTTATTTTTATTATAGGTTTTGAAAAAACTTTAATTAATAATATATTTTGAATATTATCCTCATTCAAGTTGACAAAAAATTAAAAACAAAGATTAAAACGATTCTGCATTTGAAAATTAGTATTTAACTTTATTTTTATTATAGGTTTGTAAAAAACTTTAATTAATAATATATTTTGCATAATATCCTCATTCAAGTTGACAAAAATTAAAAACAAAGATTAAAACGTTTCTGCATTTGAAAATAAGTATTTAACTTTATTTTTATTATAGGTTTTGAAAAAACTTTAATTAATAATATATTTTGCATAATATCCTCATTCAAGTTGACAAAAATTAAAAACAAAGATTAAAACGTTTCTGCATTTGAAAATTAGTATTTAACTTTATTTTTATTATAGGTTTTGAAAAAACTTTAATAATATATTTTGCATAATATCCTCATTCAAGTTGACAAAAATTAAAAACAAAGATTAAAACGTTTCTGCATTTGAAAATTAGTATTTAACTTTATTTTTATTATAGGTTTTGAAAAAACTTTAATTAATAATATATTTTGCATAATATCCTCATTCAAGTTGACAAAAATTAAAAACAAAGATAAAAACGTTTCTGCATTTGAAAATTAGTATTTAACTTTATTTTTATTATAGGTTTTGAAAAAACTTTAATTAATAATATATTTTGCATAATATCCTCATTCAAGTTGACAAAAAATTAAAAACAAAGATTAAAACGTTTCTGCATTTGAAAACTAGTATTTAACTTTATTTTTATTATAGGTTTTGAAAAAACTTTAATTAATAATATATTTTGCATAATATCCTCATTCAAGTTGACAAAAATTAAAAACAAAGATTAAAACGTTTCTGCATTTGAAAATTAGTATTTAACTTTATTTTTATTATAGGTTTTGAAAAAACTTTAATTAATAATATATTTTGCATAATATCCTCATTCAAGTTGACAAAAATTAAAAACAAAGATTAAAACGTTTCTGCATTTGAAAATAAGTATTTAACTTTATTTTTATTATAGGTTTTGAAAAAACTTTAATTAATAATATATTTTGAATATTATCCTCATTCAAGTTGACAAAAAATTAAAAACAAAGATTAAAACGATTCTGCATTTGAAAATTAGTATTTAACTTTATTTTTATTATAGGTTTGTAAAAAACTTTAATTAATAATATATTTTGCATAATATCCTCATTCAAGTTGACAAAAATTAAAAACAAAGATTAAAACGTTTCTGCATTTGAAAATAAGTATTTAACTTTATTTTTATTATAGGTTTTGAAAAAACTTTAATTAATAATATATTTTGCATAATATCCTCATTCAAGTTGACAAAAATTAAAAACAAAGATTAAAACGTTTCTGTATTTGAAAATTAGTATTTAACTTTATTTTTATTATAGGTTTTGAAAAAACTTTAATTAATAATATATTTTGCATAATATCCTCATTCAAGTTGACAAAAATTAAAAACAAAGATTAAAACGTTTCTGCATTTGAAAATAAGTATTTAACTTTATTTTTATTATAGGTTTTGAAAAAACTTTAATTAATAATATATTTTGCATAATATCCTCATTCAAGTTGACAAAAATTAAAAACAAAGATTAAAACGTTTCTGCATTTGAAAATTAGTATTTAACTTTATTTTTATTATAGGTTTTGAAAAAACTTTAATTAATAATATATTTTGCATAATATCCTCATTCAAGTTGACAAAAATTAAAAACAAAGATTAAAACGTTTCTGCATTTGAAAATTAGTATTTAACTTTATTTTTATTATAGGTTTGTAAAAAACTTTAATTAATAATATATTTTGCATAATATCCTCATTCAAGTTGACAAAAATTAAAAACAAAGATTAAAACGTTTCTGCATTTGAAAATTAGTATTTAACTATATTTTTATTATAGGTTTTGAAAAAACTTTAATTAATAATATATTTTGCATAATATCCTCATTCAAGTTGACAAAAATTAAAAACAAAGATTAAAACGTTTCTGCATTTGAAAATTAGTATTTAACTTTATTTTTATTATAGGTTTTGAAAAAACTTTAATTAATAATATATTTTGCATAATATCCTCATTCAAGTTGACAAAAATTAAAAACAAAGATTAAAACGTTTCTGCATTTGAAAATTAGTATTTAACTTTATTTTTATTATAGGTTTTGAAAAAACTTTAATTAATAATATATTTTGCATATTATCCTCATTCAAGTTGACAAAAAATTAAAAACAAAGATTAAAACGTTTCTGCATTTGAAAATTAGTATTTAACTTTATTTTTATTATAGGTTTTGAAAAAACTTTAATTAATAATATATTTTGCATATTATCCTCATTCAAGTTGACAAAAAATTAAAAACAAAGATTAAAACGTTTCTGCATTTGAAAATTAGTATTTAACTTTATTTTTATTATAGGTTTTGAAAAAACTTTAATTAATAATATATTTTGCATATTATCCTCATTCAAGTTGACAAAAAATTAAAAACAAAGATTAAAACGTTTCTGCATTTGAAAATTAGTATTTAACTTTATTTTTATTATAAGTTTTGAAAAAACTTTAATTAATAATATATTTTGCATAATATCCTCATTCAAGTTGACAAAAATTAAAAACAAAGATTAAAACGTTTCTGCATTTGAAAATTAGTATTTAACTTTATTTTTATTATAGGTTTTGAAAAAACTTTAATTAATAATATATTTTGCATAATATCCTCATTCAAGTTGACAAAAATTAAAAACAAAGATTAAAACGTTTCTGCATTTGAAAATTAGTATTTAACTTTATTTTTATTATAGGTTTTGAAAAAACTTTAATTAATAATATATTTTGCATAATATCCTCATTCAAGTTGACAAAAATTAAAAACAAAGATTAAAACGTTTCTGCATTTGAAAATTAGTATTTAACTTTATTTTTATTATAGGTTTTGAAAAAACTTTAATTAATAATATATTTTGCATAATATCCTCATTCAAGTTGACAAAAATTAAAAATAAAGATAAAAACGTTTCTGCATTTGAAAATTAGTATTTAACTTTATTTTTATTATAGGTTTGTAAAAAACTTTAATTAATAATATATTTTGCATAATATCCTCATTCAAGTTGACAAAAATTAAAAACAAAGATTAAAACGTTTCTGCATTTGAAAATAAGTATTTAACTTTATTTTTATTATAGGTTTTGAAAAAACTTTAATTAATAATATATTTTGCATAATATCCTCATTCAAGTTGACAAAAATTAAAAACAAAGATTAAAACGTTTCTGTATTTGAAAATTAGTATTTAACTTTATTTTTATTATAGGTTTTGAAAAAACTTTAATTAATAATATATTTTGCATAATATCCTCATCCAAGTTGACAAAAATTAAAAACAAAGATTAAAACGTTTCTGCATTTGAAAATAAGTATTAAACTTTATTTTTATTATAGGTTTTGAAAAAACTTTAATTAATAATATATTTTGCATAATATCCTCATTCAAGTTGACAAAAATTAAAAACAAAGATTAAAACGTTTCTGCATTTGAAAATTAGTATTTAACTTTATTTTTATTATAGGTTTTGAAAAAACTTTAATTAATAATATATTTTGCATAATATCCTCATTCAAGTTGACAAAAATTAAAAACAAAGATTAAAACGTTTCTGCATTTGAAAATTAGTATTTAACTTTATTTTTATTATAGGTTTGTAAAAACCTTTAATTAATAATATATTTTGCATAATATCCTCATTCAAGTTGACAAAAATTAAAAACAAAGATTAAAACGTTTCTGCATTTGAAAATTAGTATTTAACTTTATTTTTATTATAGGTTTTGAAAAAACTTTAATTAATAATATATTTTGCATAATATCCTCATTCAAGTTGACAAAAATTAAAAACAAAGATTAAAACGTTTCTGCATTTGAAAATTAGTATTTAACTTTATTTTTATTATAGGTTTTGAAAAAACTTTAATTAATAATATATTTTGCATATTATCCTCATTCAAGTTGACAAAAAATTAAAAACAAAGATTAAAACGTTTCTGCATTTGAAAATTAGTATTTAACTTTATTTTTATTATAGGTTTTGAAAAAACTTTAATTAATAATATATTTTGCATATTATCCTCATTCAAGTTGACAAAAAATTAAAAACAAAGATTAAAACGTTTCTGCATTTGAAAATTAGTATTTAACTTTATTTTTATTATAATTTTTGAAAAAACTTTAATTAATAATATATTTTGCATATTATCCTCATTCAAGTTGACAAAAAATTAAAAACAAAGATTAAAACGTTTCTGCATTTGAAAATTAGTATTTAACTTTATTTTTATTATAGGTTTTGAAAAAACTTTAATTAATAATATATTTTGCATAATATCCTCATTCAAGTTGACAAAAAATTAAAAACAAAGATTAAAACGTTTCTGCATTTGAAAACTAGTATTTAACTTTATTTTTATTATAGGTTTGAAAAAACTTTAATTAATAATATATTTTGCATATTATCCTCATTCAAGTTGACAAAAATTAAAAACAAAGATTAAAACGTATCTGCATTTGAAAATTAGTATTTAACTTTATTTTTATTATAGGTTTTGAAAAAACTTTAATAATATATTTTGCATATTATCCTCATTCAAGTTGACAAAAAATTAAAAACAAAGATTAAAACGTTTCTGCATTTGAAAATTAGTATTTAACTTTATTTTTATTATAGGTTTTGAAAAAACTTTAATTAATAATATATTTTGCATATTATCCTCATTCAAGTTGAAAAAAAATTAAAAACAAAGATTAAAACGTTTCTGCATTTGAAAATTAGTATTTAACTTTATTTTTATTATAGTTTTTTAAAAAACTTTAATTAATAATATATTTTGCATATTATCCTCATTCAAGTTGACAAAAAATTAAAAACAAAGATTAAAACGTTTCTGCATTTGAAAATTAGTATTTAACTTTATTTTTATTATAGGTTTTGAAAAAACTTTAATTAATAATATATTTTGCATAATATCCTCATTCAAGTTGACAAAAATTAAAAACAAAGATTAAAACGTTTCTGCATTTGAAAATAAGTATTTAACTTTATTTTTATTATAGGTTTTGAAAAAACTTTAATTAATAATATATTTTTAATATTATCCTCATTCAAGTTGACAAAAAATTAAAAACAAAGATTAAAACGATTCTGCATTTGAAAATTAGTATTTAACTTTATTTTTATTATAGGTTTGTAAAAAACTTTAATTAATAATATATTTTGCATAATATCCTCATTCAAGTTGACAAAAATTAAAAACAAAGATTAAAACGTTTCTGCATTTGAAAATAAGTATTTAACTTTATTTTTATTATAGGTTTTGAAAAAACTTTAATTAATAATATATTTTGCATAATATCCTCATTCAAGTTGACAAAAATTAAAAACAAAGATTAAAACGTTTCTGTATTTGAAAATTAGTATTTAACTTTATTTTTATTATAGGTTTTGAAAAAACTTTAATTAATAATATATTTTGCATAATATCCTCATTCAAGTTGACAAAAATTAAAAACAAAGATTAAAACGTTTCTGCATTTGAAAATTAGTATTTAACTTTATTTTTATTATAGGTTTTGAAAAAACTTTAATTAATAATATATTTTGCATAATATCCTCATTCAAGTTGACAAAAATTAAAAACAAAGATTAAAACGTTTCTGCATTTGAAAATTAGTATTTAACTTTATTTTTATTATAGGTTTGTAAAAAACTTTAATTAATAATATATTTTGCATAATATCCTCATTCAAGTTGACAAAAATTAAAAACAAAGATTAAAACGTTTCTGCATTTGAAAATTAGTATTTAACTTTATTTTTATTATAGGTTTTGAAAAAACTTTAATTAATAATATATTTTGCATAATATCCTCATTCAAGTTGACAAAAATTAAAAACAAAGATTAAAACGTTTCTGCATTTGAAAATTAGTATTTAACTTTATTTTTATTATAGGTTTTGAAAAAACTTTAATTAATAATATATTTTGCATAATATCCTCATTCAAGTTGACAAAAATTAAAAACAAAGATTAAAACGTTTCTGCATTTGAAAATTAGTATTTAACTTTATTTTTATTATAGGTTTTGAAAAAACTTTAATTAATAATATATTTTGCATAATATCCTCATTCAAGTTGACAAAAATTAAAAACAAAGATTAAAACGTTTCTGCATTTGAAAATTAGTATTTAACTTTATTTTTATTATAGGTTTTGAAAAAACTTTAATTAATAATATATTTTGCATAATATCCTCATTCAAGTTGACAAAAAATTAAAAACAAAGATTAAAACGTTTCTGCATTTGAAAATTAGTATTTAACTTTATTTTTATTATAGGTTTTGAAAAAACTTTAATTAATAATATATTTTGCATAATATCCTCATTCAAGTTGACAAAAATTAAAAACAAAGATTAAAACGTTTCTGCATTTGAAAATTAGTATTTAACTTTATTTTTATTATAGGTTTTGAAAAAACTTTAATTAATAATATATTTTGCATATTATCCTCATTCAAGTTGACAAAAAATTAAAAACAAAGATTAAAACGTTTCTGCATTTGAAAATTAGTATTTAACTTTATTTTTATTATAGGTTTTGAAAAAACTTTAATTAATAATATATTTTGCATATTATCCTCATTCAAGTTGACAAAAAATTAAAAACAAAGATTAAAACGTTTCTGCATTTGAAAATTAGTATTTAACTTTATTTTTATTATAGGTTTTGAAAAAACTTTAATTAATAATATATTTTGCATAATATCCTCATTCAAGTTGACAAAAATTAAAAACAAAGATTAAAACGTTTCTGCATTTGAAAATTAGTATTTAACTTTATTTTTATTATAGGTTTTGAAAAAACTTTAATAATATATTTTGCATAATATCCTCATTCAAGTTGACAAAAATTAAAAACAAAGATTAAAACGTTTCTGCATTTGAAAATTAGTATTTAACTTTATTTTTATTATAGGTTTTGAAAAAACTTTAATTAATAATATATTTTGCATAATATCCTCATTCAAGTTGACAAAAATTAAAAACAAAGATAAAAACGTTTCTGCATTTGAAAATTAGTATTTAACTTTATTTTTATTATAGGTTTTGAAAAAACTTTAATTAATAATATATTTTGCATAATATCCTCATTCAAGTTGACAAAAATTAAAAACAAAGATTAAAACGTTTCTGCATTTGAAAACTAGTATTTAACTTTATTTTTATTATAGGTTTTGAAAAAACTTTAATTAATAATATATTTTGCATAATATCCTCATTCAAGTTGACAAAAATTAAAAACAAAGATTAAAACGTTTCTGCATTTGAAAATTAGTATTTAACTTTATTTTTATTATAGGTTTTGAAAAAACTTTAATTAATAATATATTTTGCATAATATCCTCATTCAAGTTGACAAAAATTAAAAACAAAGATTAAAACGTTTCTGCATTTGAAAATAAGTATTTAACTTTATTTTTATTATAGGTTTTGAAAAAACTTTAATTAATAATATATTTTGAATATTATCCTCATTCAAGTTGACAAAAAATTAAAAACAAAGATTAAAACGATTCTGCATTTGAAAATTAGTATTTAACTTTATTTTTATTATAGGTTTGTAAAAAACTTTAATTAATAATATATTTTGCATAATATCCTCATTCAAGTTGACAAAAATTAAAAACAAAGATTAAAACGTTTCTGCATTTGAAAATAAGTATTTAACTTTATTTTTATTATAGGTTTTGAAAAAACTTTAATTAATAATATATTTTGCATAATATCCTCATTCAAGTTGACAAAAATTAAAAACAAAGATTAAAACGTTTCTGCATTTGAAAATTAGTATTTAACTTTATTTTTATTATAGGTTTTGAAAAAACTTTAATAATATATTTTGCATAATATCCTCATTCAAGTTGACAAAAATTAAAAACAAAGATTAAAACGTTTCTGCATTTGAAAATTAGTATTTAACTTTATTTTTATTATAGGTTTTGAAAAAACTTTAATTAATAATATATTTTGCATAATATCCTCATTCAAGTTGACAAAAATTAAAAACAAAGATAAAAACGTTTCTGCATTTGAAAATTAGTATTTAACTTTATTTTTATTATAGGTTTTGAAAAAACTTTAATTAATAATATATTTTGCATAATATCCTCATTCAAGTTGACAAAAAATTAAAAACAAAGATTAAAACGTTTCTGCATTTGAAAACTAGTATTTAACTTTATTTTTATTATAGGTTTTGAAAAAACTTTAATTAATAATATATTTTGCATAATATCCTCATTCAAGTTGACAAAAATTAAAAACAAAGATTAAAACGTTTCTGCATTTGAAAATTAGTATTTAACTTTATTTTTATTATAGGTTTTGAAAAAACTTTAATTAATAATATATTTTGCATAATATCCTCATTCAAGTTGACAAAAATTAAAAACAAAGATTAAAACGTTTCTGCATTTGAAAATAAGTATTTAACTTTATTTTTATTATAGGTTTTGAAAAAACTTTAATTAATAATATATTTTGAATATTATCCTCATTCAAGTTGACAAAAAATTAAAAACAAAGATTAAAACGATTCTGCATTTGAAAATTAGTATTTAACTTTATTTTTATTATAGGTTTGTAAAAAACTTTAATTAATAATATATTTTGCATAATATCCTCATTCAAGTTGACAAAAATTAAAAACAAAGATTAAAACGTTTCTGCATTTGAAAATAAGTATTTAACTTTATTTTTATTATAGGTTTTGAAAAAACTTTAATTAATAATATATTTTGCATAATATCCTCATTCAAGTTGACAAAAATTAAAAACAAAGATTAAAACGTTTCTGTATTTGAAAATTAGTATTTAACTTTATTTTTATTATAGGTTTTGAAAAAACTTTAATTAATAATATATTTTGCATAATATCCTCATTCAAGTTGACAAAAATTAAAAACAAAGATTAAAACGTTCCTGCATTTGAAAATAAGTATTTAACTTTATTTTTATTATAGGTTTTGAAAAAACTTTAATTAATAATATATTTTGCATAATATCCTCATTCAAGTTGACAAAAATTAAAAACAAAGATTAAAACGTTTCTGCATTTGAAAATTAGTATTTAACTTTATTTTTATTATAGGTTTTGAAAAAACTTTAATTAATAATATATTTTGCATAATATCCTCATTCAAGTTGACAAAAATTAAAAACAAAGATTAAAACGTTTCTGCATTTGAAAATTAGTATTTAACTTTATTTTTATTATAGGTTTGTAAAAAACTTTAATTAATAATATATTTTGCATAATATCCTCATTCAAGTTGACAAAAATTAAAAACAAAGATTAAAACGTTTCTGCATTTGAAAATTAGTATTTAACTTTATTTTTATTATAGGTTTTGAAAAAACTTTAATTAATAATATATTTTGCATAATATCCTCATTCAAGTTGACAAAAATTAAAAACAAAGATTAAAACGTTTCTGCATTTGAAAATTAGTATTTAACTTTATTTTTATTATAGGTTTTGAAAAAACTTTAATTAATAATATATTTTGCATAATATCCTCATTCAAGTTGACAAAAATTAAAAACAAAGATTAAAACGTTTCTGCATTTGAAAATTAGTATTTAACTTTATTTTTATTATAGGTTTTGAAAAAACTTTAATTAATAATATATTTTGCATAATATCCTCATTCAAGTTGACAAAAATTAAAAACAAAGATTAAAACGTTCCTGCATTTGAAAATAAGTATTTAACTTTATTTTTATTATAGGTTTTGAAAAAACTTTAATTAATAATATATTTTGCATAATATCCTCATTCAAGTTGACAAAAATTAAAAACAAAGATTAAAACGTTTCTGCATTTGAAAATTAGTATTTAACTTTATTTTTATTATAGGTTTTGAAAAAACTTTAATTAATAATATATTTTGCATAATATCCTCATTCAAGTTGACAAAAATTAAAAACAAAGATTAAAACGTTTCTGCATTTGAAAACTAGTATTTAACTTTATTTTTATTATAGGTTTTGAAAAAACTTTAATTAATAATATATTTTGCATAATATCCTCATTCAAGTTGACAAAAATTAAAAACAAAGATTAAAACGTTTCTGCATTTGAAAATTAGTATTTAACTTTATTTTTATTATAGGTTTTGAAAAAACTTTAATTAATAATATATTTTGCATAATATCCTCATTCAAGTTGACAAAAATTAAAAACAAAGATTAAAACGTTTCTGCATTTGAAAATAAGTATTTAACTTTATTTTTATTATAGGTTTTGAAAAAACTTTAATTAATAATATATTTTGCATAATATCCTCATTCAAGTTGACAAAAATTAAAAACAAAGATTAAAACGTTTCTGCATTTGAAAATAAGTATTTAACTTTATTTTTATTATAGGTTTTGAAAAAACTTTAATTAATAATATATTTTGAATATTATCCTCATTCAAGTTGACAAAAAATTAAAAACAAAGATTAAAACGATTCTGCATTTGAAAATTAGTATTTAACTTTATTTTTATTATAGGTTTGTAAAAAACTTTAATTAATAATATATTTTGCATAATATCCTCATTCAAGTTGACAAAAATTAAAAACAAAGATTAAAACGTTTCTGCATTTGAAAATAAGTATTTAACTTTATTTTTATTATAGGTTTTGAAAAAACTTTAATTAATAATATATTTTGCATAATATCCTCATTCAAGTTGACAAAAATTAAAAACAAAGATTAAAACGTTTCTGTATTTGAAAATTAGTATTTAACTTTATTTTTATTATAGGTTTTGAAAAAACTTTAATTAATAATATATTTTGCATAATATCCTCATTCAAGTTGACAAAAATTAAAAACAAAGATTAAAACGTTTCCTGCATTTGAAAATAAGTATTTAACTTTATTTTTATTATAGGTTTTGAAAAAACTTTAATTAATAATATATTTTGCATAATATCCTCATTCAAGTTGACAAAAATTAAAAACAAAGATTAAAACGTTTCTGCATTTGAAAATTAGTATTTAACTTTATTTTTATTATAGGTTTTGAAAAAACTTTAATTAATAATATATTTTGCATAATATCCTCATTCAAGTTGACAAAAATTAAAAACAAAGATTAAAACGTTTCTGCATTTGAAAATTAGTATTTAACTTTATTTTTATTATAGGTTTGTAAAAAACTTTAATTAATAATATATTTTGCATAATATCCTAATTCAAGTTGACAAAAATTAAAAACAAAGATTAAAACGTTTCTGCATTTGAAAATTAGTATTTAACTTTATTTTTATTATAGGTTTTGAAAAAACTTTAATTAATAATATATTTTGCATAATATCCTCATTCAAGTTGACAAAAATTAAAAACAAAGATTAAAACGTTTCTGCATTTGAAAATTAGTATTTAACTTTATTTTTATTATAGGTTTTGAAAAAACTTTAATTAATAATATATTTTGCATAATATCCTCATTCAAGTTGACAAAAATTAAAAACAAAGATTAAAACGTTTCTGCATTTGAAAATTAGTATTTAACTTTATTTTTATTATAGGTTTTGAAAAAACTTTAATTAATAATATATTTTGCATAATATCCTCATTCAAGTTGACAAAAATTAAAAACAAAGATTAAAACGTTCCTGCATTTGAAAATAAGTATTTAACTTTATTTTTATTATAGGTTTTGAAAAAACTTTAATTAATAATATATTTTGCATAATATCCTCATTCAAGTTGACAAAAATTAAAAACAAAGATTAAAACGTTTCTGCATTTGAAAATTAGTATTTAACTTTATTTTTATTATAGGTTTTGAAAAAACTTTAATTAATAATATATTTTGCATAATATCCTCATTCAAGTTGACAAAAATTAAAAACAAAGATTAAAACGTTTCTGCATTTGAAAATTAGTATTTAACTTTATTTTTATTATAGGTTTGTAAAAAACTTTAATTAATAATATATTTTGCATAATATCCTCATTCAAGTTGACAAAAATTAAAAACAAAGATTAAAACGTTTCTGCATTTGAAAATTAGTATTTAACTTTATTTTTATTATAGGTTTTGAAAAAACTTTAATTAATAATATATTTTGCATAATATCCTCATTCAAGTTGACAAAAATTAAAAACAAAGATTAAAACGTTTCTGCATTTGAAAATTAGTATTTAACTTTATTTTTATTATAGGTTTTGAAAAAACTTTAATTAATAATATATTTTGCATAATATCCTCATTCAAGTTGACAAAAATTAAAAACAAAGATTAAAACGTTTCTGCATTTGAAAATTAGTATTTAACTTTATTTTTATTATAGGTTTTGAAAAAACTTTAATAATATATTTTGCATAATATCCTCATTCAAGTTGACAAAAATTAAAAACAAAGATTAAAACGTTTCTGCATTTGAAAATAAGTATTTAACTTTATTTTTATTATAGGTTTTGAAAAAACTTTAATTAATAATATATTTTGCATAATATCCTCATTCAAGTTGACAAAAATTAAAAACAAAGATTAAAACGTTTCTGTATTTGAAAATTAGTATTTAACTTTATTTTTATTATAGGTTTTGAAAAAACTTTAATTAATAATATATTTTGCATAATATCCTCATTCAAGTTGACAAAAATTAAAAACAAAGATTAAAACGTTCCTGCATTTGAAAATAAGTATTTAACTTTATTTTTATTATAGGTTTTGAAAAAACTTTAATTAATAATATATTTTGCATAATATCCCCATTCAAGTTGACAAAAATTAAAAACAAAGATTAAAACGTTTCTGCATTTGAAAATTAGTATTTAACTTTATTTTTATTATAGGTTTTGAAAAAACTTTAATTAATAATATATTTTGCATAATATCCTCATTCAAGTTGACAAAAATTAAAAACAAAGATTAAAACGTTTCTGCATTTGAAAATTAGTATTTAACTTTATTTTTATTATAGGTTTGTAAAAAACTTTAATTAATAATATATTTTGCATAATATCCTCATTCAAGTTGACAAAAATTAAAAACAAAGATTAAAACGTTTCTGCATTTGAAAATTAGTATTTAACTTTATTTTTATTATAGGTTTTGAAAAAACTTTAATTAATAATATATTTTGCATAATATCCTCATTCAAGTTGACAAAAATTAAAAACAAAGATTAAAACGTTTCTGCATTTGAAAATTAGTATTTAACTTTATTTTTATTATAGGTTTTGAAAAAACTTTAATTAATAATATATTTTGCATAATATCCTCATTCAAGTTGACAAAAATTAAAAACAAAGATTAAAACGTTTCTGCATTTGAAAATTAGTATTTAACTTTATTTTTATTATAGGTTTTGAAAAAACTTTAATTAATAATATATTTTGCATAATATCCTCATTCAAGTTGACAAAAATTAAAAACAAAGATTAAAACGTTTCTGCATTTGAAAATAAGTATTTAACTTTATTTTTATTATAGGTTTTGAAAAAACTTTAATTAATAATATATTTTGCATAATATCCTCATTCAAGTTGACAAAAAATTAAAAACAAAGATTAAAACGTTTCTGCATTTGAAAATTAGTATTTAACTTTATTTTTATTATAGGTTTTGAAAAAACTTTAATTAATAATATATTTTGCATAATATCCTCATTCAAGTTGACAAAAATTAAAAACAAAGATTAAAACGTTTCTGCATTTGAAAATTAGTATTTAACTTTATTTTTATTATAGGTTTTGAAAAAACTTTAATTAATAATATATTTTTCATATTATCCTCATTCAAGTTGACAAAAAATTAAAAACAAAGATTAAAACGTTTCTGCATTTGAAAATTAGTATTTAACTTTATTTTTATTATAGGTTTTGAAAAAACTTTAATTAATAATATATTTTGCATATTATCCTCATTCAAGTTGACAAAAAATTAAAAACAAAGATTAAAACGTTTCTGCATTTGAAAATTAGTATTTAACTTTATTTTTATTATAGGTTTTGAAAAAACTTTAATTAATAATATATTTTGCATATTATCCTCATTCAAGTTGACAAAAAATTAAAAACAAAGATTAAAACGTTTCTGCATTTGAAAATTAGTATTTAACTTTATTTTTATTATAGGTTTTGAAAAAACTTTAATTAATAATATATTTTGCATAATATCCTCATTCAAGTTGACAAAAATTAAAAACAAAGATTAAAACGTTTCTGCATTTGAAAATTAGTATTTAACTTTATTTTTATTATAGGTTTTGAAAAAACTTTAATTAATAATATATTTTGCATAATATCCTCATTCAAGTTGACAAAAATTAAAAACAAAGATTAAAACGTTTCTGCATTTGAAAATTAGTATTTAACTTTATTTTTATTATAGGTTTTGAAAAAACTTTAATAATATATTTTGCATAATATCCTCATTCAAGTTGACAAAAATTAAAAACAAAGATTAAAACGTTTCTGCATTTGAAAATTAGTATTTAACTTTATTTTTATTATAGGTTTTGAAAAAACTTTAATTAATAATATATTTTGCATAATATCCTCATTCAAGTTGACAAAAAATTAAAAACAAAGATTAAAACGTTTCTGCATTTGAAAATTAGTATTTAACTTTATTTTTATTATAGGTTTTGAAAAAACTTTAATTAATAATATATTTTGCATATTATCCTCATTCAAGTTGACAAAAATTAAAAACAAAGATTAAAACGTTTCTGCATTTGAAAATTAGTATTTAACTTTATTTTTATTATAGGTTTTGAAAAAACTTTAATTAATAATATATTTTTCATATTATCCTCATTCAAGTTGACAAAAAATTAAAAACAAAGATTAAAACGTTTCTGCATTTGAAAATTAGTATTTAACTTTATTTTTATTATAGGTTTTGAAAAAACTTTAATTAATAATATATTTTGCATATTATCCTCATTCAAGTTGAAAAAAAATTAAAAACAAAGATTAAAACGTTTCTGCATTTGAAAATTAGTATTTAACTTTATTTTTATTATAGTTTTTTTAAAAACTTTAATTAATAATATATTTTGCATATTATCCTCATTCAAGTTGACAAAAATTAAAAACAAAGATTAAAACGTTTCTGCATTTGAAAATTAGTATTTAACTTTATTTTTATTATAGGTTTTGAAAAAACTTTAATTAATAATATATTTTGCATAATATCCTCATTCAAGTTGACAAAAATTAAAAACAAAGATTAAAACGTTTCTGCATTTGAAAATTAGTATTTAACTTTATTTTTATTATAGGTTTTGAAAAAACTTTAATTAATAATATATTTTGCATAATATCCTCATTCAAGTTGACAAAAAATTAAAAACAAAGATTAAAACGTTTCTGCATTTGAAAATTAGTATTTAACTTTATTTTTATTATAGGTTTTGAAAAAACTTTAATTAATAATATATTTTGCATAATATCCTCATTCAAGTTGACAAAAATTAAAAACAAGGATTAAAACGTTTCTGCATTTGAAAATTAGTATTTAACTTTATTTTTATTATAGGTTTTGAAAAAACTTTAATTAATAATATATTTTGCATAATATCCTCATTCAAGTTGACAAAAATTAAAAACAAAGATTAAAACGTTTCTGCATTTGAAAATTAGTATTTAACTTTATTTTTATTATAGGTTTTGAAAAAACTTTAATTAATAATATATTTTGCATAATATCCTCATTCAAGTTGACAAAAATTAAAAACAAAGATTAAAACGTTTCTGCATTTGAAAATTAGTATTTAACTTTATTTTTATTATAGGTTTTGAAAAAACTTTAATTAATAATATATTTTGCATAATATCCTCATTCAAGTTGACAAAAATTAAAAACAAAGATTAAAACGTTTCTGCATTTGAAAATTAGTATTTAACTTTATTTTTATTATAGGTTTTGAAAAAACTTTAATTAATAATATATTTTGCATAATATCCTCATTCAAGTTGACAAAAATTAAAAACAAAGATTAAAACGTTTCTGCATTTGAAAATTAGTATTTAACTTTATTTTTATTATAGGTTCTAAAAAAACTTTAATTAATAATATATTTTGAATATTATCCTCATTCAAGTTGACAAAAAATGAAAAACAAAGATTAAAACGATTCTGTATTTGAAAATGGGACGGTTAGTATTTACTTGGAAACGAATAATCAGAATAGATCAAGTTATAAAATTTATTGTACATTTCATCCTAATTCATATAAGTATAATGCTAATATACAAGGCCACTGTGAAGAAGGTGGGCTCTCTATACCGTGCTAGAAGTTACTTACACCTGAAAATATCCTGTACCTCTATAAGGCCACCTTTCGCCCATGTATGGAGTATTGTTGTCACATTTGGGCTGGTGCATCTTCTACTAGTCTCTCGCTCCTAGACAGTGTTCAAAAGAGAGTTGCCAACCTGATGGGTCCTGAACTGTCATCTAAGCTTCAGCTTCTGTCCCATCAATGAAATGTTGCATCCCTACGCCTGTTCTACAAGTATTTTAATGATGGATGCTCTGACGAACTACAAGCACTTTCAATAGTTTCTTCCCCAGAACTTCTACCGCTCCAGAAGATATCTCACTACTGATGCAATTCTCTATCTATATAAAAGCCAAGTACGTCCAAGGATGGAATACTGTTGCCATATCTGGGCAGGAGCTGCAAAAAACAGCCTATCCTGCCTATATCAGAGTACAAAATAGACTTTGTGGCTTAGTGGGGGATGCCCTTTTCTCTACCCTGCAACCTCTCTCCCACAGAAGAGACGTTGCGAGCCTATCCTTGTTTTATCGTTATTTCCATGGCAAGTGCTCGTCTGAACTTCAATCTCTGGTCCCCCCTCGCCTATCTTTCACAAAAAACACCCGTCTAGCTGAATCCACTGTGAAAAATTTCCCCCACTCTATATCTGTGCCTAAATCAAAACGCGGATTCCATGAACAAAGCTTCTTTCTTAGAACTGCACGCCTGTGGAACTCTGTTCCGTCTGCCTGCTTCCCTCCGGACTACAACTTGGATGTCTTCAAGTCCAATGTTAACAAATTCCTAATGAACCGCCCCCTTAATTAACCACTTCATCAAATCTCCACACTAACGTAATGTACTTGCAATAACCCTTATCCCTGAGTGGCTTCTGGGCCTTGATAAGTGGTGATCACTGTGTAAAAAAAAAAAAAAACTGCTAGACTTTGTAACTTCCTTCTGGGATTCTGCACTCCCAAGTGTACTGACATGCAGGAGTTCAAGTTTAATGTGAACAGACATCTTGCTGCTCATTTCCCTTCATAATATCCCTGCAACTTATGTCCCCAATAGTTGCCGCTTACATCAAAGTGGCATTGTGCCTTGTCGTGGTGAAAATTGATTGTAATACTATTACAAACAGTTGCAACAATGGTGTCTTCAATGACTATGGAAGTCTTCTTTGCCCTAACTGCATTAATCAATGAATGAAACCCATGTTTGAATGTTTGTATCATTTTTTAATAAAAAAATTCTTTTTTAAAGACCCTAGACTTGATTTTAGGTGATGTGAAAAAATTCACACACATCGTAAGCAATGTGTGTAAAAATACCATCGTAGCCCAAGGATTAAGAGCCTATCTGAGAAAATTGACCACATCTTGTCTCCTCATCCTTCGGCTAACATTCATGTCCATGGAGATTTCAATGGTCACAACGTGGAATGGTTAACCCACTCAAACAAGATAGATGATGAGGGAAGGTTCTGTCACAATTTTTCCATTGCTTATGACCTTAGATTGTTCACAAACCCACCTGTGTGCCCGACATTGACGGTCAGTATGCAAGTCACCTTTTTCTCACAACTTGCCCTGAGCTACGTTCATCTTCCATTCTGTCTCCACTGGGATCTTCCGACCACTTGATTGTATCAGTTAAGATAAAAACAAAATGTAATAAGTCCTTAGACGTACTTTTCCATCATACAGTATATTGATACTCTATGGCTGACTGGGATAGTTTCTTCACATTTATATCAGATCTACCTATGCATTCCATGTTTAAAAGGAATGTGTCCTTTATAGTATCAAACCTGGCAGAGTGGTTAATTGTAGGTATAAACCGCTTCATACCCTCCCAAAAATTCCAGCAAAAACGTAACAGCCAGCCATGGTTCTCTCCAGAATGTGCTGTTGCCATTGCACATAGAAATCACTTTTTCCATTGCTTCCAGTGTACTAATAGGGAATTAATTATGCAAATTATATGTAAAAAAATATAATTTGCATAATTAATTATGCAAATTATATGTAAAAAAATATAATTTGCATGTCTGTTTAAACATTCATTTCAATTAATTCCCTATTAGTTTTTATTTTTCTTTTCTTCTGGGATGATCATTTTTAGTTTACTATGACGTGTAATTATATTAATGCAGATATTAATGCAGACATGATTTATACTTGTGCAATATTTGTGTAAAAATGTTATACTAAACACAAACCTCTAGGCATTAATATCAAATGAAAAAGTAAATTGTAAGCTAATCGTTTTAGTTTTGATTTTCAGTGGTGGTGCACGAGTCTATTTTTTTTTAAACATTTTAAATCATTACTATATATTTAGTCCAATACAATATAATAATAAATTCATAATAATAAATTCATAATCTGCATTATTCAAAATATTTAAGCATATTTTATGACCGGGCAATGACAAGCGGCCTGCTAGTTATATATATATATATTTCCCCGAAAATATATTACATCTCTCCTCATTTGAAAATAAGGGACAATTATGAATATCTCCAGTATCAAATAATCTTATACACTGTAAAATTTATTTTATGTATGAAATACCAAAGAGGGGAGATATAACATATGAGAAATGTTTGGAATAAAGTCTCCCCTTGCTGTTATTTCAGATCATTTGAAACCATATCAGAATGTTTTACTCTCTTCTCCATCAAGGTCAGAGGTTTTGAGAAAAATATCATATATTTTGTTATTCATATGCAAAACTAGGAAAACAAATGACTGAAACATTTATGGCTGTAAAAAAATGCAAAACATAGGCTCCGGATGATGGATGATACCCTCAATGTGCGACCTTAAGGGCAAATGTCACATAACCCACTACACATTACAGGTCATTACCTTTACAACGAGCCTTCATTCATTAAATTCTGATTAATAGTCGCTGAGATTTTGAACTTATAAAATTGGCAAAAAAGGTGGTATATCTATATTAGTGGCAGAGCAAGGCCACAGAGGAGACAACTGATGCAGCAAAACTGAAGCTGGCTTGCGGGACACTGTATATACAAATGTAGGCAAATTTGGGTATATTTTATTGGTTTAAAAATATAGGTTCTCTTTTTACCAAATTCCCATAAAATTTTAACCATAGAATAGTGTTATAATCTTCAAAAAGCCTGCAAATTTTCATGTAGTTTCATCCAATAGAACCAAAGATATAGGCATTTAAATATTTAATTTGGATAACAATTTGGCTAAAATTATATGAGAATTGGTAAAAAAAGAACCTATGTTTTCAAACCAATAAAATATGCCCAAATTTGCTTACATTTGTATATACAGTGTCCTGCCAGGTTCATTTTTGCTGCTTCAGTTGTCTCTCCTTTACCAGACACTAATATATATATATATATATATATATATATAGACACTAATATATATATATATATATATATATATATATATATATTTAAATCCCCGAAACAGTGTTTCATGGTAAACAACTGATGATCCCTTGAAAAATAAAAAAATTGGTATTATAGTAAATTCGAGAGAGTTGATGCAGTGATTGCAGGTGATTAAATGACTTACTGACTAGATGTTTTTTTTAACGAATGATAAAAAGTAATTTTTTGTATAGTTTCAAATGTTAAAAACTTCAAAGACTATATATATATGTAATATAAAGCTGAACGTCTGTGTGTGTGTCTGGTCACGAATAGGCTCCTATATGGTTGACTATTATAGAAAACTGATCACATATAATGATAGAAAATGTATCGAGACACAGGAATGGGTATGTTTGATTTGGCATAATGATGATTCATTAAAATTGTGGGGTCTGCGTACACACCTGGTCCACAAAGTATGGAAATGAAAAATTTAAAAATTAAAAAAAAAACGTTTACAAGTGTTTTTGATATAGATGTACACAAGAATACTTTGATAAGTATGTTTTAACTTAAATAGGGATGGTATAATAAAATTGTGGGGTCTGCATTCGTGCCTGGCCTCCATAGAATGGAAATAGGCACAAACTTTAATATAAAGACTTTTCATATCTATCTGCGTAAGTATACTTTGATAATTATTTTTCAGTTTGAAGGAATATAGTATAATAAAATTATGGGGTGTTCGTTCATGCCTGACCTCCATAAAATGGAAATATGTCACAAAGTTTAACAAGGTTTTTTAATATAGATCCACAGAATATTGTGATAAATGTTTCAGTGTGAACAGTTATGGTATAATAAATTATGAGGTTTATCTATTTTATTTTTACTTTCATCATATTTTGCTTTGGTTTTGATACCCCCAAATTCGAAGCTATCTCTTTACAACCCTCCCTTTTCATAACCTATCATACTTTCATAAATCAGAGTCCATTTTGTGTAGGCTGTTTTTGAAACAAGTCAATGACGGGTACTTTTGCCAGTATATATATATATATATATATATATATATATATATATATATATATATATATAGGCACTTCTGTTTTAGAGGAGGTTTATCTAAGGGAGATAACTCCCATATGATAAAAAAAAGAAAAAGAAAAAGCATTGCCGAAACAGTTTACGAAAATTAATAAATAAAAAACATTATATCACATATTAATCTCCTTTGGTTTTTGGTCTCATGCCAAAAAATGTTGGAAAGTGTTGGGGACCAAGACTGCGATGTTCCACCTTCATCTCATAGGGTTTCTTTGGTTGGTGAAAAAGGAAAAAGGGGGGGGGGCAATTAAAAAAATAGTGCGGTGGCAAAAGTGCAAAAGCACCTGAATTTTTTTTGTGCTTATTCAGAATTACACTTGTTTTTAAAAAAATACAGAAAAATCTTTATAGCGTACGTACATGTCACTGAACAAAGATGTCATATTTCAAAAATCACATAAATTGATCAAGTAGTTTTTTTTGGGGGGGGGTTAACTAAAAAAGCACTTCTGCTGTATGCAGACGGCGGCCATTGTTAAATTTATTTTTGGTCACAGCAAATAAGTAACAAACAAGAATTTTTTTCTGAACAGAAAAATATTTAAAAACCAAAGCATTTACTATATAAATATGGACCCTCTTGCAGTTTAAGGAAACTAAAATATGAAGAAAATGGGACATAAGTCGTGTTACACCGGTAATAAGAATGCCACTTGATTGGATAATGAAATTGGCGTCATTTTATAAATAAAATGAAATATTGAAATTGACAATATTAGAAAACAATATTTTTTTTATTAAATAATTTTTATTAAATACAGGAATTGCTTTAAAAATGATTTTTAGCAGTTTAGATCGTTTTTTTAATCACTTCTGCGTAATTTTATAAATAAAATGACAAACAAAGATAATTAGATATTGAAATTGACAATGGTAGGAAACACATTTTTTACAAACAAATAAAGATAATTAAATATTGAAATTGACAATCATAGGAAACACATTTTTTACAAACAAATAAAGATAATTAGAAATATTAATGAAGCGATATTGAAACTGACAATATTAAACAGTTGATTTCCATTTTAGGTCATGCATTGCCTGCGGCGTTAATACCTGATCAACAATTTGTTGTCGACTTCCTTGCATTTTCGATTGTTTTGGAGATCTATAAATAAAGTAAAATGGTTCACTATAAATAGGCAATCGAATTGTGTTACTTAAATATGATTTACCTTTTCAAAAATTCTTTTACAATAATTATTTGTATTATTTTTTCTGTACTTTTGCATAATTTGACCCGAATTCTCGTGAATTCCCATCAAGTATCGATCGGGTGAGACCGGCAATTATCGGTGTCAGCCGAGCGGTGCTCAGCCCGAGCGCGTTATAACAGACGTAGACAAATGAAAAAAAAACCAAAACAAACTGGAAAAAATACAAATGCAAATAATCAAAATAACAAAAAAAATAACAAAAAAATAACAAAAAAATAACAAAAAAAATAACAAAAAAACTTACCTTGAAAAATGAAAATATGTTTATTTCATTTTTTTCAAAAAATTTATCAACAGAAAGTTTGTTTTTTTCTCCAAGAAAATATTTTTTAACCGTATAATTGTTAGATGTAAGTACAAGTTTTGTTCGTTTTGTTTTCTTTTTTGTAACCGTATTTTTTTTCTTGTTTTTTTTTTTTAATTATTTTCAAGACTTGTTGTTCAGTCAAGTTCTTTTGGTGGCACTGCCCATTTGTACATCTCCAGGAGAAACCATCCTTTACACACGATCTTTTTTTAAGTAAACATTTGTTTTTACACTCGTTGTTGCACCTCATTTTGGGGGACAGCAATTTCTTCTTCTGCCAATATGAGATTGCATCGATGTTTTCCTTTCTTTTTCTAACATGTATAGATTTACTTTCTTGCCTGTCATTTTTCTGTTTGGCGAGTTTGAAAATATATTTGTCAGCCTTTCTTTTTTTTTAGTTTAGTCGCTTTCTTCCAATTCGAATGTCGTCTGCTTCCATTTAGATAGCGCTTTTTCATTGGGCTAATTAAACTCCCAAAAATTCAATTAAAAACAAAAATAATAAATAAATAATAAATTAATAACTAATAAGAAAAATAAAAAGTCACCCCCCCCCCTTAATATCACCTTAAAAATTACTAAAAACATGACAGAAAAAAAGATTAAATAAAATAAAAAGTCGAGGTAGCGTTTCAACATTTGAACAACGCTCGAGGCTGACACCGATGATTGCCGGTCTCGCCCGATCCGTGTTTGACACCAATTCACGAGAATTCGGGTCAAATTATGCAAGAGTACCATTTTTTTCTATATTAACATTTTAATCATTAAATATTTAGTAATTAAATTCTTTTACAATAATTTCAATTTTTTAATTCTAGCAATATTTTTTTAGTAATAACTGGAGATCTAATTACTTTTTTTAATTTTAAAATAAACTAGAATGTTTCACGTTTAATAGCCAATCGAATTGTGTTACTTAAATATGACTTTAAATTTTTTTTTTCATTATTTTACAATAATTATTTTTATATATATTTCAATATCGTTTCATTAATATCATTTCTATATATTTCTTTATTTGTTTGTCATTTTATTTACAAAATTACGCAAAAGTGATTTGATAAAAAAGATCTAAACTGCTAAAAATATATTTTTTTAAAATTCTGGTATTTAATAAAAATTATTTAATAAAAAAAAATATTGTTTTCTAATATTGTCAATTTCAATATTCCATTTTATTTTTAAAATGACGCCAATTTCACTATCCAATCAAGTGGCATTTTCTTACTACCGGTGTAACACGACTTATGTCCCATTTTCTTCTTCATATTTTAGTTTCCTTAAACTGCACGAGGACATGAAAATGTATCAATATATAATTGTAAAAACATTTATTGAAAAATCTACATAAGAAAATATCATTTTAACAAAACAATTTTGTAATTAAAGCAACATTGGATTTTTATAAAATAAAATTGTTTTTTTTTTTTTTTTGTTTGGTTTTTTGCTTTTTATTTTTCGAAAAAATAAAATAATTTAAATGAAACATTTTTTCGAATTAATTTCAATTAAAGCAACATTGGATATTTTTTTCCGAAACACGTTTTTGAATTGAAGTAAAATTGTCCCCTGCTCTTTGACCGACAAGCGCCACCTAGCGACAATTTAGTGAAACTCACAAAAAATGATGACGCCGTCCGCATACTGCAGAAGTGCCAAAAAATTAAAATTTACAAGTAAACGAGTCGTATTGTTTTCATCCGCCATATTATATAAAAAAAATGTAAAGATAACTCAATTCGAACTATCGAAATCAAAATCAGCCTTATTATGGACACATTTTGTATTAAAATCACTAAACTTCACGATTTTGCTTTTCTTGGTAAAAGAAAAAATAACTACTTGATCAATTTATATGATTTTTGGAATATGACATCTTCGTCCTTTGACGATTACGTAACACCATAATTTTTTTTTCTGTATTTTTATTTATTTATTTAAATAAGTTTAATTCTAAATAAGCACCAATTTTTCTTTTTAATAAAATAAATAAATAAACAGTTAAAAATTCTCATCGCTATGGGAGAGCAGCAAAATAAATATTGTATAAAAAATGGAAAAGTTTTTTGTTTTTTTTTAATTATTAATTCATACTTACTTTTCTTTCAAATCTTCTTTCATGTGACAATTATTTAATTTAAATAATTAATCATGAAATGATCATGATAATATTTTTAAAACTTTGTAATAAAAAAAAAAAACATGCTTGCTTTTCCATTAAAAAATAAACAAAAACTACAAACGCTTTAACGAATTATCTCCCTTGATTACTTCTACTCTTCTGGTTTTAGAGGCAAATAATGCACACACACTGACACACACCCTGCTCTCCCTACTACTACTACTACCACTTTATTTGACCTTGCGGCATTTGAAATTAATACTTACTAATCATTTAGCAACAAAACGAAAAAGTGGTTAACAAATAAATGTTACCAAAGGCAAGATAAGTTACTCTCCTGGATAAAGTTGGCAGATATTTTAACTGAAGGAATTTATTACATTTTTAAACGAATTATGGGTTTGTATTACTGTACAGTGTACACATAGATTCGAAAAAGTTGTCAAAAAACAAATATATAACAAATAAATGTTATCAAAGGCAAGATAAGTTACTTTTCTACCAAACTCGATATAATTTTCGTGTTTTTATTCAATGTAACACGTTTATTCAGCTCGAAAAACATACAGTGTTTACCGATATAATGGAAAATTCGCAATGGCGCCCGCGCCCGACTCTCTCTTTAACACGGTAAATTTGGGAAAAGCTGTTATAAATAATAAACTAGACAAAATACTGTTAGAAATTCGCTCAATATATGTTACCGTGACATAATTTGACATATATTTGGTGTTTTTTAATAGTATTTTGTCTAGTTTATTATTTATAACACCTTTTCCCGAACTTACCGTGTTAAAGAGAGAGTCGGGCGCCATTTTGTAATTTTCCAATACATCGGTAAACACTGCATGTTTTTCGAGCTGAATAAACATGTTACATTGAATAGAAACACCAAAAATATATCCAATTTAGTAGAAAAATAACTTATCTTGCCTTTGATAACATTTATTTGTTATATATTTGTTTTTTGACAACTTTTTCGAATCTATGCGTACAGTAATACAAACCCCGAATTATTATTATTATTAAAAAAAATGAAAATATTACTTAAAAGTTTATGTTGTATGCACTTGTTTTGGAATTAATTTCTCATAAAAAAAATCACTTAATTTGATTAATTAGTTTGTTGTTGTTGTTTTACAGAGAAAAATCAAATTTTAATGAAATCAATCGTACCCCGGCCATCTTGCTTATTTCGCGGACGAGGAGGGCCGCCAAGGGAGATAACTCCTATCACCGCTTAAAGTTTGTCAAAATTTGATGAAATTATTTGGAAGCATGGGCAGAAAAAATAGGTAAATATTTTAGTTTTTTTTCATTTATTTTACAAAGTTTCCCTGTGTTTTTTTTTTTTTTTTTTTTTTTCATTTTGCCCTGTGTTAATCTTTTTTTCATTTAAAGGTACCCCATCCTCATCCCTGAAATAAGCAAGATGGCCGGTAGGTACCTCCAACACATGCCACAGTTTTAAACCTCGCCATATCTAACACGATGTAACTGTAATTCAATTTAATATTATCATCCTAACTTTTTTACCATTTTAAAGAAACTTCAAATAAACTACTAATATTAAACAAACAAAAAAAAAAATTACAGCATTCAAAAATAATGAAAATGCGGGACAAAAATCGTGTTTACATTATCGACTCTTTAAAACAACGTACCTATATAGTGACGTTTTTGAAGCCATAAACATACCCATGTTTTAAAAATCTAGCAAAAATCAAATAATAGTTATAATTTCCTGAAATCTTTGATATTTATTCATTATTAAATTAACTTACATATTAAAAGTAGGTTTCGTTAAATATATTAGAGGAATTTTTTTCTTAAGTGTTCTACCCTCCTCCATATTTCATGTTACGAAAACTAAACAAAATAAATATAGGTCCATAAAAATATCAACATTTTCTAAAGCTGAAAAGATCAAATAATTAAAAAATAGTTATATATATATATATATATATATATATATATATATATATATATAAACATACTTAACATAATGGTGAAAATTTGTGTGTCCAAATAATTTGGAATTAACTTGCAATTAATTTTTATTGTTTTTTTTATGAATAAATTTTAAATAACTCATGTTTGTAGCTATATGTCTATGTGTATTATATTGTCTACATGTGCTGTGGTCACCATACCGAATCTGATGGTTACTGCACCAAATTACTATGCATAGTCTATAAAACACTAGCAGAGAGACCCGAAGTTACCCAGGATTGAATGATAATGAATAGTTGGGGACTCAATGGGGTGCACTAGGAGGAATTTATATGCCATCTCGCAGTTCACAATACATTGTAGTAAACATTGCACTGTAGAGAACATACTGTTCATTTTATAAACTTATTTTTTATATACAATGGCTTGAATTAAAGTTTTAAATACAAAAGTCAAGCACCATGCTTCAATTGTGCTCTAAACAAAAACATTTCGAATTCGCCCATGTCATATCAAAGGATCTACTGTTGATTTTATATACCGGGCCTTTCGGTTTGTGTGGTAATAGAATTTTTGAAATGCACTTGTGATATTAGGCTGTGTAAGGTGTTTACTTTGGTCAAAATCGCTTGTTCCTTCTTTCATTGGATTATTTCAATTATTGAATAGCGATACTTATTGAAAACATTCCTGTATAAAACCTATCTAAGAAAACTCCCAGATACACAAGGTACATTTGTATGAAATTTCATAAAAATCTGCCCAGCCATTTTCGAGTCCATAGGGAACAAAGTTCACTTTATATAAATAGTAAAGATAGAGAATATTGTGGCAAAACTAAATATTATATAAATAATTTCATAAAATCAACAATAGGTTCTCTACATTGCAATGTAGAGAACCTTATATGTCTGGGAGTGTTTTTGGATAGGTTTTGTAACGGAATACCATTTGATAAGTATCAAAAATCGATTAAAAATAATTTAATAAAATCAACAATAGGTTCTCTAAATTGCAATGTAGACTACACTGATATATATATTATTCCTTAATTGGAATTTTTTATTTTTGAGATGAGCATTATATGTTAATTTTATTTTATTTCGGACTATTAGTCTCATCTTTATTAGTTGTTGTTTTTTTTTTTTTAATCTTTTTATTGGTTCACAACGTTTCGGCCAACTTCCTCTGGCCTTCGTCAGGTGGTAACCACGACGGATAGGAACTTCGAATCTCCTAACTGCATTCTCAGCCATCACTGCCATCCGTAGTTGTTGTCGTCTCACCAATTAAGGAATAATATATATATATATATATACCAATCGGTACGGACCCGACTATGGAAGATCAGATAATAAATAAAAAACGTGGATTTATAAGATCAAAGAATCCAACCTTGATCGCCCTTCGGGGCCCGTGGCGCAGTTGATAGAGACGTCGAATCTCTACGGTTCCAGATAAACATTGTCTGAAGATAGCGGTTTCAATCCCACCCAAAGCGTGCCAGAGGCTTACTTGGCCAAAACGTGGTGAGATGACAACAACTACGGATAGCAGTGATTGCTGAGAATGCAGTCAGGAGATTCGAAGTTCCTATCCGTCGCGATTACCACCTTACGAAGAGCAGAGATATAGTTGGCCGGAATGTTGTGAAACAACAACTAATAAAGATAAGAATAATAGTCCGCAATAAAATAAATTAATATAAATAATACTCATCTCAATAAGGAATTCCAATTAAAAGAACATATTTTTGGCGTACGTAGTTGGAAGCACCATCTCGTGAAACAAGTAATCAATGAGAAATTTAGAAGATTGTCTTTTTAACGCTTTTCCAAAAACCAAAATATCAGCAGTAGCAATCGTGTTCTGGAGCCGCCCAAAATGTATAAAACAGTCGTCTACTGTGAGATTTCAGCTTTTTCTCTTTCATCTCGCTTCAACAACACAACGAGAATATGCCTATTGCCTCTCGTGTTCACAACATCGTCACTACCAATACGTTGTGAACCAATAAAAAGATTAAAAAAAAAAAGCAACAACTAATAAAGATGAGACTAATAGTCCGAAATAAAATAAAATTAGACTACACTGAATTGTGGACTAAATCGCTGCGGGGAGGCATGTAAAGCTTCCTCCCAGTCACCAGTGAGTTCCTGACTAATATATATATTTGCTCTGCAATAGTATTGAGCACCTTCTTCAGGTTTTTACTAATTACCAGTTTTGCTATATATATATATATATATATATATATATATATATATATATATATATATGCTTTTAATTTGCATTTGTTAAATGTTATTGGAGATGAGGATGCTATTTTCATTTCGTTAAATGGAATAAAAGCTCAATGGTTGCTTTTCACGAACACGATATGAGCATGAATTGGGACGAACTCATTGACGATATTGCCAAGATTACTGCAAGGAAGATCGGTACTCTGTACCAGACTAGAAAACTGCTCACACCTGCCAGTATTCCATACCCGCCATTTACTCATATCTGGAGTATTGATTTCATTAACATTCTGATGATAATAAAAGTATTATATATATATATATACATATACAATAAATTGATTTCATTAACAAATGGGCAATTTCACCGATTTTGATGATAATAAAAGTATTAGAAGTGCGGAACATTTGTTAATCGTCTTTAAATCCCGAGCAACGTCAAGTCGCCCTGCTAGTACTATATAGTTGCCTTCCATATATCTGCTGTTGTTCAATGAAGACTATTGGTGCTGCTTAGGCATGTATTAGGGACGTTCAATAAGTAATACTCCTGATTTCGCATAACAGTAGAGCAACAAAACTTGGCTCAGTTATTACTCTTTCTATGCGTAGGAATCGGCCCGATTAACATATTTCTCTTGTCGCTTAATGCAGCTCTGGACAACGTTTTTGTAGAACACCCCAGGTTCGTCCTTTGACCATGGTGTGACTTTGGAAATCAAAGCTGCAGCATCTGGGAAACACTTTCCTTTCATAAACAACTTCATGGCTGGAAAAAGGTGCAAGGTCAGCAAGGTAGGGGGAGGATTTCATAACCATACGCTCGTGCTTCTGATCTAGAAACATGTGGATTGTAGACCAAAATGTCCTGCAGGTGGAAGGTACTCTTGATTTTGATAATTTTTCTTAATTTCTTAAAAAAATACTTGTTGTCAAAAATATATGAAATAAAATGGAGGTGGAAGGGCCTGGATACTCAACATTTCGCCCGATTTATGCGGGCTTCTTCAAGAGGGATGGTCATTGACGAGAGAGTCGGAGGATTGGGGCTATATATAATGATGGGGGAGAGCAACGTGTTTTCCTTATGTAAATTAGATATCATATATACATATATATACATTTTATGAGAGAATAAAAATAAATTAGAGTAAATTAGTGTAGTGGATTACGTCTAAAAGTTAAAATATCGTAGAGATTAAAAAAAAAAAATTGTGTTTGGAAATATAGCGGTGATAGATTAAATAAATAAAATGACACTAGCTTACGAAAGAACTTTTTTTTTTTTAATTAGAAATAATTGAATTGGGATAAATTAGCGTAGTTACTTAAAAGATGGTGTCTAAAAATTAACTTTTAGACGTACATAAGGAAAACACGTTACTCTCTCGTCAATGACCATCCCTCTTGAAGAAGCCCGCATAAATTGGGCGAAACGTTGAGTATCCAGGTCCTTCCACCTCCATTTTATTTCATATCGTCGAATTTAATCCAGCTCAACAATCATATATATAGATATATATATATATATATATATATATATATATATATATATGACGATGGCAACAAATTCACTTTCGAACATTGCCATCACTCAATATAGCACCAAAAAAAAAAAAAGGTATATAGAAACACGAAAACATTCGGTGATGGGCTGCACGAATCTGACTTTTAAGCCCTGCTAAACTCTGGCATTCCGAAGCACACATTGTACAGACATGTGCACCACTAGCAGCACGTTCTTGCTGTTCTTATATATATATATATATATATATATATATATATACATACATACATTATATATTTTTTTTCTTCATAAGTTTTGGTTTCAGTTTCAATTCAAACTGATGCACTCAAGTCATATGGATATATTTTTGAAATCACAACTTTATAATACATAAGAATCGATAAAAAATTTACTCCATAATAATACTAGTTGGACACCTGACGTTGCTTGGCTGTACAATACACTGATATTTTTAATTTATGCAGATTGTGTATGTATTATTATAGAATCAATCCTCTGTTGATTATTATGTATTACGAGGAATAATTTTCCCGATGGACTAATTTGTAAAAAAAAAAAAAAAAAAAAAAAAATTGAAAATAATAATGATAATGTCGTTCATCAAATTCCGTCTGTGTTTGTTTACAATATCACGTCAGCTGATATTTGGGTTTGACGATGAATGCCTGGAAAAGCCACTTCTGATTAATGTTTAGTTTTAAAATATGTTAACAAAAAAATGATTTATAGCAGTTTTAAATGGTAGCTCTACTTTTATCGTGAATTGAACTCATAAATAAGAAATTATAATAAAATAGTGAGGTAAACCCGGGCTTGATCAGGAAATCATTCGATCTGTATCACTGAACTACATTTCAAGATTATAATAAGTCTTTTTTTATTTAAGAAAAAATGATATGCTAAGATTTTGTCGCTGTAACCTAAAAAATTCCCCTGTAAAAATTCTTTTTTATCTATAAGAAAAAAACTATTTTTAGGATTAAAAAAAATTTTTTTTTTTTTTTTACATTTTCACCCCAAACAAGACACATTGCCACTTTGGTGTAGGGGGCTACTATCAGGGGCAACAACTATTGGGGTTTTGTTTATTATAGGATCGGATTTTTTTGGATTTTAAGCATTTATCGGATGAATTTCTGTACAAAACATATCTAAGAACACTGCCAGACATATAAATTAGCTTTGTGTGAAATTTACAAAAGATAGGCTAAACCGTTTTGGAACCTATGGTGAAGGAACTCACACACACAAAAAGTGACTTTTGTATAATAGTAGAGATATATGAAATCCGCATTAATTAAAATATCATATTTAAGCATATTTTATGACCGAGCTACGCCAGGTATCAGTGCTAGTTTAGATAAATACTTTTGCAGTTTTAACAAAAGAGAAACAAAAGGATAGAATACTGTTGCCATATCTGGGCAGGATCTGCTAAAAACAGCCTATCCTGCCTTGACAGAGTACAAAATAGACTTCGTGGCTTAGTGGGGGATGCCCTTTTCTCTACCCTGCAACCTCTATCCCACAGAAGAGACGTTGCGAGCCTATCCTTGTTTTATCGTTATTTCCATGGCAGGTGCTCGTCTGAACTCCAATCTCTGGTCCCCCCTTGCCAATCTTTCACGAAAAACACCCGTCTAGCTGAATCCACTGTGAAAAATTTCCCCCACTCTATATCTGTGTCTAAATCAAAACGCGGATTCCATGAACAAAGCTTCTTTCTTAGAACTGCACGCCTGTGGAACTCTGTTCCGTCTGCCTGCTTCCCACCGGACTACGACTTGGATGTCTTCAAGTCCAATGTTAACAAATTCCTAATGAACCGCCGCCTTAAGTAAACACTTCATCAAATCTCCACACTAACGTAATGTACTTGCAATAACCCTTATCCCTGAGTGGCTTCCGGGCCTTGATAAGTGGTCATAACTGTGTAAAAAAAAAAAAAAAAAAGAGCTACAATAATATCCGGGCGTCTCCATTCATGCTGAACATTCACAAAATGCCATCATCAATAGATTACGGTCCTGGATATGACCTTAAACTATATCCGATGGTGAGGCCACAGCTTGCGGGTTTTGGGAAGTGTGGAGCCACCCTTTAATTGCCATTGCTCCCAGGTCCACTCTGACCTGGAGTGGTAGTACATGTTAGAGTCCCAACTATGGGTTAAATAGAAACCAACTTTAAAAAAACCCAAATATACTCTATTAAGAAATTGTTCTTCAAAATCACTGGAAAAGGGTTGATATGCCGTAAAACAAAAACAACCAACCAACCAATATATTACATATGAAAGAGTCCACTGTGGAATTTCCACAGATCCTGCTAGTTATTGGATAGTATATAGGTTATGGGTGTAAGTTAGTGTTCACCAATTCATAATCAGGATCTATCAATTTTTAAGACTGAGATTTCAGGTGCAGAAATCCGAAAAAGTCGACAGTAGGAGAGTATCCACGGGACTGGTAAATGCAAATTTAATGTAATCTCCAACTTGCAAAAGACTTCCACTAACCCACATCCTCACTTTGAATAACTTAGAAAAAACAACGACAAAGAACTCGAGATCATTGTATTGAAATGAAATAGTAACATTTATTTATGTATTAAGGAAACATCAATTCAAATCGTTCCAACGTTAAGGATTTTTGCAGGCTTATCTAAATGAGTGTGTGAGTTTTTTTTTACATTTTCAGCCCAAACAAGGCACATTGCCACTTTGGTGTAGGGGGCTACTATCAGGGGCAACAACTATTGGGGTTTTGTTTATTATAGGATCGGATTTTTTTGGATTTTCAGTACTTATCGGATGAATTTCTGTACAAAACATATCTAAGAACACTGCCAGACATATAAATTAGCTTTGTGTGAAATTTACAAAAGATAGGCTCAGCCGTTTCGGAACCTATGGTGGAGGAACTCACACACACAAAAAGTGACTTTTGTATAATAGTAGAGATATATGAAATCCGCATTAATTAAAATATCATATTTAAGCATATTTTATGACCGAGCTACGCCAGGCATCAGTGCTAGTTTAGATAAATACTTTTGCAGTTTTAACAAAAGAGCTACAATAATATCCGGGCATCTCCATTTATGCTGAACATTCACAAAAGTTGAAATGAAATAGTAACATTTATTCATGTGTTAAGGAAACATCAATTCAAATCGTTCCAACGTTAAGGATTTTTTGCAGGCTTATCTAAATGTGTGTCTCATGAAAATAATATGAAGTTTAAGATTACTGATTTTTATGAACAGAGTGTCACACATGGTTATTTTTTGAGGAGCGGATAGCGTGAGTGTTATTTATTTATTTTTTTTTATATATTATCATCTATATATAAATAGGATAGCGTGAGTGTTATTTATTTTGTGTGTCACGCTTACATCTGAGTGACTGTCGTTTAATTGTTATCGACTTCCATTTCTTGTAATAAATAATTTTACAAAGAATTCTTCATAAGTTTTGGTTTTGGTTTCCATTATAGCTGACTAGCGAGGGGTACCCGGCGTTGCCCGGGTGTTTGAAGGTGTGTGGTGGGGGTTTAAAAAAAAAAGTAAGTATGAGGATTGAACCCGAACCCTTGAGGCAAAGTTGTAAATTAAAGTGTGAAAAAAAAAACGTGCGACGTTAACGATTGCCCCACCGCGAGATGCTAACGGAAACACGTTTGAATTTATTGAATTACTTGGATTTGGCAGGTGCCCGTTTTAATGACTTAATGTGGTCAAGTTTGACTGCGGGCTAGTATTTCATTTACTGCTGAACGCTTTTTTTCCCCCCCCAAGATGTTATAGGAAAAAGACTAACCCACATGCGGCGAGCGACAAATGTTGAATATTTATCTGCCTGAAATCGAGCAAATTAAATAGACAGGCGAGCTTCATTGTTAACTGTGAGATATTACGATTTATATGTGATATAAAAAGTTTTTAAAGTTGTGAAGCGAGCGACCGCTTCTCTGAAAAAAGCCTTTTGTTGACATACAAAAAAGCGAACACACATACATACATTTTCGCTTTTATATTTATAGATGGCACTCTAGTAATCTATTTTTTATAAAGAATTTTATCAAGAATTCTTCATAAGTTTTGGTCTTGGTTTTGATTATAGCTGAAGGACTTCAAGTTATATATATATATGCACATACTTTTTTCGTAAGTTTTGGTTTCAGTTCAAGCTAATGCGCCCAAGTCATATGGATATATTTTTTTTATTTTTGAAATCGAAACTTTATAATATATAAAAATCGATAGAACATTAACTTTATAATAATATATACGAAATCTGCAAGCATTAAAATATATTTAAGCGTACTTTATGACTGTTGTGCCAAGTGTTCCTGCTCGTTTAGATAAATACTTTTGCGGTTTTAACAAAAAAGCTACAATAATATCAGAGCGTCTCCATTTACGATGAACATCTACAGAATGCCAACATCAATATATTATATATGAATCAGTCAATTGTGGAACTTCCACAGGTCTTGCTATTAATAATTTATTGATTTTAAACTAACAATAAAACTAAAATTTAAAGATCATTTTCCATATTTTTATGCTTGAGAAAATATTTACATACGTAACATGTTTTTATGTTTATCTGTAATATGAATCTCACCTGTCTGTTTAAATGTATGTATGTATGTAGTCAAGGTCTGGTGTGGACGTGTGTTAAAAGCACACAGATGTCTTAGCATCATACTGTACTTGTTATACAAGTACTTTAATGAAATGTTCTCTGATGAGCTCACTGCTCTAGTGTCCCTTAACACAAACCCAACAATAACTGTTCAAATAGCTTCTTTTCTTATGCAGTTAACCTTTACAATTTCTGCCCAACTCCTTGACGTTTAAATGCTTTGTGGACAAACACCTCAGTGCACAGCATCCTGCTTACGTATGTAGTATTATATTAGCATGCTGGGGCAACGCCAAGTAACCTGGTCGATTATTATTAGAAAAATAAAACAATTAGAAAAATAAAACAATTGCTGACGTAATAGTTAGCAGAAATCAAGCTAAGAGTTAGCGAGAAACACATTAGTGAGTGAATGTGTGGACGACCCTGCTGGAAGTAGAAGGGAAAAAACTTGTACAAATGTAGAAAGAAGCTCTGTATGCCAAACTCCGAAAATAAGATGAATAAAAGCTGTGTAAAATATGATGATGTTCTTTCAGGGTTTAGACGAACAAGGTATGTGGCCCTTTTGGTCTGAGACAAGCACATAGGAACATAGTATTGTTTAGTTAGGAATTTAACTCAGAAATAAAATAAACATTCCAAGCTGTAAATTCACATTTTTCAAAATTTAATTGTCTTATTTTTCTAATAATAATAATCGACCAGTTTACTCAGCATTGTTTCGCACACCTTCCATACCATTTTACCATTTATTTCGGTTGATGTTTGTATACAACACAGTTAGTGTAAACAAAACTCCAAACCGCATGTCCAAGGACACAAACAGGTAATCTCTCACATAAGCCAACATCTGTCTACTTCTATCCAAATTTCACAGCTACTCCAAAAATTCCTAAATCAGCTGTTTATTTTATTTCTAAGTTAAATTCTTGACGAAACATTCCAAGTTGGAAATCCATATTTTCCAAAATCTAATTATTTTATTTTTCTAATATTACTAAGAATAATAATAATAATTATAATAATTATAATAATAATCGACCAGGTAACTCAGCATTGTCACTGCATACTAATATAAAACCACAGTTGTACCTATGAATATGGCAACTAATTCACAGTAACCTCTCTCTTTTAATTTAAGAATTCTCAAATATTTCTTTATGTCTCGGTTTAAGAGTTGTTCACATTACATTTAATAAATGGATGTTTGGACATGCTTCTGCTTTACTCCTGATCTCAAATGGAACACATACATCGAATTTGTTGCCAAGGCCACTGAATAAATGGTGGGATGCTTCTATATCTGACTGCTGATCCAATTCTCTATCTATATAAGAACCAGGTACGTCCAAGGATGGAGTACTGTTGCCACATCTGGGCAGGAGCTGCTAGAAAGGACTTGTCCTGCCTTGATAGAGTTCAAAATAGACTTCGTAGCCTCGTAGCAACCTCAGAAGAGATGTTGCGAGTTTGTCTCTGCTTTATCGTTATTTTCATGGAAAGTGTTCAACTGAGCTTCAATCTATGGTCCCCCCTCGCCAAACTTTCATAAGAAACACTCGTCTAGTTGTAAACACAATCAATAATTTCCCCCACTCTTTATCTGTGCCTAAACCTAAACGTAGATTCCATGAACAAAGCTTCTTTCTTAAAACTGTCTTCCGTTTTCCTGCTTTCCGGCTGACGACAATATGGTTGTCTTCAAGTACCAACGTAAACAAGTCCTTGATGAGCCGTTCCACTTAAGTTCACAAATTTCCCGAATTTCCATTACTAATGATTACTATATTGTCCTATTAACTACTGTGCACGCTTTAACCCTTATCCTCGAGTGGTCTCTGGGCCTTGATAAGTGGTTATGCCTATGTAAAAAAAAAAAACAGATATGTTTATCATCTTTATTTTTTGTGTATTACCTTTGTCATCGTGTATCATCTTTTTGCCAAAAGCTTTCGTTTCGACAAGCAAGCATAATTTCTGTGCTGAGGGTGAAGTTTCTTCATTGCAACCTCCCCTGTACATGAAAGTTTATGGAGACACAAAAAAAAAAAAAATAGACACCAATGCAATTACATACGCTTACATTGTATATTCAAAAACAATAATAAAAATGGGCTTCTTTTTTCTTTGTACTGGCTGGTCACCCAGCGTTGCCCGGTCATAAAATATGCTAAAATATGATATTTTAAATCTATGTAGATTTCGTATTTATTATTACAATCAATTCTCTATTGATTATTATATTGTACTGAATATAGAGTAGTGATTTCAAAAGTAAAGTCAGTTAGAATTGAAACCAAAGCTTTTTAAAATAAGATAGAAAAAAAAAATTTTTGCATTCAAATTACTGTTCTCATCTAGAATGTGATTCGCACAACGTTTTGGCCGATGTAACCTCCTATGTTGTTAAGGTAAATTTTATCAAACACAGGAATCTTTCTGTTGAACTTGAGAATCTGCATGAAAATTTGAATAAAACCCTTTATTTTATCCACACGGATAGTAAATTGTGTTGCATTATGATTGGATAGAAGTCTTAATAATTTGAAATTGTAATTTTTAGTATCGCCTGCAATGAGGATTGAACCTGCAACCTCCAGAAGAGTGCCATTTTCATTCAGTTCCATGTAGATTCTCGACTTCGGCCAGGTTTACCGGAAGAGGGTAAAAAGTTACATTGGTAAAAGCAGTGTTTGAAGATAATTCAAATAACACAAGTTATCAACTCTCATCTAAAAAATTTTAAAACAATATTTTTTTTTAATTCAAATTTTATATTTGATTACTCTGTAAAATAAATCGTTTTCATTCAATATCAATCACAACAAAAGATAATTTAAATCCAAGTTTATAATTTATAGAAAAACTCCAGAAAACAATGCCTTAAAAATCAAAAATGTTTCCACAAATTTCATTGAATATTTAAAAAAAAAACTTTCATAGTTATTAAAACTAATGTTTTGTAATCCATTTATTTTCCTTTTCAAGTTTATAAATTTCATATTTTTTCAACTTTTATTCAATTGACTTTTTGTTTAATTTTTATGTATTTTACTCACTATGGTGTTTTTCCATGGGTTTTTTTTGTATGGGATTAATGTTCAACTTAGTTGAGTCTTTTTATTTTATATGTATCTTTTTTATTCAAAATTTGTTATGTTATGCAGGGACAACATCGGGTGGTCTTGTAGAACATCGACTATTATTATTAAAAAGTAAAATGTTAAATAATGATCATTATTATTGTTTTGTAACTGTTATATAGAAAAGGGTATGCAGAGAGAATGTCTGAAACAAAGGAATGTTTAGTAAAATATTTTGGTTAACTTTGAAACAATAACAAGGAAAGAATGTGGTGGACGTAAGCAACATCGGGTGGTCTTGCTAATAGATGTAGAACATCGACTATTATTATTAAAAAGTAAAATGTTAGATAATGATCATTATTATTGTTTTGTAACTGTTATATAGAAAAGGGTATGCAGAGAGAATGTCTGAAACAAAGGAATGTTTAGTAAAATATTTTGGTTAACTTTGAAACAATAACAAGGAAAGAATGTGGTGGACGTAAGCAGAATGGGTTTTCAAACCTAGGAATAAAATAATAGATTTTGCCAGAAAACGTGACTGAAAGTGACGTGCTGGTCAAGTGACATAAGCACATATAAACAAACATGTCGTGGGACTGTGGGTGTCGATGTTAGTTCCACAAACTCAAAAAAATAAAAGAATTTTTAAAAATGGATAAAATGGAGTTGAACAATCAAAACGAAGATGGCCGAGGCAGAGAATAAATTTTATACAAAATTTATTTTCTCAAAATTTTCCTGCTTTCCGGCTGACTACAATATGGTTGTGTTCAAGTCTAACGTAAACAAGTTTTTCATGAGCCGTTCCATATAAGTTAACAAATTTACCGAATCGCCATTACTAACGGTTACTATATTGTCCAATTTCTACTGTACACTCTTTAACCCTTATCCTCGAGTAGCCTCTTGGCCTTGATAAGTGGTGATACCTATGTAAAAAAAAAAATCGTAAATAATTGAAAAGAAAAGACCAGAAAGTTTCTTTTTAATCGAAAGTGTCTTCCTGCGACTGAGGTAATAAAATGAGAATGAAGTAGGAAAAGTAAAAGTTCTAGGTTAGAAATAACCAGTCCTTTTCAGAAAGGTCAGTTGCTTACTTCGGCAAGGAGCAAGAAAGGGGTAAAAAGTCCATGGAAAATTAATTATCGGGTACGCATGCATTTAATGTTCTGTGGACGGAATCGGCATTGTTTGTTTACCGTATGCTGGCTGGGCTCGACTGACTGGTTTTGGCGCAAAATGCCCTTTTTATAGATTTCAAACAGGTTTTGCAGAAGAAGCTGTTGGAAAAAATATTTTTGAAATTTGCTTTCTTCGTAATCCGATTGGATGAAAGAAACAACATCTTTGTGACATAAGGTGTTTGGAAGACGTCCGCTTGAAAAGGCAGAGTTTTATGTTTTATACCCACAGAATTTGTGTGGGTGTAGAAAGGCGATGTGCACATAGCTGAGACGATATTTAAACAGCCGCGCGTGCAACTGGGTTTTACCATTTACAAAGTTGACAAAGATAAAGTTTCTTGCACTGTTTTACAATTTGTCACTGTGCAAAGGGAGATAACTCTCGTTTACAAAGAGATTCGTTCATTTTTTTCATCTCATAATTTAGGACGCGATTTTTTTTTTTATCAAAACATTAAGTACCTCCAACGCACGGCGCAATTTTATCCCCCCACCATATGTAACACGATGTAACTGTAATTTGATTTAATATTATCATCCTTACTTTTTTTACCATTTAAAAGAAAAAGTTTCAAATAAACTGTTCGAACATGTTTTCCCACACATATACACACCCATATGTACGCACGCACGTACGCACACATGCATATACACATCCTCATACGCACACACACACACACACATGCTAACACGCGCGCACACACACACCTGAGCTGTGACGTCACTTCCTTTTAAGTGAAAACCAGACATGCGCACCCAGAACACTAACTCCAGTATAAAAGTCAACAAAACCTGTTAACTTCCCTTTTTTCGTCCGGACCAGCGTTCGAGCTGCTTAGTCGACGAACCGACTGCGTGTTCTAACGTCACTTTCCCTGCTACTGTAATGTGGGGCAAGCGCAAGTACACTTTATACGCTTTTCCTCTCCATGAACTGGATTGACTTTCTCACTCTATCTCCCCTTCGCTTTGGCCCATCGACACAGACATGTGCATGATGTTCTACTGGGCTTAACCCTTTCTTTCTACAGACGGCTTGCCACTTCGCGTTTCTCTATTGCATTCCCCCTTTCCTTCCACGTGCATAGTCGTCAACGGCTGAATGAACACGTGTACACTGAAGACTTTCATTTCTCAACAGAAAATAAACAACATGTTTATTTTATTCCAGCATTTGAGTTCTTTGTTTCCTTCATTCAATTCGTTTCATTATTTTTTCTTGTAGCGAGTTAGGGTATTTTATATCCTGGTCCGCAGCACAGTTAATAATTTAAAAAAATTTTTTGCATCATACAAAAATAATGAAAATGCGAGACAAAAATCGTGTTTACATTATTGACGCTGTAAAACAACGTTCCTATATAGTGACATTTTTTTAAGCCGTGTCTTCTCATATGTATTTTGATATGTGCACTTTGAGAAAACGATGTTCCACACGGTTCAGAAAGATAAGGTTTTTGCATCATTTAATTTTGACAGAATCTTGGGGTCATCACCAAAATCCGTTTTTGGAGGGGGGGGGGAGTAACAAATTAAGAAAAAAATAAAAGAAAAGAAACATATAAAGCAAATTTTTCGGAAATGGGGAGACTAGAGAAATGAGCAAATGAAATACAGACCCGAAATGAGATTAAAATGATCCGAATTTATTTAAAAGAAAATATAATGTTATGATTGCTTTTATTTTCTAAAGCTAAGGTTTTAAAAAAAACCTTTAAGGTGACATGAAATAAAAAAAAACAAATACAAGAAAACAATTCTTACTTGAAAGAAAGGCTGAAAGGAAAAGCACATGCAAAAAATAGAAAATACTTATTTTAAGTCTTTAGATTCGGTCCTTTGAGAGACAAGCAGCTGCCCACTGACGTCAGAGTGTTCTGGGGTCTAAGAGATCGGCTCTCAATTGATGATAGTCTTATCCTCAAAGGACAACAAACTGCCATCCCCCAGACACTTCAAAAAGACATATTAGAACAACTTCATGACACTCATTTTAGAGAAAACAAAACTCCTTGCCAAGAACACTGTCTACTGGGTAAATATAAACAGAGATATTGGACAGTTCACAAAGTTATGAAGCATCTGCCAACAGCATCAGCCATTCCAAATGCAAGAGCCCCTTATGCAACACGACATCCCCACAAAGTCATGAGATGTAGTTGGCACAGACATGTTTGATCTCCATGGAAGTCAATATTTGACCATAGCTGACTATTACTCGAAGTATTCTATAGTCAAACGCCTTGTCGTAGTGAACACTCCAAGTCTTTGCAGTTTGGTATACCATCAAAGGTAGTCAGCGTTAATGGACCACACTTTTTAAGTCATCTCTACTCTGACTTCGCCAAAGAATGGGGTTTTCATCATGAAACTACTTCACCTCGAAGACCACAAGGAAATGGCTTCATAGAATGTCAGATAAGGATTATCAAGACCATTCACAAGAAAGCCAAATAGTTGGGAAAAACGCCTGATATTGTGCTGAACGGCACTCCAATTTCAAGCGTCATACTAAGTCCTACACAACTACTCATGGGTAGATGAATCCATTCTCCACTAATAATCAAAATCAGAAATGACCACCATGATCAGGATCCTTTTTCTCCCTCTACCCTCTAAACTCATAACGTGGCCTTGCGATTTGAACTTGTTTATTATGGCTCTAACAGTGGATTTGGGAAGGTTTAGCTTCTTTGAAATCTTATCATAGCCCTCCCCATTGGTATGGCATGCTACAACAAGCTTCCTGACGTCTTCGCTGTGTTCCTTAGTTTTAACCATGGCGATTGAAAATTATAATTTAGTCACTTATAATAGTTTAAATAAATCGCTATCTAAAAATTATCTGAAAAAAATTATTCACTGAATTAGCGTTAAACAAGCATAATATGGCTATAAAAAAGTTCAGAAAGCACGTAAACCGGAAATTGATTGATATTATACTGATACTAAAAGAAAAACAAAGCCGTGCCAATAATTTTGAACAAGGGTTTTTTGCAATTATGTTTGTTGTTCCTTTGTTATTTATTTTTTCTAAAATCCGATTGCTGCATCGGAAAGGCCAGTTAAAAATACATAATATACTTTGTTATTTTCTTTAATTTAATCCCTTTTTTAGAATTTATTAGACAAAATTTAACTTTTATTTTACCGTGCCAATAAATATGATCATCACTGTATAGCACAATCCAACAACGTCAGTAAAACCAAAAGAGGTACGGTAACCGACATGCACTTGTAAGTTTATGTGGGATGTGAGTCAGTGTTCTCCAATTCATAGTTGGAATCCAGTGATATTAGAGATCATGATTGCAGGTGCAGGGATACCAATAAGTCGAAAGTGGTAGAATATCACTGGGGCCGTTAAAGATAAATTTCATGAGATCTCCGAATACAGAAGAGTTCCATCAAGCCACATTCACATAAATTTAAAAGTAGTGAACAACTTCATAAAAATAATGACATTCGAATAAGAACTCGAGATCGCTGTACTGAGATAAAATAATAACATTTATTAGCTGAATCCACTGTGAAAAAATTTCCCCCACTCTTT
>NC_136526.1:53951560-53971560 GCF_053919585.1 Euprymna scolopes | reverse complement strand
AATGAAATTGCCTACTCTTTTGTTCCGGATTCTTAGAACGTCAATCTGTTTTTTAGGTACTTGTACAGTTTAATCAAGACATTAAAAAATGAAAATACCGAAAAAAAGGTTATATTGTACATGTCCGTTTTGAACTGAAGATCTCCGGAAAAAAATTTCACTTAATTTGATTGAGTATTTTTTTTTTTTTTTTTTACAGTGGTAAAACACGTTTTTATGGCAGCACGTTGAAGGCAGACATCTTGGAATTTTTTAAATTTTTGTTTGGAGTTTAGAAACGCCACGGGGAGATAACTCAATGTAAAGCGCCGACACTCCCTCCCCATCTTTATTACTAGCTTTTCTTCCTAATAATCGAACCTTTTGCTTGGTATCATAACAAATTGTTTTTTCGCTGTAAAATAAAAACTACTTGATGAAATTAAGTGAAATTTTTTTTCGGAGAACTTCATTCTATAACGGATTCATACAATTTAAACTTTTTTCGATATTTTCATTTTTTTAATGTCTTGATTAAACTGTACAAGTACAGGTTTTTATATGTACAAACACGCATGCGCACTTATCAATAAAATGTACGTGATGACATCTACTCAATTGTAATTAATACATGTATTCGGATTTATCATTATTAGCGCTTCTAAACTATTAGGGCAAAATTTCGGAAATCATAAAACTGAATTTCACATGAAAACGAATTCCTCATATTTTTAAGGTGATTTATATCCAAACATTACAAAAATCGATAAGGTAGAAAATTATTTATTAAAGAAAATAAAAAAATAGAATTTGATGAAAACAATTGTAAGACACAGGAGTGTTCAAAAGGGAGGTAATTTTCCGCTTCGATTTAAACAAGATGGTCGCAATTTTTCACCTGCTAACACGATTAAAGTTGTTTTTTTTTTTGTTTGTTTTTGTTTTTTTAATAATTCAGGTAATTTTGACTGCATAATTTGGAAGATACCATTGTAAATTATTAGAGTTGACAACGAAATCAGTTGAAACCATTGTTTTTGTGGGTTTTTTTATCTGAAAACTCCATTTATCGACTACAAAATTTCGTCCTAATAGTGTAGAAGCGCCTTTTTATTTATTAATACACATCCATGTACCACTGGGCATGACAGCAATCAATTTGATTGAAAAATGGGCGATTTCACCGATTTCGATGAAAATAAAAATCGCCGTGTGAAAAATTCGTTGGTTATCATTTAATCCCGGGCAACAGAAGATTTTCCTGCTAGTAATAAACTAATAATGCCAACAAGGTCAAATGCGGAGTAGATATTTTTGTCTCTGAAACTAGAAGAGTGGACATTATCAAGGGAGATAATTTGTGATAAAGTGTTTGTCGTTCGTTTTTTTTGTTTTGTTTTTTGTTTTGAAATTCGAAAACGTTTTTTTTGTTTGTTTTTTTTCTTATAACAAAGTTTTTAACCCAGGTGTTAATTTTATATTTAAAAATATTATCGTCATCATTTAATTAATTATTTAACTGTATATAACTGTCGCACGAAAGAACATTGGAAGAAAAGTGAGTATGAATTATTGATTTTGTTTTTTGCTTTTTATACGATTTATTTTTTATAAAATATTTTGCTGTCAGTAAACTCTCTCATGGCGATAAGATTTTAATTTTTCATTATTTTAATTAAAAAGAAAACAAAAAACTGATGATTATTTAGAATTTACACTTATATATATATATATATATATATATATATATATATATATATATATATATATATATATATATATATATATATAATTTATTTACTTTCTTTCCACCTCAACATTCTCCGTCCAAATGACGACTGTAAGAGGTTTTCGGGTATGCTGAAAACGAATATCACATTTAAATTTGGGACAGACAAGTAATTTTCTGGATATTAAGACCTTTATTATTCAGTGCAATCCATTGTTTTACCGGTGGCCATGTTTTTTCCTAACTGAAAATTACTAATGCGCACGCTTCCTCGTCCCCTTGTTAAGAATGGTGAACGCCAACGCCACTGATATTTATTAAATTGTACATTGGGGTTCTAATGCACTTATTGATCCGCGCTATTTTTAAATAGTATTTTCAAAGTAAATTAGTTTCATATATGTTTTTATTAAATTGTAAGGTTAAAGTACAGAATAGGTACAAAACACCCTCCCCATGTTAAGACTGGCTTTCTAAATAATCTTATTATTTCAGCATGGATCAATAAGGGCACTAGTACCTACATTGGGAAAATTTTCTTAATACTCAGAAAACTACTTGTCTGCAACAAATTTGAATGGGATATTCGTTTTCAGCATACTCGAAAACTTATAAAGTCGTCATTTTAAAGGTGATTGTTAAGGTGGAAATAAAGTAAAAATTTATCCCCTTCCCTCCAAAAACTACAGAAAAATATTTATGATGTACGTATTCGTCAAGGAACGAATGTGTTATATTCTAAAAATCACGTAAATGGATCAAGTAGTCTTTTTTGTTTGTTTGTTTGTTTTTTTGTTGTTTTTTTTTAATAAGAAAAATAAAAATTTACGGGAGTTAGTAATTTTAATACTACTCAGTATAAGGTTGATTTTGGTCTCGATAGTCTGAATTGAGTTGTCTTCCCATTGTTTATACATCATGGTCGATGAAAACACTACGACTCGTTTCGTGTCGTCTTTTTTTCTATGTTGCTAGGGCCGTACATCGGCAGAGTTGGAAGGGTTTAGCTAGCACTCACTCGAGGTTACTTGTGCTTCAAAGTAAATAAACGCTTTAAAATAAGTTAAGCCACAAAAAAAAACATGACCAGGTAAGTAGGGGAGTAATTTATCTTGCCTTTTCTGCACCCTGTAATATTTTTGACATAGTAACATAGATATTACATTATTTTTAGTATTTTTTTTTTTTTTTTTTTTTTTTTTTTTACATTTTCACCCCAAGCAAGGCACAGTGCACAGTGCCATTGCCACTTTGTTGTAGGGGTCTACTATCGGGGACATAAGCATCAGGGTACTGTGTAGGAAGTTGGGCAGCAATATGTCGGTTCACGTTGCACTTGAACTTCTGCATGTCAGTGCAGTCGGGGAAGCAGGGACCCGGAAGGGAATTCCAAAGTCTAGCTGTTCTTTGGTATTGTCTATATTACTAAATGCACAGAAAGTATTTCGAATGCAGGAGCAAAGTCAAGGTCGAATGAGGTACCTATGCAAAATCGGAAGAGAAGAAACCAAGGGAGATAATTCGGGATAAAGGTTTTTATGAAAAACCGTGTTTTTTATAAGAAAGTTTTAAACCTAGATGTTATTTTTAATTTAAAAATTAAATAATTGTCACATGAAGGAAGATTAAAGGAAAAGTAAGTATGGATTGTTGATTTTATTTTATTTTTTATTTTTACGAGCTTGTAAAATATTTATTTTGCTTTTTTTCTCAAAATATGGCAAAGATTTTAATAGCTTTTTTGGGGGGGGGGGTTATAATCTACATAAAAAATACTGCTAAAACTCACCCAATATATGTTACCGTGACATATATTGAGTGGGTTTTAACAGTATTTTGTGTGTGTGTGTATCAAAAAACTATATTCCAAAATTCATAGTGTTGACCATCTTATAATTTATTCCTTTAATTCAGATTTAAAGAAATATAACTGTAATACTAATAAGCTTGATTATAATCCACATAAAAAAATACTGCTAAAACTCACCCAATATATGTTACCCTGACATATATTGAGTGGGTTTTAACGGTATTTTTTGTGTGTGTGTCTGTGTATATATATATATATATATATAGAGAGAGAGAGAGAGAGAATAAATGACAAAAAACTATATTCCAAAATTCATGGTGTTGACCATCTTATAATTTATTCCTTCAATTCAAATTTAAAGAAATATAACTGTAATACTAATAAGCTTGATTATAATCCACATCGTACATCAAGTCTGTTGCCAAGGTCGCTGGAAAAATGGTGGGATCCTTCTACCGCTCCAGAAGATATCTCACTACTGATGCAATTTTCCCTCTATATAAAAGCCAAGTACGTCCAAGGATGGAATACTGCTGCCATATCTGGGCAGGAGCTGCTAAAAACAGCCTATTCTGCCTTGACAGAGTACAAAATAGACTTCGTGGCTTAGTGGGGGATGCCCTTTTCTCTTCCCTGCAACCTCTCTCCCACAGAAGAGACATTGCGAGCCTGTCTTTGTTTTATCATTATTTCCATGGCAGGTGCTCGTCTGAACTCCAATCTCTGGTCCCCCCTCGCCAATATTTTACGAAAAACACTTGTCTAGCTGATTCCACTGTCAAAAATTTTCCCCACTCTTTATCTGTGCCTAAATGAAAACGTAGATTCCATGAACAAAGCTTCTTTCTTAGAACTGAACGCCTTTGGAACTCTGTTCCGTCTGCCTGCTTCCCACCTGACTACAACCTGGATGTCTTTAAGTCCAACGTAAACAAATTCCTGATGAACCGCCCCCTTAAGTAAACACTTCATTAAATCTCCACACTAACATACTGTACTTGCAATAATCCTTATCCCTGAATGGCTTCCAGGCCTTGATAATTGGTGACCACCGTGAAAAAAAAAAATTAAAAAAACATTAAAAAATAGTGCTAAAACTCACCCAATATATGTTACCGTGACATATATTGGGTGGATTTTTAATGGTGTGTGTGTGTGTGTGAATATGTATATATATATATATATATATATATATATATATATTTAGACAAATATTATTGAATAGCACGGAGTTATTCTGTTTTACAATTTTCCTTTTTATCTTCTCCAATCTCCGAATAGTCCTTTTTGTGTTCTTCTCGAAATTGTATAAGTTGGATCCATAATCGCGAGTGCTTTCGACAGAAGTGCTTCTATCATCCTAAGGCATATTATAGAAGTAAATGTAGAAATTGTTTTTTTTTAAATTACATATATACATTTTTTCATAGTCATGTGGTAGCTTGTTACAAGATAGGTGGGCGGACTTTTTTTTATATATATATATTAAATATATTTATATGCATATACACACACATATACATTCAAAATTTATCCCAAACATTTCCAAACGTTTCGGCTGCACTCATAATTAATATTATTATTTGAGGCTTCTTTGTTTTAATGTACAATGCTTCTAGTATTCTTAGCCTATTTACATTTCTCTCACTCTGCAATACTCTTGTATTTTCTACCATAATTCTTCGAAATTCCGAATGGTGGCAGCCATGTCCCTTCAGATGTTGTGATATGGAGCTAGAGTCAGAGAGGTGGAGAGTCAATCTTCACGACAATGTGTTAGTTGTTGAACCAATGTAGCTACTAGTATTGGAGATACACTCTCCTATTGGGCAGCTGAATTTGTAAACTACATTGGTCCTTTCCAACAGGCCACTTGCCCGTGAAATGTTGTTTTTTCATTACAAGGCTTGTTGTCACACACACACACACACACAAACACATATATATATATTGTGTATAATTAGGCAGCATCTTCTCATTTAGACAAATATTATTGAATAGCATCGAGTTATTCTGTTTTAATTCTGACTATAATATGGTCATCTTCAGGTCCAACGTAAACAAGTTCTTGATGAGCCGTTCCCCTTAAGTAATCCAATTTACAAAATTTCTATTACTAACAATTATTACAACATTGTCCCATTGACCACTGTACACTTATTAACCTTTATCCTCGAGTGGCCTCTGAGCCTTGATAAGTGGTGACTCGTTTGTAAACAAATGTTTTTAAATACGATGACATACGTGTCTGCTGCTGGCTGCTTTTGGGAGATTCGGCAATCATCTTGGGTGGAGCAGGACCTGTTTAAAGGAAACGCTTTAAGACAGGAACGCAAGATGAATGAGTGTTTTATTGTGTGGTTTATTCACTCCCACACATCCCATCACAGCAGAATCTTGGCTTGTGGTTTCTTTATTTAAGACCGTCACCTTCCTCATGGGGAGGCCCTCTTAACCCATCTTGCACGTCACATCCGATCCCTGCCCGCATACTTCCAGTGCAACATGATCAGTCAACCAGTTTGATACATGTCACAAAATGAACCTCTGACACTTTCTGCACCTGCATGCTCACTCAAACTATTGCTTCCCACGATTCAATCTCTGTTGTTTACTCTGCTAGATAGATAATTAGATAGACAAATAGACAGATAGATAAACAGATATCTGAATAAATGCTTTTTATCTGGCATTGCCCGGCACTATTATCTAACATAGCAAGCATTGCTCATTTCCTTTGCATGTTCTGCTACAACATTACTTGCTTTTTGAACCTAACAAACGTTTTAATGTAAGTCAAAACACTAAAAGTTATCCAGGTAGGTAAAAGAGTAAATTATCTTGCCTTTGATAATATTTATTTGTTATATATTTATTTAGTTGACCACTTTTTGGTATGGCTGTCTATTGTAAAGCAAACTCAAGTGCAGAATAGTTGTAAAACGTCCTCTCCATGTTTCCTGGTTATGATCAAGTCTTTCCTTGTTTTTCGCATGTCTCTTACTGGAACGGACTCAGAATAGTCCCTTATGTTTTTTTTTTTTTGTTTTTGTTTCTTTATAGTTAACTAACATACTTTCTAACTCCCGGTGTGGCTGTTATCAGAAGCAATGACAAGGTAAATCAGTTCCGACGCTTTTTTTCTCTCCCGCGTATATCTCCCCTGTGCATGTACTCTCTTTTTTTCTTTTATTAAATTTTCCCAATCATTCTTTTTTATTTAATAATCATTGAAAAGATTTTTCTTTTTTTTTTATTAAGAATTATTGAAACCATCTGTTACATTCTTTTTTTCTTTTTGTTTTTAAGTTTAACTAAGCGATTCACTTTTGCATACAATAATTTGGGATGCTAAAACATTTGAAGAATTGTAACAAAAAAAAAAGATGCGACTAGTTTTTATTTTCAAGTAATTTTTTCAACTACTTTAATTATTTATCCATGTATTTATTGCGGACTATTATCCTAATCTTTTAGTTGTTAATTTGCGACATTTTGACCAACTATTCCTCTGGCCTTCGTCAGGTGCTTAACCGTGACGAAATAGAAACTCTCCTAATTTTAATATAATATTTAAATATCTATGGATTTTATCTAAAGATTAAGTGGATTGGGGCTCTAAAATATGAGAGCATTTTCTCTCTCTTTCTATCTCTCTCTCTCCACTACTCTCTCAAACTACCTCTCTCCCTTTCTCAAAATATTAGCTTTTTCATTTAATTTATTTTATTGCGGACTATTATCCTCATCTTTTTAGTTGCTGTTTCACAATGTTACGGCCAACTACACCTCTGGCCTTCGTCAGGTGTTAACCGCAACGGGATAGGAACTCCAAATCTCATAACTGCATCCTCAGCAATTACTGCCATCCATAGTTGTTGTCGTCTCATCACGTTTTGGCCAAGTAAGCTTCTGGCCGGCTTTGGGTAGGATTGAAACCGCTATCCTCAGTTCAGTTGCTGAAGATACAGTTAGGAGATTCAACATTCCTATTCCGGTGCGGTTAACCACCTGATGAAGGGATAGTTGGCCGAAACATCATAAAACAACAACTATGGAGATGAGGATAATTGTCTGCAAGAAATAAACGAATAAAAAATACAAATTACGCATTTCAAAGCGGATTCCAATAATAAAAATAATATACAGTGTAACCCTGATATAAGAGACTTATTATATGTACAGACAACTCTCTTATATCTGGGTTGTATTTATATCCAGAGATTTCTTATATCCGAGTTACTCTGTACATTAACACAGACTCTAATTTGAGACCAGAGAAAATCTCTCTTATATCTTTTTCTTATATTCGGGTCACACTGTATTTTATTTAATGTAGCATAGTTTTATAACATTAAAACCAAAAATATTTAATATTACCAAAAAAAAGAAAAAAAGAGCTTCAATATATTTTTTTTTTTTTACAATTCCTTCACTTTCTGACAGATCACAATACTAATACGTTAGTTGTAATGATTTTTTTTTTACTTTTTTATTTTGGTTACATTAAATACTTTATTTAATGTTAATTTTGGACGCTAATTGTAAGAAAAAAGATCTATTTTTTTGGTTTCAAGCAAAAAATGTTTTTTAACTACTTTAGTCAAAGAAATATTTTTTGCTTGAAACAAAAAAAAAATAGTCAACTCTTTTTTCTTACAATTAGCACCCCAAATTCTTGTACAAAAAAAAATATCTGTTAATAAAGTAGTTACTTCTCTTAAAACAATCAGTAAAACTTCCGAATAACCAAAAAAAATATTTATGTGATTTTAACACCGACTCTAATTTGAGACCAGAGAAAATCTTTATTTAATGCTAATTTGGGACGCTAATTGTAAGAAAAAAGATTTGACTCTTTTTTTTTTTGTTTCAAGCAAAAACTGTTTTTTTTAACTACTTTAGTTAAAGAAGCATTTTTTGCGTGAAACAAAAAAAAATAGTAAAATCGTTTTTCTTATAATTAGCACCCCAAATTCTTGTACGAAAAAAAAAATCTCTTAATAAAGTGGTTACTTCTCTTAAAACAATCAGTAAAACTTCCGAATAAGCAAAAAAAAATTTATGTGATTTTTTTTTAATAAGACATTTTCATGCAAAGTGACGATTTTGTACATTATATAGATATTTTACCTATTTTTTAATGTTTTTTTTTTTACACAGTGATCACCACTTATCAAGGCCCGGAAGCCATTCAGGGATAAGAGTTATTGCAAGTACATTACGTTAGTGAGGAGATTTGATGAAGTGTTTACTTAAGGGGGCAGTTCATTAGGATTTTGTTAACATTGGACTTGAAGACATCCAAGTTGTAGTCTGGTGGGAAGCAGGCAGACGGAACAGAGTTCCACAGGCGTGCAGTTCTAAGAAAGAAGCTTTGTTCATGGAATCCGCGTTTTGATTTAGGCACAGATATAGAGTGGGGGAAATTTTTCACAGTGGATTCAGCTAGACGGGTGTTTTTCGTGAAAGATTTGCGAGGGGGGACCAGAGATTGAATTCTAAATAGGAACCATAAATTTAATTGAAACAAATAAAACAATTTACTGTAACTAAACATTCTGTATTAGCGAACAGACACAGAAACATGCATTCGCTATTTACATTTACTGTAATGCGCCAATTCACTACATCTTACAGAGTCTTTCTCTCTCCCTCTCCCCTCTCTCTCTCTCTCTCTATATATATATATATATATATATATATATATATATATATACTAGAAACGGTTATTCCAAAGGTTTAATATATTTAAAATCAATTAACCAATGGTAGTGTACATATATTAATAAGAATTTAAGCCATGTGACTTGACTCAAATATTAAGCAACATGATTAACATTTCAGTAATAGAGCATATATATATATATATATATATATATATATAAACATATATATATATAAACATATATATATTAGTGGCAAAAACCAAAGACAACAAGAAGGAATAACTTCATATTTGAGTTTTTTATGTCAAAACAATTGTAATATCCAAAAAAATACAAATATGAAGGTATTCCTTCTTGTAGTTTTTGGTTTTGCCAGTATATATATATATATATGTGTGTATATGTATATATATATATATATATACTAGCATGATTGCCCGGTGTTGCCCAGGTGTTTGGAGGTGTGTATTGAGCAAAAAAAAAAAAGTGGTAGTAGGAAGGCAGGCTCGAACCCATACCGTGACGGATGAAAAGAATGGGAAAAAACGTGATGTCTTTGCTTTTATGACCACCGCCAAACCGGAAGTGAGGTAGGTTTAAATTAAGGCTAGACATTCGAAAAGAGGGGATGACTTTCGAAAATATCGATGAAAAAAGCGCCACCCCCCTGTAGAAAAGTGCCCAGTAGGAGGTGAAGAAATTAATCTTTTTAGCCAATTTTTCGGTATTCGTCATCTGAAGGGTCGAGCTTCAAAACGATATCGATCTTGTGAAAATCCGTTGCCTCTGTCAAAGGTTTTAGGCAGACATGCAAACATACATACATAGATTTATATATTGGTAGCTCAAATTTTCGACCCAAATCGATTAAAAAGCTTGCTCTATCTCTGAATACCCTTTATGTAAAATTTCAAATGTTTAGACCAGAAATTGTCTGAGTAATTTGGTAGAGATCACAGACAAATCAAGTTATTAAGTTAGATCCATGTCCAAGTAACCTATATCTAAAATTTCAATTGTTTAGACCCAAAATTGTCGGAGGAATTTGGTAGAGTTCTCAAAGGTCAAATCGTTGAACCTTGACCCCTTAACAGCCAAATTTCTGGCCGAAAACCAATCACAAAGATTTTCACAAATCTCAGTACCTTATATATCAAATTTCGTGTCTGTAGACTTAAAATTGACAGACTTATTACATAGGGAAATGATTACAGACACACAGACACGTTCACTTATATATATATATATATATATATATATATATATATATATATATATAAAATATGTATTATATAAGTTTGAAATCAAAAACAACGCATTATTACAAAATAAACAGACATTTATTTTTGTTTGAAAATTCATGTTGAAATTCATAGATATATTTCGAGACAAAGTCTCATCTTCAGTATGTTGTTGGGACAGATGATCAGAAAGTAGAAGTCCGTTTGTTATTTTTACGGTAGTTTTTTAAATCTCGGAACGGTGCGTTAGGTCACGTGGGATTCACATTAAGATTTTTATTATTAAATAATAATATACTTCTCATTTCTCTCAAGCTCTCTCAGGATATTTTTTATAATGAAAAAATAAAAGTTTGCCACACTAATTCCTTCTCATAAAAAACTTGAATTTTGTCTTCTTTTTGGGGGGAGGGCAGGGGCCCATTTAAACAAACTGAGTCACAGCAACACGTACCTGGGTATGGTTAGTATTAAATAGATTAGTTTTAAAAAATTTATGCTTGAAAAAAAAAAAAAAAAAGTCACATCTTTATTCTTACAATTAGCATCCCAAATTCTTGTATAAATAAAAAAAATCTCTTAATAAAATAGTTATTTCTCTCAGAACAGAACCATGAATGTAATTAAAACAAGTAAAAAAAAATCACTGTTACTAGACATTCTGTGTAAACAAGAGTTACCTCCCTTGGATGTAACACGTCTCACAGAGAACACGAATAAACGAGACTAGTGACAGTCAGGAAGTTTACAAAATTCAACTCAATTAAAAAAAGGTTTTGTAGATATTTGTTAACACAAGGGAATAAAACTAAAAAGACAGAAGTGCAGTTTAAAAAATATTACGGAAAATTATTGACACTTCCTGTGGGGCCTGACTGCTAAGCTGTAACATTAAAAAAGAAAAATTTACTTTTCTTTTTATCACAATTCCTCTGCAGCTAATATCGCATTTCCTTTTTAGACATTTTACTTCCTTTTTTTAAATATGGAAAAATCTGTGTAAACACGCTTATAAAGAACTGCACTTTTAAAAGCCACACCAAGAGAATCATTGTTTTGCTGAAGTGTGCACTTCATAGGTGTTTTTCATACATTGGAACCAACTAATATATGATATTAGATATGATGTGGACTCATCAAAAAAATAGATAATAATAGATAAATGCATAATGATGTAATAGGTAAAATTCAGAAATAATAAAAGCAACTCACCTTGGAATAATATCAGTGATGATACAGGAACTCCATTTTCGCAGACTTTTGATGATCTTTAAATGTTTTCAGCAAACAAATAATTCAAGGTTTAGTATGTTCTATGATTCGTCGAATGAGAATCCAAGCAGTAATTTTTTGTTCTTGACTGGCGAAAAGCAAAAAAAGAAAAAACAGGGGGAAAATGGCGAGAGGAGAGGAAATAATGAGAACGATATAGAAAGACGTTAATAAGTAAATAGATTTTAAAATAAAATATCATACATTATATACCTCTGGACAAGGCCGGATCACCATGCTAGTACGTTATAAATGATAGGATCATAGACATATGGCTAGATATATATAAGCAAACATAGATCAAATCAGGTAACTAAAAGTTTTTCAAAATTGGTGGCTTACTGGCGTAGTAGAGGTAACATATTTTTGCTTTATTTACCTTCTTTGCTTTCCAATGAATCCGTCTCATTTGAGAAGGATTTCTTTTTTCTGAGAGAACATTTTCTGTCTCATTTATGCTCTGCTGTTATCTCTTAAGCACAGATCTTCTGATTTTAAACAATTGGTATAAAGAAAAGAAAATCGCAAAAGCATACATTTTCAAGTTTTGCGAAAATGTGCACTTTTGCAAATATTTTCATTTCTCATACATATATATATATCACTGACAACAGTTCTCACCAAGTCACCAAAGTTAAGAAACGATGAGCCTGGCAAGTACCAGATGGGTGACCATTTGGGAATACTAGGTGCTGTATGTGCTCTGCTTATTTTTTATTATTATTCAATTTTCACCCCAAACAAGGCACAGTGCTACTTTGAAGTAGGGGGCTACTATCGAGTACATAAGTTGCAGGGGTATTATGAAGGGAGATGAGTAGCAGATGTCTGTTCACATTACACTTGAACTTCTGCATGTCAGTACATTTTGGAAAGCAGAATCCCAGAAGGGAGTTCCAAAGTATAGCAGTTCTGGGGAAGAAACTATTGGAGTAGAAGGCTTTCTTATATCTAGGGATCTCTTCTGTGTAGGGGTGGGATTTAGCTGCTTGTCAGAGGTAATTATGTCAAGGGGGTACAAGTGCTTGTAGTTCGTCAGCGCATTCACCATTAAAATACTTGTAGAACCGGCAGAGGGATGCAGCATTTCGTTGATGGGACAGAGGCTGAAGCGTAGATGACAGTTCAGGACCTATTAAGTTGGCAACTCTCTTTTGAACCCTGTAGCAGATACACCAGCCCAAATGTGACAACAGTACTCCATACATGGGCATGTTTCTTTCATTCAGACTTATACATATTTCCAACTGGAATTAAAACAGTGCTACCCGGCGTTGCCCGGGACCGTATAAACAATGAAAAAACAAAAGCAGATATTGAACATATGTTTTATTCTTAGGGGAGAGGAATCTTTCAGGGTGAGAGAGAGAGAGAAGATAAAGAGTGTGAGAGAGAGGCAGAAGAGAAAGTTGTTCCATCCTCTTTCCCAAATTTGAATACTGTGCACGTTTGAACTCTCATCATCGAGTTGATGCTCGAGTTGCCTATTGGCCTTGATAAGTGCTAATATAGAGAGAAGAGAAACAGGGTGAGAGAGAGAGAGAAGATAAAGAGTGTGAGAGAGAGGCAGAAGAGAAAGTTGTTCCATCCTCTTTCCCAAATTTGAATACTGTGCACGTTTGAACTCTCATCGTCGAGTTGATGTATTTTCTCGACGGTGTGGTTGGAGATTGCACAACTCTTGTCACAAAAAATTTCATGTGCAGTGGGTATCCATAGTCTGTCAAGATTGAAGAAGTCTTATCTAGGAAGGGAAGATAACTAAGGGGGAGGAGACATTGGTGAGGGTTTGGTCACTCATCTGACCTACGATCTATGGTTCCCCCATGCCTGACTGAATGGAGCCATATGTGTACATGTTATTAAAAAGTATTGGCTTAAAAATGGACATGAAAACAATATTTTTCATAGGTTTTCATGTATAAATAATACTAAAAGAGGCATAAAAATAAAAGTGATTGTTTAATTAGGTTGTTGCTCATTAAAAACTGTACTTTTAAAAGCCACACCAGTAAAGAAACGTTGTTTTGCTGAAATGTATCATATCCTTTTTAGAAAGATTTGGCTTAAAAAATAGACACGCAAATAAACAGTTGCAAGAAACAGCATCTTTGCGATCTGTGTTACTCATTGTTTTTTAGAAGCTTCTCATTTAAAAGAATACACACCAACACATGCTGCCAATATGTCTCTTCCTCAGGATGAATAAAGAATTTCCAACCTAATAGGTGCCACACTATCAACTAAGATCCAATCCCTGTTCCATCGTTTCAATATTGTATCTGTGTGTCTGTTTTACAAGTATTTTAATGGAATGTGCTCTGATGAACTTGTCACAATTGTATACCCTTGATCTTAGCAACAAAATCCCACTCCCTCAATAGATGCCAGAAAGCCTTTTACTTTAATAGCTTTTCCTATACTACTAGACTTTGGAATTCCCTCCCAGTTACCTGTTTCCCTGACTATACTGACATGCAGAAGTTCAATTGTAATGTAAGCCATCTCGCTCATCTCATCTGAACATGGTCCCAAATAGAAGAATACAAGCCAACACATGCTGACAACATGCCTTTTCCTCATAGATCCTACACTACTAATTAAGATCCAACCCCTGTCCCAACTGTTACAATATTGTATCCATGTTTTTTTAATGAAATGTGCTCTGATGAACTCCTCAAAGTTGTACTTCCTTGATATACAAACCTGTTTACAAACAAAATCGCACCCCTTCACTGTAGAGGTCCAAGAATGCGAAAAGCCATTTGCTTTCATAGCATTTTTCCTCTGACTATTACACATTGGAATTCCCTCCTTGGTACCTGCTTCCCTGACTTTACTGACATGCAGAAGTTTATATTATATTTCACATCTCGTCTAAACATGTCCCAAACAGAAGACAGTGATTTACATTTTTATATCTAATTTATAAATACATATAATCTTTCAAATACTCATTCTAAACATTATTTCATTTAATTTATTTTTTATATCTAATTTATAAATACATATTAATTTCCAAATACTTATTCTAAAAATTATTTCATTTATTTTATTATCTAATTTATAAATACATATTATTTTTCAAATCTTTGTTCTAAAAACTATTTAATCTGATTTAAATTTATTCTCTTCTAAAGACTATTTTATCTGATTCATTTTTTTTTTTTTTACTAAAGTGATTTACATTTTATCCTGTCTAATTTAGAAATACATATCCTGTCTTGTTTATTCACAGAAAATGCCAGAGAAAGATGCAAATATTCATGGAATAGAAATTTCTACTGAAACAAATGGATTACATTAATTCTCATGTACAAATAACAATAACAATGCTAATACAGGCAGAAAAGGAAATTTGTCTTTATAAATAAGTTGATACTTTCAGAAGTCATACGAGGAGAAACATTGTTTTTGCTGGAGTCTGACATGTTGTTTTAAGGCAGTTTGGGCTTTAAAAATGCACACATAAATAAACACCAGATCGAGATTTGCTTGTTTTGTAAATGTGTGGAATTAAAAATTTTTGTTGTTATTCAGGAGTTGTTTGGCAAATATTTTGTGGTATGATAACAACACAAATTTACAAAAAAATGTAAAAGACTGAATTAGTTTATACTTGAAAAAACTGTACTTTTTAAAAGTCATGAGAAATATTTTGTGATTTTGGCTGAAAAATGGACACATAAACATAGCTGAGAACCAGCATTTTTCCTTTGTGTATGGCTCGTCTCATTTAGAAGTACAACAACGAAAATCTCACATGTGCATCTACTGAATAGAACGATCAACTGAAATGAGTGGGCTATATTGATGCTAATACAGGTGGAAAAGAAAACTTATCCTTGCATATAAGTTGCTACTTTTAAAAAAGTCACACTTGGAAAAACATTGTCTGATATATCGTTTTTTGAAAGTTTTGGGTTAAAAAATAGACACACAAACAAACTCTGGCAGGAAACAGAACATATTTGTGACAGGAAGAAAGTGTTTGATTTTGATTTTCATAACTTGCACCTAATGAACTTCCATAATTCTTTCAAATACTGGTTCTAAAAAATATGCAATCTTTGGTTTTATTTTCTGATTTACTTAAAAAAAAACTTATCCTTGTGAATAAGTTGATACTTTTAAAAGTTACACCAGGAGACGCATTGTTTTGCTGAAGTCTGTTGCATCAATTTTTATTTTACTTTTTTTTTCTTTTTTTTATAGAAAGTTTTGGTTTTAAGAATGGATACACAAACAAGCACTGGCGAGACACAGCATCGTTGCGATGTGTGTGATGCATCGTTTTCAGAAGAATCTCAATTAGAAGAACACCGGCAAACACATGCCAACGACAGAACCCATCACTGTGAAGTCTGTGGTTCGTCTTTTAAATTACGCTGTACGCTAAGAGTCCACATGAGGATACACACTGGAGAGAAACCTTATTCTTGTGATTTGTGTGACGCAACATTTACACGGAAATTCAGTCTAAAACACCACATACGAAGACACACCGGGGAGAAACCTTATTCTTGTGGAACATGCGCAGCAGTGTTTACAAGCAAAGCGGCTTTAATAAAACACACGGAGACGCAGCATATTGAGAAGTCTTGTCAGTCTGAATTAGACGTAGCTGCCTTGAAATCCAAATCTAATGTTATAACTCATGCACGAATATATGTACGAAAGCGACTGTATTCGTGCGAACTATGTGCATCAAAATTCTTAACTGAGTATAATCTAAAAGCCCACGTACGGAGCCACAAGGGAAAGAGACCTTATCCGTGTAAAGAGTGTGGTTCGGGGTTTACAACGAAGGCAAATCTAAAGACGCATATGCGAATACACACCGGAGAGAGCCCATATTCTTGTGAGACTTGTGGCGCCGCCTTCAAATCAAAGTCTAATCTGAACACCCATGCAAGAACACACACTGCTGAAAAGCCATATTCTTGTGAAGTTTGTGGATCCAAATTTTCAACAAATTCGATTTTAAAAGTTCATTTACGAACTCACACTTAATGCCATTAACGACATTATAATATGAAACAAGCCCGAAAGAATTGCACTCATTATTAGTGTCATCATTCCAAATGAATATGTCCTTAATAAGAAAAGATAACAAAATACCAGGACTTAAAAAAAAACACTTGACAGAACTTGAATGCCTACTGGAGAGACCTGAATGTGTATAGGAAACAACTTGAATGCAGGTGTTCTTTTACAACAAGGCTGGATCTGAATAGGTACCTGTACTTGCAGGAGACAATGCTTATTCTTGTAACATGTTTGACTCTTCATTTTTGCAGGCAAATAGCTTGGCAGTTCACAAGCATTCAGTAAAAGAAAAATGAATCCCTTTGATGTTTGTGACTTATGAGCTAAAGTTACATACAAGAATATACACTTTTGAAAAAACATATTCTGTAGTCGTCGTTCAAAAGGAAGTTTTGTCTAAAATAACACATCAGACAATGACACTTGTGCACATATGCGACCTCACACTGGTGAAAAGCCATATCATTGCAGGTCGTATGCATCTTTGTTTAAAACGAGGTCGAATGTAGTCACTCATATTAAAAAAAACACAATAGTGATGATTAATGATCTTGAATGAAAAAAATACATAGAAAGAGACAACTAAGTATACCATTAATCTCATATTAAAAAACCTGCAAAAACTCAATAATGAGTAACAATTAATGGTCAGAAAGCAAAGAGAGTCACTTAAGTTCATTATTAATTTCACATTAAAAACCATGCAAAACAATAGTAACGACAGTTAATGGTCAATTCTGAATAATAAAACAATACATATTAGGTTGGTGCAAAAATAATGTCATTTTTTGACGTTCAATTTCTTTCATAATAAACTTTCTTAACTGAAATAAAAACTATTACATTCAACACATTTTGCCAACGAGAAACAAGTTTATTTATCCCACTAGCATAGAAATCCAGACTTCTGGAAACGATGAAGTCATTGAATGCTGATTTGGCATCATTTAGGCTTTTTAAGTATTTTCATGCAGGAAGTTGTCAGGATGCTTGAAAAAGTGATAATTGGTGGGTGAAAGGTTTAGTGAATATGGTGGATGAGGCAGAGTCTCAGAGTCCAATTCATTCAGCTTCTGCAGGGTTAGTTGAGCAACATGCCGGCAAGTGTTGTCATGGAGGAGAATTGTCCCTTCGTATGGACCAATCTCAGACACGTTTGAGCTTCTGGTGCATTTTGTCAATTTGTCAGCAGTACTTCTCCACCGTAATCGTTTTGCTAGGATTCAAGAAGCTGTGATGGATGACACTGGCCGCAGACCATCAAATAGTCACCATAACCATATCTTGGTGTGATTTCGGCTTTGGAAAGTGTTGTGGAGCTTCTCCAGCATCCAACCACTGTGCCGAATGTTGCCGGCTGTCGTAGAGGATCCACTTCTCATCATATGTCAAAATCTGCTTGAGAAATGGATGGTTTTTGTTGTGCAGAAGGAGTGTAGAAAACATCTTAAAACGATTTTTTTTATTATCGTTCAATTCATGCGGCACTCATTTATCAAACTTTTTTTACTTCCCGATTTGCTTTAAATGGCGAATGCCTGTTGAGTGGTTGACCTTCAGTTTAACAACAACTTCTTGGGTGGTTTTACGAGGATCAGCTTTAATGTCCTTTATCAACTGCAGTTGGCCAGCCACAACCGTCTTCATCTTCAAGGCTTTCATCACTATTGCATAATTTCTTGAACGACCATTGTACCACACATTCGTTACTGGTTCCTGGGCCAAATACATCATTGATATCACAAGCTGTCCCGGCAGCTTCTCAGCCTAGTTGTAACTGGAACGAAATTAAATTTTGTTCACGCTGTTGCAAAGACTGCAAGAAATAAAGGAAGAGATTGAGAATGAATAATTTGATAGAGCGAAAAACACGCTTCAAAATGATATAACATGGCTAAATATATATATCAATGAATTAATGTGTATGTATGTTCGCTTTTTCTGTACGTCCGCCAAAGGTTTTTTTCGTCGGCCTTCTCACTCGGCTCACTCCTTCTTAAAACTTTTTATATCACGTCTAAATCGTAATATCTACGACTTAAGAATGCGGGTCGCGTGTGTATTTAATTTGCCCGACTTTTACTAGCTCACCGCGTCTTCGAAAAGCGAGGGAAACTGGTTTGCAGCACAAAACTAGGTCAGACATCATACCACTTCCTCGTACCTGTATATTTCGCTTTATAAACCTTAGCTTAACAATTAATTATTAATTCCTCTCCCCTTGTGGCCAAGATGGTTAGGTGACTGGTTTTTTTCCTCCTTTCCTTTCCACCTTCGCGTCAAGGCTTCGGGGTTCAATCCTACCTTCCTACTAAAACTATTTTTTTTTTTTACACCTCCAAACACCCGAGCAACGCCGGGTACCCCCTGCTAGTCATATATGAAAGTAACACGTGAGAAAATAAAGAATGAACTAAGTTTATTATTAATCTCATGAAAAAAACATGCAAAAAAATAGCAACAATTGATATTCAATCTCGAGTAATAATCAGTTTAATCTGTTCTGCATTTTTTTACAGAGCAAAGATGTCATATTCCAAAAGTCACGTAAATCAATCAAGTAGTTTTATTTAAAACCAAGAAAATAAACATTTACGATTGTTAGCGATTTTACTATGAAATTGCATTCGAACATAAGTTTTATTTTTCACCTTGAAACGTCGATTTGAAATTGTCCCCCATTTTTATTTCATTGGATTTAATCATGGCCGACAAAAACACTATGACTCACTTAGTTGTAAAATTTGATTTTCTTGCATAAAAAAAAAACTATTTGATCGAGTTGCATGATTTTTTAATGTTTCATCTTTGTTCCGTGACTGGTACATATATTGGTGCTTGTTAAAATAGAGTTGACAAATCGATTTTTTAAAAAATATGTCGTTTTAAGCAAAACAATATTACCTACGTAATTGTCCTGTTGGAAATAGTAATATATCAGAAAATTACGAGAATTCATTGAGTAGAACAACTGCTGTTGTGATTTTAGTAAAAAAAAAGAAAAAAGTCTATCGCTATAGGGCCCTGTTGGTGGGGCATTAGAATACGCCGACTGCCCCCCCCCTGCAGAGAGTAAAAGTCCCTCAATGGGGGTCCTGGATATGACCTTAAACTATATCCAGTGGTGAGGGCCCCACCTTGTGGACTTTGAGGAGTGTGGAGCCACCCTTTAATTACCATTGCTCCCAGATCCACTCTGACCCGGAGTGGTAGTACCTGTTAGAGTCCCAACTATGGGTTAAATAGAAACC
>NC_136526.1:53939060-53946560 GCF_053919585.1 Euprymna scolopes | reverse complement strand
AGAGATTTAAGAATATTTTTTTTTTACACAAAATTTTCTTTTTGTTTTGTTTTTCACAGTAAGATTGTATAAACATATATCAAAATATAATTTTTTGTTTGTCAATGTAGCAAAATATAATTTTAATATAGAAGTTTTTATTTATTTAGTCATAAAAATTTATAGAAATTTCTTAATAATTTATTTATTTATTTTTTCAATGAGTAATTTTCATTGAAATCGTTTGGGAATATAATGTTTTTGCACAGTTACACAGTTTAGAGTTCTCTTCTTTGTTCAAAAACTCCTTCCAAGGGATTGTCTTTGCACAAACTTTTAGAAAGGTAAAAGTTATCGACCCCTGTTCGTCTGACACACGCCCTCTGTCAGCCGTTCTTGAAACTAAAATACACACATTCGCCTCATGTCACTGTCATGCAGAAGTGTCAGGGTTAGTATTGAGAAGAGTTCCTGTGTAGAGATGTTGATGAATAATTCGAAAGGCCTGTTGAAAAAGAAAACAGTTCATGCATGTGTGTTTCTAATTTAATCGTAGAAACGCGTGTGGATGGGCATAAAGTGCTATCAAAAGATAAAGAATAAATTTATGTACCGTATTAAAGTCCGGTTGCCATGCTGGTGTGATACTATAAAGTGGCCCTGGGGTGGATTTGAGCCACAAAGTGCTATCAAAAGATAAAGAATAAATTTATTGTTGTGGTGGCGCACATTCATTTGCATATGTGGATAGTAATTACACATAAATAGGAAGACTCAGTTAGTCTGAGTGTGTGTTCACTAGAAGCCACCGAAGGCCGCCAAGAGCAGATATGTTTCTCCAGCAAAGACTCTCTTATTTGACACCATTATGTAAATATCCTGTAAATATACCTTTTCCTAATACACTTCTTATTTGATCTACCTTTGTTTGTTGAGTCGTCATTTGTATTGCTTTCTACGTTACTTGTTTCAACTTGTAACTTAACATTTATGTACCGTATTAAAGTCCGGTTGCTATGCTGAATTCATCATCGCTTCATCTTAGTCAAACTCTGAGCCCAAAGGTCAGGGTGGGTTATGTCGCATCCCAAGAGAGTTGTTGAGGATTGGTTCATGCCACGTAGAACTGTCTTTAGTCCAAGGTGCGGAGAGAAAGGGAGAGTTACTGTGATTTAACTTTATAAAATCGTTCACATGATTGATAGCTGGTTTCTGATTGGAGAAACCAGAAAGGAGCATATTCAAAATCTTCAGCTGTGAAAATTTGCTCCTGCGGGTGTCTGTTACATATGCTGTATATTGGTTTATATTGAAGGAGATGATGTATTAAAACGTGTCATGTGTTATCTAGTGGATGTAAGATATTGTTCTTTTAACAGACAATAAACGTATAAATCGTATGTATGTTGTTTAGCTAGGAGGACATGATATTGACGTGTAACTTGAATCATGTTGTATGAGACTTATCACATGGGATATTTTTACAGTTCATATGTAAGAAGAATAATATATGCTTCATAGCTTTTTCTTGAAGAGTTCTTTTAACTTCCTGCTGCTCCGTGATGAACCATGAAGTGATCAGCACCAACCAATTCAGACATCTGTTCTTATTTGTGAAACCATTAAAACAACTCTATATTTTTATAATATAAATTTATTACAGTTGTCTCAAATGGTTTTCACAGGATCTGAAGTTTCTACATTTTCTGTTCATACAGCCCGCTCCTAGCTGTCTGTCCACCCTTGTCTAGACGTCTGCCTGCTCTGGTGGTCAATCCTCAACTCCTGAATCTCTCTAAAACTAACTACATCACGTGTTCTCTTACGTCACCTAATTACATGTCTCATACCAATCTAATCCACCTAGTTATTTGTTTATTCGAAACCCCAAAATAATGTTTATATATTTTTTCTATTTTCAAATTCTTTTTGCGATTCACACGTCAATCATTTCTTTTGCAATTTAATTGTTTATTTTTCTAATCATAATAACTGATCCAGCGACCATCCGTCGTTCAAATCAATTAACAAGAATACAATAATAATAATGTTTTGACCATTGCTCCCGCTTGCCACAGTTAACAGATACTATGTTATGATCACAGCCTAAAAGGATCATAACATTACACATATTCCTGGACAGACATTCTATCCTTGTTTTGTTGTCGATATAATAATACATTTCAAGTTCTTTTCCACATTTTAGTTTGGTACTCATTTTTAAAGATGAAGAGTTGGGTTGTTATATATTGAAGGCAACAGCTCCCAGTAATTAGAGAAATGAAATAATTAGGATTGAAAATAATATGTATTAAAAGGGAATGCTGGAATCGAACTCGGTGATCAAAAGTTAAAAATAATACATATTACTATTTAGATGCGATTCCAGGAATGTAGAGAATTGTCCATTACATTAGAAATAACCATACAATAAAGTTAAGTTAGAGGAATAATGAGCAATCAATTAAGGAATGTTCTTTGTGTTGCCAGGAAAAGGTGTTTGAGTCATATGTAACATGTAGAATCCATGTGCAAAAGTATTTACATGTTTGAGCACATTCTGACGTCACAAAGAAAGATAGATTCAATATATTCAGTTAAGTTAGCGGCCCTGTCGGTGGGGCATTAGAATACACCGACTGCCCCCCCTGCAGAGGGTAAAAGTCCTTCAATGGGGGTCCTGGATATGACCTTAAACTATATCCAGTGGTGAGGCCCCAGCTTGTGGGCTTTGGGGAGTGTGGAGCCACCCTTTAATTACCATTGCTCCCAGGTCCACTCTGACCCAGAGTGGTAGTACCTGTTAGGGTCCCAACTATGGGTTAAATAGAAACTGACGTGAAAACAACAAATATATTCTATTAAAATAAATTTTTCTTCAAGATCTTTGGATTCAGCATTAAATAACCCGAAAAGGGTTGATATGCCATAAAACAAAAACAATCAACCAACCAACCTAGGAATCGCCTCCAACAAAAGAAGGCCTGGAACTATAATGGCAGCCGCTATTTTGTCAGATTTAATGCCAAGAATGGATTCTTGGTGTCCACCTCCAGGTCTCTTCTCCAGGTATTCTTTGGTCGGCCTCTTTTTCTCTTCCCCTGAGGGTTCCAGGTCAGGGCCAGTGGTGGTGATTGTCCTGGTCGATAAAAACGTTTTCAGCACTGAAGCTTTGCCCCCCCGCACATCATACTTCTTGCAGGTGATGGATCTTACTCTGCCAGAATCGGAGCTTCTCGAGTTTGTGTAGTGAGGAGTTCTTTTTTCGGGGTGAGGGTGCTGGCCCCATGTCTAACTTTCCCAGTAGATAGGTTGAAAGCTCTACCTGTTGACCTGTCTGGCATGTGTGGCCCTACCAGGAGACGAATCTCCTGCCGGCTTAGCTCTTGGGGGTCACTGAGACATGCATGTTTCCCAACCAAAAATGACTGCTTTACTGGCGCTTTAAATTAGAGAAACAAATTTTGGTCGACTTCTTCTGAGAAGGGAGGGGGGTCCAAAAAGTACAGAAGTATGACTGGCTACGATTTTGCATAGAAAACTGAATGAGAGCAAAATCAGACACAACATCGTTTTTTTTTTGTTTTTTTTTTTTTGCATGAAAGGAGCACTACAGTTAACAAAAATTAAAATTGCTCCAATCCAGGAAGATTTCTCCTCCTCTAACAGAAGTGTTCATTTTCCTCTCATGCCAGGACGATGTGACACAAGGCTCGGAAAGTTGGATTTAAAGAGCCAGCGTCCTAGAGGAAGAGTATTCTGGTCTTCAAGAAATGTTTGGGCAACTCCATTGGCACTTCCTGATGTGGGTGTTGAACAAACCAGATTCCGGGGAGTGGCGTCAAGCAAAAAATCGGTCACAAGTTTAGATGCAAAGTCCGAGAGAGGACAGCAAACAAAAGTCGGTCACGTCTGTATGCAAGGCCAGGGAGATGACATCAAACGAGCGTCAAATTTTAGGACACAAGATCCCTGGTCAGCAAGTGACCACATTTTTGGAAACAATACAGATTGGAATGTTGTTGTCATCTGGGCCAAATAAAAAGAGATACGGAGAAGGCAATACGGAGTCGAGACAGCGACATGAGAGGGTGCTAGCAACACATTCTTTCTGTGCACCACCACCAACCCCGTCATGCACACCATTAGACTTGTCAATCTGTCACGTAAAACAGAAAGCTTATATTTACAAAAATAAACAAAATATTTTTATAACCAGCTGCATGTGTTTTCTATTATCACCAACGAATGTAGAAATCAAGAAATGGCAACGATTAATTTTTTTAGAAATTAAATAGATTTAAAACACATTCGATGGTTCAGCTATCAGAGAAATATGTGCCTCAATCGTTTAGTAATAAACTAATACATTTTTAAAGGGAAACAGGTAAAGCCTTTTTTTTTTTTTACAGTGATCACCACTTATCAAGGCCCGGAAGCCACTCAGGGATAAGAGTTATTGCAAGTACATTACGTTAGTGTGGAGATTTGATGAAGTGTTTAATTAAGGGGGTGGTTCATTAGGAATTTGTTAACATTGGACTTGAAGACATCCAAGTTTTAGTCCGGAGGAAAGCAGGCAGACGGAACAGAGTTTCACAGGCGTGCAGTTCTATGAAAGAAGCTTTGTTCATGGAATCCGCGTTTTGATTTAGGCACAGATATAGAGTGGGGGAAATTTTTCGCAGTGGATTCAGCTAGACGGGTGTTTTTCGTGAAAGATTGGCGAGGGGGGGGGGGACCCGAAATTGGAGTTCAGACGAGCACTTGCCATGGAAATAACGATAAAACAAGGATAGGCTCGCAACGTCTCTTCTGTGGGAGAGAGGTTGCAGGGTAGAGAAAAGGACATCCCCCACTAAGCCACAAAGTCTATTTTGTACTCTGTCAAGGCAGGATAGGCTGTTTTTAGCAGCTCCTGCCCAGATATGGCAGCAGTATTCCATCCTTGGACGTGTACACAACGAGTAGCATACCTGTTGACTTTGTGCCAAGAGAAGCCCCACTCCTTGGCAAGCGACAGTTAGGCGCATTAAATGCAGGCGAGGGAGTGAGGGCCTTACACTTGTTCGTTTCATGTTTTACCAAAGTTGTCTAGTGGCAGGTAAATGAGATGTGTTTAGTTTAGTGATTTTCTTGAATAGACAACAAAACAAAAACAAAAAATGGTCATGAAAACAAAGTTAAAAGCAATGTATATAAATGTTACCAAAAGCAAGATAAGTTACTCTTCTATCTACCTTGAGTTTTTTTGTGTGTTAACGTATTTTAAAGCGTTTTATTTTTAAATTAAAAATGAAGATCGTGTAAAGCCTGTTGAGTTAGAATGAAAAACAAAATTCGAACCATAGCTGGGTCTCGATAATCACTCAGAAGGGGAAAATTAAAAAAGTACTTATAGAAACGCATCCAATAAAGGTCATTAATCGAGTGAAAATGTAATGTTCTACTAGTATTTTGTTTAATTATCAATAAACGCCTTAAAATAAGTTGAAACACATAAAACGTATCCAGGTAGGTAGAAGAGTAACTTACCTTGCCTTTGGTAATATTTATTGATCAATTTTTACAACGTGCCCCAGCGTATTATTATAAGCACCCCAACCTCCCCATGTTAAGAACGGCTCTTGGGATAAACACTCCCCAACCTCAAAAGCCGTTCTTAACATGGGGAGGTTGGAAGAGTGTTTATTCCGAAAGCCGTTCTTAACATGGGGTGGTTGGGGTGTTTATACTACGCTGGGCAGGTCGTAAAAAATTGACCCATTTATTTGGGTTGAATCCAAGTTTAGCGTTACAAATTCCAGAGAATTTTTTGAGGATCGGCACTATTTCCAAACGAATTATTTTGCGCTAAAAAGTGTTTTTTGTTTAAAAAAAAATATATAACCATTGTAAGCATAGAATAAAATATCGAAGCTGGTGATTTTGTTTACTTTATCGAAATCATGTAAATTGAAAATAAAAATGTCGGCTTGTCTTCTTCATAAAGTCATTCTTTGGTCTGATTGGTCGATTTTTTTTTCTTCGAGAGTAACCTGCCCATTGTCTTTTGGAGATGGGGAGGGGTCCCATTATTATTATTATTATTATTATTATTATTATTATTAAACAACAACAACAACAAGCAAACAAACAAACAAACATTATTAAAATTATTAAATAAGATTTGTTTTTTTTTTTTCCTTCAAGGAGTGGGGGGGGTATTTTATTCTGTACAAATGTAAAATAAATCCCCCCCCCACTCCTTGAAGGAAAAAAAAACAAGGTATTCCGGCATAAAGCTCGAGACAATAGTCTCTAACCCCCTTTCACAACAAAAGGAACTAATTTCCCTATACACCGCTTTTGGTTACTATGGGAACAGTTAATTTTTGTGATGATTCGATTTTTAATAATAATGATGAATCGATTTTTAATAATAAACAATATACAGGATATTTTAAAAGTAAAACAATATTTGTTTAATAGTAATTATTAAAGAAAAAGTTAAAATTTGACTTTTTTGGCCTTTTTTATCTAAAAAATGTGGTTTTGTCTTTGAATTTGGCCTTTTTTGCTGAAAGATTTGGCTTCAAACATTTATTGTAGCCTACAATATACAGGATTTTTTATTTATTAATTTTTGTGATTCGAGGAATAAACCAATAAAATCTATTTTGTTTTTTATTATTGTTGATTTTTTTTTATTATTGTCGATTTTTTTTTATTATTGTCGATTTTTTTTTTAATTATTATTTGATCTGAAAACCCGCACAAATTATTAGTACTGCCGCTAATTAATCGAAAAATCGTACGCGTTCTGCTGCACTTATGGATAAAATTGTTGATGATGTTATACCTGCAGCAGCTGACCTGTGTTTTTTGGAGTATTCTCAGTATTCATATTAAGCAATGTAATTCTTTGTTATCGGTGGTGGCCATTTCTATACATGCAAGCAAGCGCATTTAAATTTGTCACAAAAAAGTAGTTTTTGGGATATTAATCAGTGTAGTTTATTATTAAAAATAAATATTAATATTTAAAATAAAATAAAATGTGTTTATTATTAAAAATAAATATTAATATTTAAAATAATAAAATGTGTTTATTATTAAAAATCGAATCATCACAAAAATTAACTGTTCCCATAGTAACCAAAAGCGGTGTATAGGGAAATTAGTTCCTTTTGTTGTGAAAGGGGGTTAGAGACTATTGTCTCGAGCTTTATGCCGGAATACCAAAAACAAATCTTGTTTAATAATTTTTTTGGTTTAAACAAACCAAAAAAATTAATAAACAAGATTTGTAATAATAATAATAATAATAATAAAGGGACCCCCCTCCATCTCCAAAAGACAATGGGCAGGTTACTCTCGAAGAAAAAAATCGACTAATCAGACCAAAGAATGATTTTATGAAGAAGACAAGCCGACATTTTTATTTTCAATTTACATGATTTCGATAAAGTAAACAAAATCACCGGCTTCGATATGGTTATTTTTTTTTAACAAAAAATACTTTTTAGCGCAAAATAATTC